>NC_142515.1:58842500-59150588 GCF_057876585.1 Rhinolophus sinicus | reverse complement strand
GAAAAAAAAAAAAGGGCCAAAAAGTTATTTGAAATAAAAGTTGGAAATTTCCTAAATTTAGAGAAATACTAAATTTACAGATTCAAGAAGGTCAGGAAACTTCAAGCAAAAAACAAACAAACAAACAAACAAAAAAGAAAACCAATAAAACAAAAAACAATGAACACCAAACTTACACACATAATAGGAAAACTGCATAAAACTGAATGAAGAAAAAATTCTTGAAAGAAGTCAGACAAAGAAATGATGTATTACTTATGAGGAACAATGATACTAATGGTAGCTGACTTCTCATCAGAAACAGTGGTGGCCAGAAGACAATGGCATGACATATTTACTGTGCATTGAAAAAGCCAATACAAAATTTTGAATACAGGGAAAAAATAAATTTGAAGGGTAAACAGATATTTTCAGGTAAACAAAAACCTAGAGAATTCATTACCAGCAGATCCACACCACTAAAAAATATTAAATAAATTTTCTTAGGTCTACGGGAAGGAAGAAAGAACACAGAAACAATAAATACATGGGTAAATATAAAACAGTTTATTTATTAGTTTCCTTTAAAGACATATGACCTTTTAAAGCAAAAAAATGCATATGTTATTACACAGGTGCATGCAATATGTATGATAACACCACTGCAAATTATATGTAACTGTACTGTTAAAGGGTTCTTACATTTTTATGCAAAAGTATTATATTACCTATAAGAAGACTAAATAATTTTAGGATACATATTGTAATCCTAAGAACAATCATTAAAATAATGTTAAATATAGCTACAAATCTAACATAGGAATTATTAATAACAAATTTTCCAGTGAAGTAGAAAATAAAGTGATCGACTAATAGTAAGGGCCAGAAAGGAAGCTTTTGTGATTTGTAGGGAGAGAAAAAATAAAATAGCAATCTCAAAGAATAACCCAAGACTATCTAATAGTACTAAAGGTATACTTGAGATTCATGGTCAATAATGTAGAAAAGTCTGTGTGGTTATGTGTTTTTCTCCAGCCATGTCCAGGTCTCTAGGTGTAGAAAGATGTGTGTGTGTGTGTGTGTGTGTGTGTGTGTGTGTGTGTGTGTGTGTGTGAGACCAATTTTAGATGGGGTAGTCAAGGAATACTTCTCTGATATGGTGAAAATTGAGAGAAATCAGAAAAAGCAAGGGAGTGAGACATGTGGTTGTTTGGAGGAAGGAGCATTCCAGGCAGAGAAAATAGCAAGTGCTAAGGCCCAGTGTAGGAGAAACCCCAGGTGTCTGGCAAAGAGTGAGGAGACTAGATAGCTGAAGTAGAGTGAACAAGAGGGAATGTGGTAGGTGGTGAGCTCAGAGAAGAAGTGAGGATATTTTTGAAACATAGTAAAGATTAGATTTTACTGTCAGTAATATGGAAAGTCCTTGGGCAGCTTTGAATCAAAGGGTGACAAAATCTGACTTATAAGAGTCACTCTGGTTGTTCTGGGTAGAAAAGATTATGCAGGGAAGTCAGGCAAAGGTGATAAAAAAGAGCAGATATGACAGTAAACCAGGGGGAGAGAAGGTGGCTTGGAATAGGGAGAACGAGGTTGGTGCCAGTAGAGAAGGTGAGAAGTGCATCAGACTATTGATATTTTGGAATGATAAATACAAAAGGATTTATCCCAAAGGACTTCCTGAAGATATAATACGATATTTGAGAGGAATGGTGAATTAAATGTTTTTGGCTTCAGTCACCATTTTCTGAGACTGTGGGGAAAGAATAAGTTCGGTGTGTGTGGGGGAAATAAAAAAGCTTGGTTTTAGATATGTGAAATTTTAAGCTATAAAAAAATCTAAATTGACATATCAAATAGTAATTTGTCTTTCTTATAGTTTGGGAAAAAGATCACATCAATGAATGATGTATTTAAAGGAATGGAATTGGATGAGGTAATCTAGAGAGACTATGTTGAGAACAGACATTAGAGGACTGATCTTGAGCACCCCAATCTTTATAGATCAGGAAGATGAGGAGGGACCAGCAGAAGAAACTGAAAGAGACTGGTCAGTGACATAGGAGGAGAAGCAGCAGAGAATAATCCTGGGGGCTGTGTGATAATAGAAAAAATATATATACATATTGGTCTCTGCTCCCAGTTCCTGGCTCTTAAAAACCCTTGTAATTTCCTAAGTGATAAGAGCAGTAAGAGCATCTTTTGTTCTAATGAGGCAACTCTTGGGCAGGCTCCTGGCGGGTTTCTAGACCAGAACTGGTCCAAACCACAATTAGAACCTTGGGATTTTTAGTCCCCTCCCCATCCTCTCAAGACGGGAGAAGGGTTGGAAATGGAATAAATAATTAATCATGCCAGTGTGATAAAGCCATCATAAAAATCCCAAAAGTATGGGTTTCAGAGAGCTCCCAGTTTGATGAACACTTCCACATACCGGGAGGGTGACACACCCCAACTCCGTGGGAAGAGAAGCTCTGCTCAGGACCCTCCCAGTGCTCGCCTTATGTATCTCTTCTTCTGGCTATGCATCTATATCCTTTATTAGACCCTTCAATAAACTGGTAAACTTAAGTACACATTGCCCTGAGTTCTGTGAGCTGCTCTAGCAAATTAATCAAACCCAAGGAGGGGGTTGTGGGAACTTCAGATTTATAGCCAATGGGTCAGAAGCACAGGTAAACATTTGGACTTGCAATTGGCATCTGATGTGAGGGGCAGTGTTGTGGGACTGAGCCATTAACCTTTGTCATCTGATGCTGTCTCCAGGTAGATCGTGTCTGAATTGAGTTAAATTGGAGCCCACCCAGCTAGTGTTGCAGAATTGTTTGGTGTGGGAAAATACTCCCCACTTCAGGTGTTAGAGTGTTGTGAATGTGGTAGTAGTGTGAGAGTGAAGGAGAAGCACAAGAGAAAGCGCTGGGTGTTTTCCCCAATACCATGACTCAATGACAGAAGTTGCTGAGAAGATGAGTAAGAAAAGGATGGAAAATTGACCTTACATTGGTAACCTTAAGAAATGTTTCATTGGAGCTGTGGAGGGGGTAGGGAGGAAGAATTGATTGACATAAGTTTAAGAAGAAATGGAGGAGAAACTCTTGAGACAGTAACTATAGGTAATTCTTTTGAGGAGTCAGGAATAGGTAATTCTTCAAAGAGAAAAAGGGGTTGGTGTCTGAAGGGAAAAATGGATTAGTGGGAGGTATTACAATGTACTTTAACTGATGGAAATAACCCAGTACGTTTAGAGGTGAGCAGTTGAGGAGTTTCTCTTCCAATGACTTCAGTTTTTGCCATCAAATTAGAAACAAGACTATCAGTGGGGACTAAGATGAAGAGATATGGGAATTTAGAGGAGATTGGAAAAAATGTGGATTTCTTCCTTTTGAAGCGATGAATATTTTCATATAGCAGGTGATTGTCTTTTTATCTATTTAATCAGGTTTTGTGGAGCATGTTTCATTCAGTATTGAGAGTTGAGATGGGTTCTATGCGAGTTTATACAAGACACTGTTCATTGAACAATTTAGGCATGGAAAGGTCAAAGAGGACATTTAGAGAAACTGTAGGTGTTTAGTATAGCTTGTTTTTGTTTTTGTTTTAATTAAATTTATTGGGATGACAATTGTCAGTAAAATTATATAGATTTCAGGTGCACAATTCTGCATCACATCATCTATAAATCCCATTGTGTATTCATCACCCAGAGTCAGTTCTCCTTCCATCACCATATATTCGATCCCCCCCACCCTCATCTCCCACCCCCCACCCCCGTTACCCTCTGGCAACCACCAAACTATTGTCCGTGTCCACGAGTTTCTGTTTCCCATTTGTTTGTCCTGTTCCCTTGCTGCCTTTGGTTTATATACCACATATCAGTGAAATCACACGGTTCTCTGCTTTTTCTGTCTGACTTGTTTCGCTCAGCATTACTCTCTCAAGATCCATCCATGTTGTCACAAATGTTCCTATATCATCTTTTCTTACTGCCGAATAGTATTCCATTGTGTATATATACCACAACTTCTTTATCCATTCATCTATCGAAGGACATTTTGGTTGTTTCCATGTCTTGGCCACCGTAAACAAAGCTGCAATGAACATTGGAGCACACGTGTCTTTATCTCTAAATGTTTTCAGATTTTTTGGGTAGATACCCAGGAGAGGGATTGCTGGGTCATATGGCAATTCTATTCGTAATTCTTTGAGGAACCTCCACACTGCCTTCCATAACGGCTGCACCAGTCTGCATTCCCACCAACAGTGTATGAGGGTTCCTTTTTCTCCACAGCCTCTCCAACATTTGTTACTATTTGTCTTGTTGATGATAGCCATTCTGACTGGGGTGAGGTGATATCTCATTGTGGTTTTGATTTGCATTTCTCTGATGATTAGTGATGTTGAGCATTTTTTCATATGTCTATTTGCCATTTGTATGTCCTCTTTGGAGAAATGTCTCTTCAAGTCCTCTGCCCATTGTTCAATTGCGTTGTTTGTTTTTTTTGTTGTTGAGTTGCATGAGTTCCTTGTATATTCTGGATACTAGCCCCTTATCGGAGGCACTGTTAGCAAAAATCTTCTCCCATTCAGTTGGTGGCCTCTTTATTTTGTCAATGGTTTCTTTTGCTGTGCAGAAGCTTTTAAGTTTCATATAGTCCCATTCGTGTATTTTAGCTTTTACTTCCATTGCCTTTGGAGTCAAGTTCATAAAATGCTGTTTGAACCCAAGGTCCATAAGTTTAGTACCTATGTTTTCTTCTATGCAGTTTATTGTGTCAGGTCTTATGCTTAAGTCTTTGATCCATTTTGAATTAACTTTGGTACATGGTGACAAATAGCAGTCCAGTTTCATTCTTTTGCACGTGGCTATCCAATTCTCCCAGCACCATTTATTGAAGAGGCTGTCTTTGCTCCAAGGTATGTTTTTAGCTTCTTTGTCAAAAATTATCTGTCCATATTTATGTGGTTTTATTTCTGGGTTCTCAATTCTATTCCATTGGTCTATGTGTCTGTTTTTCTGCCAATACCATGCTGTTTTGATTATTGTAGCCCTGTAGTACAAGACAAAGTCAGGAAGTGTGATACCTCCATTATAGTTCTTTTTCCTTAAGATTGCTTTGGCTATTCGGGGTCTTTTGTGGTTCCAAACAAATCTGATGATTTTTTGTTCTATTTCTTTAAAATATGCCATTGGGATTTTGATGGCGATTGCATTGAATCTGCATATTGCTTTGGGTAATATGGCCATTTTAACTATGTTGATTCTTCCAATCCATGAGCACGGAATGTCTTTCCATTTCTTTGTGTCTTCTTCAATTTCTTTCAAAATGTCTTATAGTTTTCAGCATATAGGTCTTTCACATCCTTGGTTAAGTTTATTCCTAGGTATTTTATTCTTTTTGCTGCAATTGCAAAAGGAATTGTTTTTTGTATTTCTTTTTCTGAGATTTCATTGTTAGTGTATAGGAAGGCAATGGACTTTTGTGCGTTGATTTTGTAGCCGGCAACTTTACTGTATTTGTTGATTGTTTCTAATAGCTTTTTGGTGGAGTCTTTAGGGTTTTCTATATATAGCATCATGTCATCTGCAAAGAGTGATAATTTAACTTCTTCATTCCCAATTTGGATGCCTTTTATTTCTTTCTCTTGCCTGATTGCTCTGGCAAGGACTTCCAACACTATGTTGAAAAGCAGAGGTGATAGTGGACATCCCTGTCGTGTTCCTGAACGTAGAGCAAAGGGCTTCAGTTTTTCTCCATTAATTATGAGATTAGCAGAGGGCTTGTCATATATGGCCTTTATTATGTTGAGGTATTTTCCTTCTATACCCATTTTATTAAGTGTTTTAATCATAAATGGATGTTGTATCTTGTCAAATGCTTTTTCTGCATCAATTGATATAATCATATGATTTTTGTCCTTTATTTTGTTTATGTGATGTATCACATTGATGGATTTGCGTATGTTGAACCATCCTTGTGCCCCGGGGATGAACCCCACTTGGTCGTGATGAATAATCTTTTTAATGCATTGTTGTATTCGATTTGCTAGAATTTTATTTAGGATTTTTGCATCGGTATTCATTAGAGATATTGGTCTGTAGTTTTCTTTTTTTGTGCTGTCCTTACCAGGTTTTGGTATCAGGGTAATGTTGGCCTCATAAAATGAGTTAGGGAGTACTGTCTCTTCTTCAATTTTTTGGAAGAGTTTGTGCAGAATTGGTATTAGATCCTCTTTGAAGGTTTGGTAGAATTCACTAGTGAAGCCATCTGGTCCCGGACTTTTGCTTTTGGGAAGGTTTTGGATGACTGATTCAATTTCGATACTGGTGATCGGTCTGTTTAGATTTCCCAGTTCTTCATGGTTCAGCCTTGGAAGGCTATATGTTTCTAAGAACTTGTCCATTTCTTCTAGGTTGTTGAATTTGGTGGCATATAGTCCTTCATAGTATTCTTGGATGATCCTTTGTATTTCTGTGGTGTCCGTGATAACTTCCCCTTATACGTTTCTGATTTTGTTAATCAGTGTCTTCTCTCTTTTTATCTTAGTAAGTCTAGCCAAGGGTTTGTCAATTTTGTTAATCTTTTCAAAGAACCAGCTCTTTGTCACATTAATTTTTTCTATTGTCTTTTTGTTCTCTATTTCATTTAGTTCTGCTCTAATTTTTATTATTTCCTTTCTTCTGCTGACCTTGGGTTTTACTTGTTCTTCTTTTTCTAGTTCTTTAAGGTGTAACATGAGGTTATTTATTTGGGAGTTTTCTTGTTTCTTGAGATAGACCTGTAATGAGATAAATTTCCCTCTTAAAACTGCTTTCGCTGCATCCCAAAAATTTTGGTAGGATGTATTTTCATTGTCATTTGTTTCTATGTATCTTTTGATCTCTCCTCTAATTTCTTCTTTGACCCAGTCCTTCTTTAAAAGTATGTTGTTTAGTCTCCATGTATTTGTGTTTTCCCCCGCTTTCTTTTTACAGTTGATATCCAATTTCAAAGCCTTGTGATCAGAGAATATGCATGGTATGATTTCAATCTTCTTAAATTTGTTGAGACTGATTTTATGTCCCAATATATGGTCTATCCTTGAGAATGTTCCATGTACACTAGAAAAGAATGTATAGTCTGATGTTTTAGGATGAAGTGCTCTGTAAATGTCAATTATGTCCATTTCATCTAATGTGTCATTTAGGGCTACTATTTCGTTATTTATTTTCTGTTTGGATGATCTATCCATAGCTGTCAATGATGTATTTAAGTCCCCTAGTATAATTGTGTTTTGGTCAATTTCTCCCTTTAGTTCTGTTAGAAGTTGCTTGGTGTATTTCGGTGCTCCCTGATTGGGGGCATAAATATTGATGACTGTTATGTCTTCTTGTTGTACAGTCCCCTTCACCATTATGAAATGTCCATCTTTGTCTCTTGTTATCTTTTTCACCTTGAAGTCTGTTTCATCTGATATCATTATGGCTACACCTGATTTTCTCTGGGTACCATTTGCTTGGAGTGTCAACTTCCACCCTTTCACTTTGAGTCTATGCTTGTCCTTGTAGCTGAGATGTGTCTCTTGGAGACAGCATATGGTTGGGTTTAGTTTTTTGATCCAATCTGCTACTCTGTGCCTTTTTATTGGTGAGTTCAGTCCATTTACATTTAGAGTAATTATTGATATGTGAGGATTTCCTGTCATTCTATCCTTAGTTTTCTGGTAAGGCTGTGTCTCCATTGTTTCTTTGCCTTTTTGTTGTTTTCTATTATTTCTGTGTGGTGGTATTCTATGATGTTTCCCTCTGTTTCTTTTTTTGTTCAGTATGTATTTCAATTCTGGATTTATTTTGAGTGGTTACCCTTAAGTTTATGTAAAAGAAAGTTTGATATTTAGAGTATTCCATTTTCTTCAGCACGCTTACTTTCTCCATTCCCATATTCCGGTTCAGGCCTTTACTCTCCCCCTTTTTGAGTTTTGTTTGCCACAAATTGTCCCTGTTGATGGTGGTCGAATGGCCTCCTTTAGTATTTCTTGTAGTGCAGGTCGTGTATTAGAAAATTCCCTCAGCTTCTGTATGTCTGGAAAGGTCTTTATTCCTCCTTCATATCTAAAGGATATCTTTGCTGGATATATTATTCTTGGCTCATGGTTTCTCTCTTTCAATAGTTTGAATATTTGGTTCCACTCCCTCCTGGCTTGTAGAGTTTCTGCTGAAAAATCTGATGATAATCTAATGGGCTTTCCTTTGTAAGTTACCGTCTTCTTTTCCCTGGCTGCCTTGAGGATTCTTTCTTTGTCGTTGATTTGAGACAGCTTCAATACAATGTGCCTTGGAGAAGGTCTGTTAGGATTGAGGTAACTAGGTGTTCTATTTGCTTCTTGGATTCGAGGGTCCAGTTCTGTCCACAAATTTGGGAAGTTCTCATCGACAATTTGTTTGAATATATTCTCTGTTCCCTTCTCTCTTTCTTCTCCTTCTGGTATGCCCATTATTCTTATATTGCTCTTTCTGATGGAGTCAGAAAGTTCTTGTAGAGTTCTTTCATTTCTTTTAAGTCTCAAGTCTCTTTCTTCTTCTATTTGTGTCATTTCCAGGTTTCTATCTTCGATGTCACTGATTCTTTGCTCCATCTGGTCAACTCTACTACCTAAGCTGGTTATTTCATTCTTAATTTCTTCTATTGAGTTCTTAATCTCCAGAAATTCTATTTGGTTCTTTTTTAAGATTTCAATCTCTTTCGTAAAATGCTCATGCTGTTCTTTGATTGAGTTTCTGAGTTCATTTAACTGCCTTTCTGTGTTTTCTTGTATCTCGTAGAGTTTTTTCAGAACTGCAATCTTGAATTCTCTGTCATTTAAGTCACATATTTCTGTATCTTTAAGTGCCTTCTCTGGAGATTTTTCACTTTCTTTCTGAGCTATCTTGTTGCCTTGGTTATTCATGGCGATTACTGGTTTACTATTTCTCTTCCTAGACATCTACAGGAGTGACTTGTGCAACAGGTTGATAGAAAGCGGTCTTTCTTTTGTTTGCCAGTACTGGTTGGTAGAATGTTTTATTATTTCTCCAACTGCAACTTATTTTTCTTCTCCCACACAGTAGTGCTATGTTTTCTCTGCACTATTCCAACTTCTCACGCAATGGGGGGATTCCCTGGGAGACGGGCTTCTCCTCTGTTAATAGTTCGTCTAGGTCACAGGGCGCAGTGTCCCGGTGGGTATGCGGAGAGCTTTTGATGTTCCAAAGCTCTTCCAGCTGCTGATTCAGAGCCCGTATATTTCAGCAGTTCTGTTTACTCCTGCAGGGATCCGCCCAGATAGGTGGAGTCAGGGGCGGGGTGAGTTGTGAGAGGTGGCCCAGAGCAATGGCGGCGACCACCACCACAACCGGTCCTGCTTCCACAGCTCTCTCCCCTTTGCTGGAACTAGTTGGGCTGTGAATTTGTATTTGCGGTCCACAGTTCTCAAAACAGCAAATTTTCTGTTGTTTTGATCTGACACTGCTACTGTTTCGCTTCTAGCACCGGGCAGGTGGGGGCGGGGCGAGCTCTGGGAGGGGAGGGAGGGGGCGGCTAGTCTCAGTGCCTAAGGCTCTGTTCTCTGCTCGGCAGTGCGGGCTTAAACCACTGTTTTCAGCCTTTTTCCCTCAGTCTTTTCTCCGAGGTCTCTGCCGTGAGCGTTGGGTTCAGCCGTGTTATATGCTGTCCCCTCAGCCCTGTGGAGCCCTGGCGGAGCCCTAGTAGTCCGATCTCCCGCAGCTGCGGTAGTTCCGGGAAGCAGCGAGCTCAGCACACTGAGCGAGGTCTGCGTCCTGCGCCCGCGGGGTTCCGTGTCCGCGCGCTTCTCCCTTTCCTCCTCCCTCCACTCGCGCGAATCTCCCACCTGTAGGTGATTTCAGTCGGTAGTGGGCCTCTTCGTGTTGCTTGTCTGCTGTGCAGGGAGTCCTTTGTGGAGTTTTTGTTGTTCGATTCTTTGTAAATTCCAGGGGAGCTTTACAGAGGCTCACCTCACTCCGCCATTTTTCCGGAAGTCCCTATGCATGATTTTTTAAAGGAAAAAACCCCAATCCAACAGAAAAAGGAAAATGGGCAAAATATATGAATGGACAATTCACAGAGGAAGAAATCCAAATGCCCCATTCTCCTCCTCCTCCTCAAAAAAAAAAAAAAAAAGAAAAGAAAAGAAAAGAAAAAGGAAAAATTCTCAGTTTCTTTAGTAATCAATGTAAATTAAAACAACATGACAATTTTTTTTTTAAAACTTAATAGAATTGTTTAAAATTATTGACTGGTAACAGGTGTGATGAAAAGATACAGAAAATAAACTCATACATTGCTGGTGGCAGTACAAATTGATAAAAACTGTAGAGAACAATTAGTCAGTTCCCAGTAACATTGAAAATATGCATATCCTGTGAGTCAGCCACTCCATTTCTAACCTGGAGAACCTCTACTGAGAATACAAGCAGCTTCATTTAAACACTGTTTGTAGCAGCCTAACAGGTGGAGCAATGGCGCAGTCTTCAGGAAGGGACTGGAAGCGTCCATTGTGGTTCCTGCAACACTGGAATACAACTACATAGTGGTTTAAAGGAATCACTTAGCTCTACATGCCTCATCATAGATCTGACAAAAGATTTTACGTTCTATCCTTAAAACAATAGAGCTTAGAGGACCTTACAGAGGAGCCCTGATATGCCTAATACTTGTTTCTAGAGATGACTCATCTTTTGGTGAGTGTTCCGTGGACAGAAGTATCACTGGTTCTAGGATGTTAAGAGGATGGGCAGGCCCAGAGGAAACCTAATTGTACCTAAGGAAGGATTAGAATTTGTGACTTGGGTTGAGCAAGCCTATGTAAAATCAGATCCCACTTGAGAACAAGTTATGGTTGAGCATATCCAACTTTCCATTTTTGGGGAAATGCAAATGGGAGATATTGAGCAGTAATTAATAACTGAGATAAGTGCTGAGGAACACTCTGTAAACTGTAAGGTGCTGTGCACCTGCCAGGGGGTTGATCTGATTATGCAAATCATCAGCCAGAGTTTCCTTCCCAGAGAGAGCAGACCTTTGGCAAGGTCCCCTCAGCAGATTCCTGTGGAAAAGCACCTGAGCCCAGCAGGTTGAACTCAATTAAGGAATGTTGGCAGCTGTCTCTGGAGCCTAGCAAACAAGCTGTGTTTTTTGCCAAATGCATTATTAATTGCCTGGGTAAATGAACAAGGCCAATTTAGGCCTCTAGTTCCACCAGGGAGCCTTGGGGCTTTGCATGAGAAACGAATGACATGGGCTTCAATTTCAGAAGCTTGGAGAAGGCTCACAGCTCACCATTTCTAACTGAAGGGAAATACCCCGAATCAGATTAATTAACATACTCCTGGGAGAGCCTGAAGGTTGTTAATTGTGTCCCTTGTATGAAAAAAGGAAAAAAAATCTGAAGAAACAAGGCAGTTTCTGAAGTGAAAGAACAATGGGGAAAGAATCAGGCAATTTTTTCTGTGCTTCTGAAACAAGTGAGTTCTGCCAGATATTTAAAAGGCCAGCTGCCAACTTACCTGAATTTTATTACCCTCTTGGGGAATTGGGGAGTTTCCTTTTTGACTTACTGCTTTTTCCAGAAGTAGCCTATATACTTCTCAGTCCTAGTTCCCTAGGGAATAATGGGGATCATGCAACTGAAAATGGTATAGTGTTCCTGTAAGTAACTGTCAAGATTAGAGGGCCCCGATTGCATCTTGGTGGAGCAATGGGAAGGGTACTTGTTAGTAGCTGAAAGGGATGTGGGGCGTAGGGGTTTGGAGCTTCACTGCTGAAAAATCTGGTCAGATCTAGTCAGGTAGCTCTGACCAGAAGAATTATTGCCCCAAACCAGAACTCTCTGTTTTAGGGCCCAACTCTTCCTTTAAGAGAAGTAACCCATTCCCTCTCTCCAGTTCTTTATTCCATCCTCCTCCTAATAATTCAGAGCTCTGTATGCTCTTCACTGCTATAGAAAACGATGACAGAGACAAGTAAAGATCAGGTCTCTTGGTATAATGTTGAATTCCCTAATCTCTTCTTTCCCAGACAAGGTAATAGTTATCATATTTGGGGCCCAAACAAAGGTGTCTTTAGGCCATTGAGCTGAGTGGAATTGTGGGCAACATTTGGACCCTTTAAGCCACTAGGTCCCGTGTTGCCCAAGTATACTCTTTTGGTCATAAATGACATTTACTGAATGCTTTTACCTGAAGGTTCCTCTAATTTAAGAGTGAGGAGTGCAGCTAAGCTTCCTTTGGTTAGTTCTCAGTTGCTAGGACACAAGTAAGTAATAATTCTAAGCTACTTACTGTAGATTTTGCAATGCTAGTTAGAAACTGAGTGGGAAGCATTTGTGAGCTGGTGACTAAATAGGCCCAGAGACCCCCCCTAGTGTGAATCCCTCCGAGGGTGACATTTGGTTATTGAGGCCTTCTTAGAACAACAGTGTATGTTTTCTGAAACATGTGGAGTTCCTAATTTAAGATGTAAGATGAGCTCATAGGTGAGCAAGACTGACCTGGTTTGGCCTGCCATGTGGAGAGACATTCCCCAAAGATAAACTTCGAGTTGTTTTCCCAGCAATGAATCTGTGAGACCCTCTACTCCCCACAGCCCCTTCTCCTTGTCATTGCTCTAATTGTTACCAGTCTCACCTTCCTTGACACTTGCAAATATAAGGCATTGTAATAGGGCTGGGGCTAGACAGATCTTAGAGTTCAAGGCACCTGCTCTCATAGTGTTTTCAATTTGTTCGGAGAGAGAGAGGGTGAAGAAAGGGATATAGTGAAGGTTGAAGAGACTGGTCATTCTCGAGTATTTGCAGTGTTCCAAGCACCATGGTACGTGCACTATTACAGTATCTCACGGGGCCCTCCAGGAGCCCTGCTTATATCATAATACCCATTCTACAGATTAGGAAACAAAGTGTGAGAAAGGGTAAGTAATGTTCCCCAAATTACCTAGATTGGTGGTATGATAGAGCCAGTATTGAAGCGAGGACTTGCTGTACTGAAGTCTTATATCACTGTCTCACACTAACCTTTGCAAATTTGACTAATGATGGGTCACTTATGTCTTTTAGCAAATGCATCATGAGACAATATCCTGGCTGGGTTCCAAGGAAGGTGCAGAGAGGTCTGGATGGAGGTTGGCCTCGGCAGAGCAAGCCACCTGGCACAAGGGAAAGTGAATATCGAGAGCCGAGAGTCGAGTTTGGAGAGCCTGTCAAGAAGGTGGAGGGGACATCTATGTCAGCCAACAGCATTTAGACCTTCCCTCCAATACTTTATTAGTTTACAAAACTGCAAGGCAGACCTCTGTGACCTATGCAGGCAGAAGAGGCAGAGAGATTGGTGGGGTGCAGGGCTGTGGGGGGAGGGGAGGTGAAAGGGTGATAGGGAACCACTGAGGAGCGTGTCTAGAACAGGACAGGAGGGGAGCTCAGGGTGAGGAGAAAGGCGGGAAGAAAGAGGGATAGAATGAAAGAAGGGGAAGAGGAGTGAAGAGTGAAAGAGAAAGGAAGCATCAATAACAACAAGCACAACGGACAGAAAACAAGAGAAAGAAGGAAAGAGAGAACAGAAAAACAGAGCCACAATCCTTACAGCTGCAGGTTTCAGTGGTGAGGAGTACATCCCCACCTGCTGGTGAAAACACCCTCCTTTGCCAGTGAATTAGGAAGCATCACTTCCGTCTCTCTGTGTGAAACTATTTGATAGTAAAACTCATTGCTGAAGGGATGAATGCTGTTTCCAACAGGAGCTTACCTCCCTCCAGGAAAATGCTGAGCAAGGTCCTGCTTCTGTTTCAGAAGCTCTGTGCCTGAGGAGCTGTTCCTTGCAGGCTCAGGCCAGCCTATCTGAGAGCCCAGGCCAGGGCTCACCTAGCCAGGTACACAGCTGGTGGGCTCGATGTTTAGTCTGGCTGCCCAGGATATGATGGTCCTTGCGTTTGCCTAAATCCTCGGCACCTGTAGGCTGCTACACTGGGATGTCGCTGAGCTTGCTGGATATCTGGCCTGAGTGCCAGCCTGATCCGGCCCACAGGACTGACACACTCCAGGACAGGTGCCAGCCTGGGTTTCTGGCAGCAGTGCTGACAGAAACCTGTGAGTTCCCAGGAGCCAGGATTCTACTGTTGGGAGACCACCTGTGGTTGTCCACCCTCTGCTCTGTGGATACTTCCTTTCCTGCCAGATCTGACACCTGCTGGAATCAAGGCCTGAGCCACCACTCCCTCCCTCCAGACTGACATTAGAGTAGGGAAGCTACCTATCTCTTTAGGCTAGACTTACAACTGAACAAAAACAACACTGCCTCTCTTCTTTCTTCTCGCCTCTTCCTCTCTCCGGGAAATGTGGGAAATATAGCTGAAAATGTATGTGGAGGTTACCTTAGGGATGGGGAGTGTAGAGCTCTAATTGTAATTAAACATTGTTTTGTAAAATTATGGGGAATTAGTGAAAGACCGTAAAAAGGGAAGTGCTATGATTGGAATGTGGTTCAGACCTCTGATAGCAAATGGCTTGAGACAAATGATGGAGATGAGAGATCCTTCAGGGCAGGTGTAACCTTTGACATTTGTTCTGCTCCCTCAGCCTCAAGTTTGGGAGTAAATGTCCAGTAATCTATTCCTTGCTTCTTGGGTGTTTGAATGTTCTAGAAGTAAGAACTGGGGTTGTCCATATAGGATAAAATGTGTGGAGTGTTAGTTACCTTGTTGCATAGCAAAAAACCCCAAACAGCTAGGAACAAAAAACATTTATTTCATAGTTTCTGAGGGTCAGGAACCTGGGATTAACTGAGAGGTCCTGCCTCAGAGTCTCTTATGAGGCTGAAGTGAAACTCCAGGCCTGAACTGCAGTCATCTCAAACTTCCTAGAGGCAGATCTGTTTCCAAGATGGCTCAGGTGGCTGTTGGCAGGAAGTCTCATTTCCTCACTGGATATTGGCCTGCGACTGTGCTGTTGGCCTGGGTCTGTACCACATGAATCTCTCCACTGACTGCCTGAGGTTCCTCATGATATGACAGCTGGTTTCCTCCAAAGCGAACAATGTAAGACAGACAGACAGACAAAAAGAACTTGAGAGAAAACTGCTGTCTTTTACAACCTAACCTCGCAAGTCACATACCATCAGGTTTGCTGTATTCTATGGTCACACAAACCAACCTTGGTAGTGTGTGTGTGTGTGTGTGTGTGTGTGTGTGTGTAACTACACACAGGTGTGAATGCCAGGAGGCAGGGATCATAAGGGGCCATTCTGCAGGCAAAACCTTATGACAGATGATTGTCCCTCCTCCCTGGCAGGCAGCAGGCAAGGGGCTAAATATGGATGAGATGATGTCCACTGTGCCATAGGGAGACTGGGTATAGGTGGCAGGGTCTTCTATGATGATGCAGCCCCCACCGCTTCAGGGAAGCTGCGTAAAGTCCCTCCCAGAGTCGCTTTATTAGATCCCACCCTTGACATCCCTGTCCTTTGTAACTAGCTTCCTCAGAAGAAACCCCTTGGATCCCGCGCATTGCCCCGTAACCACACCAACTGTTTCTCCCCTCTCCCATTCTCTGATATCTTTTGAACCTCAGGAAAATTCCTGTCAAGTTTTGTTTTCTTCAGAACTGCTCTTTTTAGTTTACTCTCTTTCTTCTTTCCTCAACCCTATTCTCCTCCAGTTCTTTTGTAAGAGATCTTGAAGGCCCATGAAACACAGAATGCTGTGATTAATAGCCAAAAAACTGGTTTCTCTTTTCTCAAGGGGGTTTCTTGCTCAATATTCAAAATCTCCCAGGAGGTAAGTGGGGCATAGTTATGCTAAATCCTTCCAGGGCATCAGGAAAAGGAAGCCAGATGGACCCCTTATGTTTCCTGATTAAAATGTCTTGCTGACCATATTCTTAATGTGGAGCGATAAGGAGGCATGGGGAGGAAGCGAGGAGTCCAACAGTGAATCCAAGGCACTCACTCACATCAAGGGCACCAACGGCATGAATTAGTTTGGGAAAAGAAGCCAAGAAGTTTAATTGTCCCATTCTGAATTGGAAGCGGGACAATATAGTACGCAGTTGGTTATGCTGAAGGTTGCTTGGGGCAATGAATTTCTCCAAATTCATATGTTTAGGGGCACTGGTTGTATAATGAGCTTGGTTAATATTGCTCAGTGCTCCAACTGTACAATGCAGCAGGAGCTCTTACTATAGTCAACCACCATGAAATGAGCTCCTGGGATGTGCCAAGCCTGTGTCAGATGCAGAGGATATGGAATAAAGTCAGCACCTCTATGAGGGGCTCTTGTTCCAGTGACAGAGGCTGACTTGTACACAAGCAGGGGACACTCCACTGTAGTGGGTGCTATGATAGCTGGTGTGTAAGTAATGTCCTCTTGCAGCTTGTGGCGGGGAGAATTAGGGGAGGGTTAGAGAGGTTCTGCCATCTGTGATAATTTAGAAAAGTGCATGCTGGACAAACTTAGTTTCCATCACGGCCATTGAACTAGGCTTCTCTGGGACCCATCGATGGCCACTACAATTAAAGTCAACCCCATTATTTCCCATAGGCTTTTCTTTTCCAGCAGAGCATGGAGGATGAAAACTACTGCCCAAACAGTCCTCAGAGATCACCGCAACATAATGGGGTGTCAGACTGGCAGCCTCCACCTTTCTTCTTTGACTCTGGAGCAGTTCCATCATCATTGGCTCAGAAGCCCTGGGGCTTGTTGAATTATTAGCTCCTTCTATTTTTCTCTGGACGGCTCTCTTCTTGAATTGCCTCATCTAATCCTATCAAGAAGTTTTCTTCCCCCTTTCTTTCTTTCTTTCTTTCTTTAAGGCATTTGTATGTTTATGAAAAAAAATCTGTAAATGAAGATAGTTGTTTTTTTTTTTAAATTTTCTCTGTTTTGTTTTAACAGATGATTATTTTTCTTGGCTTGAACAGAGAAAAGCATAGCAAGGCTCTTGTTGAAAAATTCATCTTTTTGCTGGTGGCAAGAGCCATATTGCAAGAAATAATAAGCACAGCTGCAGCTGATATTCAGATCACAGTAGAGGCAGCAACATTCCTTTTCCCAACTCTTATTTTCTTTTCCTGCTCTTTGAGCAACAACTCCATGAGCTTTCTGCAATGTTAAAACAGACTTTTAAAATCACATAAGATTATACTGCCCCAACCCATTTAGCACCGTGAAGGGCCTTCCCCCAGATCTCCTCAGAAGATAGTGTCCTGGGCCCCATTCTGGACTCTGCTGTTCTTTGGGGATGTTTTCGGTCATTCAGTTCCTGACATAGTCATTTCTGCCTTGGGTTTTTATTCTAAGCACCCTTTTACCAAATATTTCCTCTTCAAGAGCTACATAGTGACATATTAAGTTGCTGTCGAGTTTTCCATGCCTGTGATAAATCACTCTAGATTCAAGGAAAAAGGAGAGAGTGACAACTTCAAGCAAAACCGTCAGGCGATCTCTAGTGGAAATTGTACTTTCTTTAAAGCCCAATTCACGTGACACCTCCTCTATCAAGTCTACCTGGTCACTGGCAGATAGGTTAATATTGCCCTAAATGTGTCTGTACATCTCTTGATGAATACCCGTATGATACTGTATTGTCATTCTCTTTCAATATGTCTGTCTATTTTATTAAACAAATCCACAGGCTTGTAATATATTTGGAAGCAGGGCTAGTATCCCCTTCTTTCCTTTATCCAGAGCCCCTGGCTCAGCACCGGGCAGAGGGTTTGTGTTCATTAAATATTGTTGGATGAATCAATGAGCTCTGAAAGACCCTGAACTTTTTCTATTTCCTTCTTTCTCCTGGCCTTGGCTGGGTGCCCCACATGTATGGTGCAATCTTGCACCATTCACTTTCTCTTTTATTAATGAAGATCCCATTTGTGAAATACCCATGACATCAATGCTGACTGAGCCTGTCAGAAAAAGTGTTTGGAGAGCTCAGAGCCTGACTGTGGGCTGAGAGCCCCAAGTTCCCACTGAGAAATAACAGGTTTGAGCTATTGCCATTGTTAGCTACAGGTTAGTGGCTATTTGATTTGATGGCTCCTCTAAGGATACTTGTGTTACCAGAAGGGTCATTTGCAAACCACAGTAGATCAATGAGCAATAATCTACTTAGCTGTAGACCTCTTAGTTGATATCTCCCCACACAGAAGAAGAGCTATGTGTGCTTGCCTTCTGGTTATGAGGCAAGAATCTAATCAGCTAATTCAATGTTGACATTTCCCCCTTGGGTGTCACCTGGGCCTAGGAACAACATCTTTCTCAGAAAGACTGGCACTGGGGACACCTGGAGTGCTAGCACTTAGAAGGAAATGTGATTTGTTTTCTCCAGTTCAATGGCTTCAAAGTTTAGAGCACTCATAAGACTCATAAAATAATTCCCAGCTGTTGGGAGCCAAACATTTTAACTGAGAAGTAAGGTAAGTTATCTTGCATAGAATCAGCCAGAGTTCCCACTGCGGAGTCAGTCTCTTGAGCCACTTGCTGGAAAACATTACAGGTGAAAGCATGTTACTTCTCTCAGAGACCAGAATTCATATTCTGCTTGGGTTACATATTGGCTGTGAGACCTTTGGCAAGAGGACTTTACCACTCCAAGCCTCTATTTCATCATCTGTCAGGAATAATATTCACATTTACCTCAGGATGTTTTCTGAAGATTCAATGAGAGGCTGTGTGAAACTATCCCTGGCACATAGTAGGCTTAATAAACAATGATGATGATATGATGGTGATGATGTTAATGATGGTGATGATGACAATGATGATGGTGGTGATGATGATAATGGTGATGGTGGTGGTGATGATAATGGTGATGGTGGTGGTGATGATGGTGACGATGGTGACGATGGTGATGATGATAATGGTGATGATGGTGATGGTGATGATGATGGTGATGATGACGGTGATGATGGTGATGGTGATGATGAACATGAGGAAGATGATGTGCCAGCTTTCAGCTCTCCTCAAGCTTGGTGGGCTTGGAATCAGCTCCAGCTAGTAGACAAAACTGCAAATTTCTAATTGCCATTTCATTGCTTAGAGTTGTACACTCAGTTTTCAAATTTATGGAAACATTTATAGAATAATATCGAATTGACCTCAATTTGTTTAATTCCACGATATCACTCCATCTTCCCCAACCTGTGTGGGTCACTTTGCTGGAGATAATTGTTGTGATTCCTAGCAGAGCTGGAGTGGAAAGGCATGAAGAATGAGCAGCAATAAGCAGTCTGACCATGATACTAGAGTGATTTTGTCATGGCATTCCCTGAGTCTCCATACGCAGTGTGGTCCACATGTATCCTGGGGATTTGGCCATCCTGACTGAGCCTGAGAGGACCAAAGTGAGGAGTTCTGCTGGCAGACTCAGGGAACCACGGCCAGCATACGTGTCTGTTTAGAGAAATTTCCTGCATGCACATGACCTATTGTTTTTCTATGCATGAACACACACATACTCACACTCACACACGTATACATGTATCCCAGACTTGGCTTCCTTGGTCCCTTTCAAAGGGACATCTCACTGTCTTTGCCATCATCACTGAAATTCTTCATTGCTTCCTCGAGCCTACACTTTTCAGGTCTCTTTGGCACCTCCATTGCACAGTCCCATTTGTGACCTTGAATTTCACAGTTTTTTTCTACTCTGGCCTTTGATTGCTCATTCTACCCTGTGTGGCTGTTGTCCCTCTTCCTCATCAGAGATCCCTGTGGGGAATCTACCTATTTCAGGTGCTGAAGCCACTTAAGTCCTGACTTTGGAATCAGGAGCACCAATCCATCTCCCGGTGGTTTCAGCTCATTTGTTATTTTGTTCAAACTGGATGGTCACAGCATGGTCTCCACTATATTCTCCACCTGCTGCTTATTAAGATGTTTCACAAGGAAGTACAAAAAGGTACTGATGCATTTTACTTGTAAAAAATACACTCAGCTGAGCTATAATTCTGCTCCAGGTGGAATTTCAGCGTCCATTTCTCTTTTTTGACTCTTGCTGATGTTGGGGCCCTGCTCCTTCCTATTAAGCTGACTTTGCCTATGAAAAATTACTGTCCATGCATACTGAGGGCCAACTTCATAGAAATGTGAGCACAGCTTTAGGCTACAGAAAGGACAGGGCCTAAGTGGGCCAGGAAAAGAGAGCACACTGAGTTTGAATTTCAAGACAATTACTTATTAGCTGTGTGAATTTGATCAATATGTTATCTTCCTCAAACCTTCATTTATTAAACATATATAACAACTTCTTGATTGTTTGAGGATTACATATTATCATGTATGAAATGGGTCTGGCTCTTAGGAAATGTTTGATAAAAGCCCCAGCTACCCTGTGTGATAATGTTTCTATGTGTTTGGATAGAAAGATCAATCAATGGATGACGTCATGGATTAATGGAGCATTTACAAAATCCCGGTAGAACACTAAACAAGGACTTTACTTAGATAGACCTTGAGCATTCATATCTGCTGACACAGAGTCAGATAGCAGCTTTGAGGTACATGTGCCTGTGTTTTGTTTGGACAAGAATCCTACCAGCTATTTCTGGGCTGATGACAGGGTGTTACAAGGGCATATGGAAAGCACCTAGCATTGTATCTGCACACAAAGGATGCCCAATAAATATTAATTATTTTCCCTTTTACTCAGAGCTGGCAGGAAATAGGGTCAATTAGACACATAAGTGTAAACGAATCTCAAAGCCATAGGGCTGCATTGTGCCTCTGGGCTCCTGTTGTGTGGTCCTTGGGCGGAGGCCGGCCGTGTCATACAGCTGCAGTGTGAGGCCTGATCCAGCAGATGTCTCTGTGACACAGTCATCCTTAGCCTCTGGGGATTGCCCTTGGCTCCAGGGAGCAGAGATGCAGGCTGTAGCACTCCCGCACGTGGTCTAGCAGAGGGTGTTTATAGAGGCTGACCTGGACATCGGCTTGGGCCTGAAATTGACGAGCACTACTGAAGTCTGAGTTATAGCAAAGGGCATTGAATAAAGAAATAAAGGAAGAGGAAAAAGCTTTTTTTTCCCCCCCCAGGATGAAGAGAAAATTTATATCTCAAGAACAGAGTGGATGGCCGTAAGGGAACATTTTTAGATAAAGGAAAAGAACATATCTAACTTGGGTTAGGGTTTGGGACTTGGGAGAAGTTCAAATAGTTAACTTGAATACTAACACTGATCACTTATGGTTACATATTTTGTTAACAGTTCTTTTATGTCATTGGGAATCCATGGTATGTTTTAGTGCTTTTTCTTGGGTCCTTTGAAAGGGATAAGTATAGCCATGCTTGAGTATGTCCTTTTCTTAAAAGGGAAAGTCCTTCATGTGGCTTTAGAATTTAGAGAGGCTTCAGGCAGTTACAAGATCAACTTGAATCTTAAACAGCTCTCTGTGTCGTGCTTCCAGTGATGGTACATGTATAGATGTGTCCCTTGGGACACATTTCCTAAGGTTTCTGTTGAAGATATACTGTGGCTACTCCAAGATGTGGGTGTTGTAATTAGGGCATTTACTGATCTAGGCAAGAGTGAGATGTTTCTGAAATAAGGAGCCAGAACTGTACCCATGCAGATAAAAGCAGAGTATCTGGCTTCAGAGCTAATGGCAAACTTGTTACCCTTTGTCCCCAGGGTGTCTTGGCTGTGTCTGTGCACATGGCTTCAGATTGAGCAACTCACACGACACATTATCACTACTTACCAATAAACAACTTTTGGTGAGCCTCTGTCATAGATTTAGCTGTGTGAGGGCAGGATGAGGCAGGGTTCCCTGTGTAAGGAGCGGAAGGAGCGCCCCATCTCCTAAGCCTCTTGAAGTAACTAATACAGACAGAAAAAAAAATCGAGAACCATATGATTTCACTGATATGTGGGATATAAAACTGAAAGCAACAAAGGAAAAGACAAACAAACAAAGAAACAAAAACTCATAGACATGGACAATAGTTTAGTGGTTACCAGAAGGTAAGGGGGGCGAGGGGTGGTAGATGAGGGGAAAACATCATATGGTGATGGAAGGAGAACTGACTCTGGGTGGTGAACATAAGGTGATCTATAGACGATGTATTACAGAATTGTACATCTGAAACCTATGTACCTTTGCTAACCATTGTCACCCCAATAAACTTTAATTAAAAAAAAAGAAGTAACTAATATGTAAATGGGTTAGCAGGTGGTTAAAAACCCACTGAGGAGATCTCAGTTCAGGCTAAATGACCTATAAGAATCAGCCTGTGTTTGTAGGGCTTGGGGCGACCTGGAAAAGTGGACAGAAACTTAAAGCAAGGCAGGGCAATAGTTTAGGCTTTGAAGTATGTTTGGATTTAGATGAGTGAAAAACGAGGGTGTAAGTCTTTACAGTGGAGGCGACTTGTTGAAAGAGACTGGAATAAACGTTGTGTGGGTGGGACAGTGCCTAGAGCAGCCCAGCTGGAGCTCCCGTGTATGGATTGCAGAGGAGTGAAGTGAAGTTTACAATGATAACAAGTAAACTAAAGCTTCAAATGCCAGACTTAAAAAAAAAAAAAAAAAAAAAGAAAGAAAGAAAAAGAAAAGACCCAGCAGTTACTTTTGCGGGTAGCGTGGTATCATAGTGCAAATCTATTTTAGGAATGTCCTCCTGGTATGCTCTAATCATGTCCAAGAAAGGCACTATTGGCCTGTGACCAAAACCGAAACCCAAGATTCCGATTTATTCCTTTCCCACTGTCTTTGAGCCCTATCGTGGACTGACCTTTGACTTCAAATGACTATCAAGGGGCCGGGACAAGGCAAACTGTGGCAACGTGGGTTGAAATGGAAGAGACCAAAGAAGGAAGACTGGTAGGAAGGCTCAATGTGACTTGCAGCTGTCCCAGGGGGTTGGGACTACGGACAGATGGGGACCTCTGAGAAATACTACAAAGGGGCAATTGGAAGGCTTGGCGCCAGCTGGATGCAGGGGATGAAGCAAAGAGAGGCATTGATGATGACTTTCTCTGAAGAACATTTTTAGCCTTGAGGCCCAAGAACAGAATCAGGCCCCTAAAAGACATGAGGACTTTGAAGGGGAGTCAGTTTAGAAGGAAAGATGAGGAGTATAGTTTGACACATGGTGAGATTGAAATAATGGTATAAGACACAAGTGCACATTTAATAGTCACTTAAAGATGAAAGTGTGTCTCTAGGGGATGGAGTCCTTTGGAGACCATGAAGATATGAGCCGCAAGCATGAGACATAGTGAAGGCTGAGAGTAAAGAGAAGGCAGAGCACAGGCCAAGGGCTTGGAACTCAAGTAGGAATTTGCCTGGCAGGTATAATCTAAAGAGAGTTTCCCCTCATTTCCTGCTAATTCTTCTTTGGTGTCTCAAGCATTTCTCTTCAGAGACAAGGGATACAAGGGTCATAGAGCTACCCTCTTGGCCCAGCAGGCACTTTGCAACTCCTCAAGAGGGTTCCAGTAGGCTCCAAATGACGAGATCATCCAGCCTAGATGCTTCCATATGAGGATGGGGAAACTGAGGCCTAGGGAGTGCGGGGAATGGCAAGCCAAAGCTGTGCAGTTATGAGGGCAGATAAGACTCTAGCCAGTGCAAGGGTTTCAGACAATACCCCTACTTGCCCTTTTACAAAAACAGTGTGGGTCATTGTGTAAGAGCACAAGCAGGGGTGAGGGGCATGACATCACCCCTCCTAGATTTGAGACCAGGGACCGGTTAGTTAACCTCTGTAAGCCTCAGTTCCCTCACCTGTAAAATTCAGAAAATGAGATCACTGAGCACATTAGGTCCTTGTGTGGACAGCATGTGACACAGTCAGGATGCTGAGCACATCGCCACCCGAGAAGTCCTCCACAAAGTCATGAATACATTAACTCAAGAAATGATTATTGCACACCCTTTAGGCTCCTGGTGTCAGGAATAAAATGTAAAATTCATACTGTCTCTGCCTCATGGATCTAAAGGAAACAAACATTAATCAAATGACAACAGAAACTGATAATAACTGCGATGAGGACAACCCAGGAAAAGTTCAAGACATTCTAAGAATAAATAATAGGGTGGCCTGGTCTAATGCAGTGTGGAGGGAAGAGCTGAAAGATGAAGGATTACCAGGGAGCCCCCATGTGGCGAGAAGGGCAGTGGAAGAGCATGCTGGCCAGGGAAAGATGTCTGCAAAGGTCACGTGGTGGGAGAGAGGGTCACAGTGGTTAAAGCTCAGGGGCGTGAAGTAACGCTGGGGTGCAGCCCCTAGTCGTTAAGGGGCTCGTCCTCCTACAGGATCCCCTAGTCTAGATCAATTCTTATGAGGACAAGGAGACCTGCATTTCTACCA
This sequence comes from Rhinolophus sinicus, assembly GCF_057876585.1. NCBI lineage: Eukaryota > Metazoa > Chordata > Mammalia > Chiroptera > Rhinolophidae > Rhinolophus > Rhinolophus sinicus. Next base: position 59,126,283 of record NC_142515.1, on the reverse strand, counting down.
GTGGGAGGGAGAGTAATCAGATTACTATATAGTTGACATTTTGAGTATCTTGGGGAAGTCTGGGGCACCCTCAGAACCCAAACTGCCCTAATCTCAGTTTTGCCAATTTGGGGTTTCTGTTGGGGCTGCCCTTCCCTGCAGAGCTAGAGTCCTGCCTAACTCTAGTCTTACCACCAGCAGGGCTTGGCCCATCCAATACCCTCAGCTCTACCTGGGGTCCCATTCTGAATATAGTGATCACCCAAAATGTTGAGGTCATCTGGTAAAAAGTTAGCCACAGTGAGAGCAAAGGGAGGGAGGATGGGAATGGCTTTGAAGCATGAATGTTCTTAGCAGGTCAAGCTCACAGAAGTGTTGCTCCAAGATAGCTGCAGTCTACTTCCCTGGAGAGAGGCAGCCTTGTATTCAAAACAGGAGCCACAGAAATGCCTCCTCAGGCATCGCTTAACCATAGTAATTCCTACCTGTGTTACCAACAGGAAGCCAGAGTGAAAGGAAACCGCAGAGTAACTTCAGGCTGTATAGCCTGGAGGAATGAAGAGGTCAGTTTAGGTTAAGCATTTCAGAATTAGGACTGTGAAAAGCACATGGCTGCTTGATCTCCGCTGACCCTGCTCATTGAACTTGGCTAGGAACCCCCTGCAGCACTGCTTCAGCCACAAGGTTGAACTCCTCTGAGAGCAAAATCTGCTGGTGGTAAAACCCACTCCATCACACCCTTCAACATAGTGCAGATTTGCAGCCCAGCGTAGCCCCTGGGGGATCCGCTTCATTTCTGCCTCACTCACAGCTTCCTTTTCTCCCATATTCTTAATTCCCTGAGGTCCCTACATTCCTGGTAGTTCAACTTGCCCAGCTTCTACTTTATTTCAGTGTCTCTCTGAACCTCCCTAACTCCCAGTGAAGGATGGATAAGTGAGGATATAGCTGCTACTGAGGATGGTGTCCTGGGAGTGTCCAGGCCGTGGACAGCTTAAGGCCTCACAGAAGTGAATCCAGTCATTGTTTTCATTCTCATAAATGCCAAGGCCAAAGGGATCCATAGACACCAAAGAATCTCACATTTTTAGATTTAGATAAAGTCTGTAATTGACCACAGACGACAGATCCCATAATTCACCTTCTTGGTTTTTCTCCAGATCATTTAACTGAATAGGAAACAATAAATACAAGAAAGTTTCTGGTAGATATTTATAACACTTTGCGATATTTATTTTGAAGTTAAAAATGATCTTGTCTACAATGCACAGATTTCTGAGGCTCTGGAGTAGACTTCGATAAGGAGGGCAGGGAATACTCCCTGATGCAGAAAGGGTTAGACATTCGTTGAAAGCATAATAGGAACCCAGCTCAGAATTAGGCATATTGCACCAATTTGTCAATCATTCTCACAACTCTGTGGGCTAGAGGATAATGTCCCGATTTTATAACCTATTACCTTACTTCCCACTAACTGGTAGCGCTAGAATTTGAAACCAAATCTGTGAAACCAAGCCTATTGTTTTTCCACTAAATCAAATTGCCTTGTATTTATTTATTTGTGCATAGAGGCAATCAAATCAGAAAATATTTTTCATAGGTGCTGTCTCCTGAAGTTAAAAAAAATAACACCCAAACGTAACACTCTTCAAGCCTTGAGAACTTGTCATCACTTATAAGCATTCCTCAATGACAGCCAGTTGCACCTGTCACCCTCCTACCTGGAGGAGGGTGAAATGAGAATTTCTATGAAATATTTACAGGCTGAGATCAAAGAGGCAGGTGGGGTAAAGTTCAAGTCCCAGTTCCCAAGGCTCCTTTTATTCTCTGTGTTAATAAATATAGGAGCCCCACTCTGTAGCCACACTGCTTTGTTCTCAACAGCTTAGAAGAGCTCACATGTGGCTCCCTGCATCCTTCAGTCAATATTTTGTCTCCCCTTCTATGGGGGAGCTGGCTCTCTGATGGGCACCAGAGATGCAGGAGATGGCCCCTGCCAAGCAGCAGAAACACAGATATAATTGAGTCCTTATAGAGCAGTGTGTTGTGTGTCTCAGAGCTGGGCACACGGATGACAGAATCACCAATTCTACTTAGGGTAGAAGCTCCTTGGGGATGAGTCTAGTTCAGTGAGGCGAAACTTGAAAATCACACGAGGGACCCGGTCTTCCAGGGCCTTGTATGTCAGGTTAGGGAGTTTGTAATTTACCCTACAGATATGGAGAGCACGGAAGGTCTGGCTTGGTCCCAACCTCTGTGGATTCCTGTATCCTCACCTCTAATCCTCGTTTGCAGGCTCAGCCACACTCCCATTCTCTGACATGGGGATGACTGGCACTCAAGTGAAGCAGGGGATTTTCAGGGTACCCCTGCCACTAGTCTAACCTGACCAGGTGTCCACATGGCTGTAATTAGTCTAGTCTTCTTCTTTGCTAAGATGCTCTTGTTCTAGTCTGCTTGAGTCTGGGAAGGACACTCCATTCTGAGGACTGGAGGCTGGCCCCTACACAACAGCTCAGTGTCTGCTCTTGCAGACACTTTCTGGAGCGTAAAGTCCTAGGCTCTGTCTGACTTTGGGGATACCCCTCTACTGTATCTTGGAACCTCCCCTCTGCCAACCTTCCTGGTCAGACTGAAACAAAGGTGAGGGAGTAGGAGGGCTCTTGCTCTCTTCATATCTGAACTCAATGCCTGCACATGGATCAGCTCCCCAGATTGACACCTGCCCCAGAAGTAGGCAGGTAGCCTCAGCCTGATAGCAATTTACTTTTCAGCTTCATCCAGCTGCTATTGTGAAAGGCAGCCCTGGTCCTCTGCCTTCTTGTAGTCACTGGGCTGGTCTGTTCAAAGCTTAGGGTGGTTTTCAGAGGGAGTAATTCTTGGTTAGACTTTTCTGATTAATTACTGCTGTGGACTTTTATATTCCTTGGGGGAAATTCTGCCAGGAGTCTTAAATAACGTTAACATCCCAGTGCCATTTGGAATATATCTTCAAAATTATTAGTTTTACATGAAGTTTATATATGCGGTATGACTTCTGAGACCTTAAATATCTGAGACATTTGTCTGTGGCATTCACATTTGAAAGACAATCTGGGTATGAATTTTAGGATTTGATACTTTTACTTAAAATTCGATAGATATTTTCACCCTGTCTTTTGAAATTTAAAGTAGCAGAAGCGAGTCTGGTTACTCTGTGAAGAGTGAACTTCTTTCTAATTCATTCATCATGTAGTAGATATATAGTCACTGAATCATATTAGACCGAATTATATTAAACAGCTACTTTTCCTCCTGTACGCCCTAATAGTTGAAAGCAGCAATTCCATAGGACCCAACTTAATATATATAAAAGGCTCTGAGATACCATAAAAGACCCCAAAACTCAAAGAGTCCCTGCCATGCAGGTGCATTCAGCCTGATGAGGAATCAGAAAAATAAGCAGTTAATACAATAAAGTGTGACAGGAGCTATAATAAAGGTAAAAACAATGCAGTGGAGGAAGGGAAGGTGGCAAGTTGGACACCAGAAAAGGCAGGCTTATATGCTTTCCTTCTATCCTATTATGACTTTCTCTTTATGTCTAAACTGCATGCGCATACATTTATGTTCTTTATTCTTGATAGTTGGGGGAGTTACAAGAGAGGGCAAGAGACGGAGTAGCATTCCAGCTACTTCAAAAAGCAGAATCCTTGATGAGAGACAGCTCCCTGCTTTCAACTTATATTGCCCTTGCGTTCTTTTTTATTATTTATTTTTCTTTTTATTAGAGAAAATTTACTGTATTAAGGGCATTTAACATAAGATCTATCTTCTTAAAATTTTAAATGTACAATATAGTGTTGTTAACTACAAACCCAACGTTGTGCAGCAGGTTATTCATCAAGCGTAACTGAACCCTTTGAAGAGCAGCTCCCCATTTCCCCTCCCCCCCCACCCCCCCACCCCCCCACCCCCACCCCCCACCCCCACCCCCGGCAAGCCCAATCTACTCTGTTTCTCTGAGTTTGAGTCTTAGATATCTTATGTAAGTGGAGCCATGTAGTATTTGTCCTTCTGTGACTGGCTTATTTCACTTAGTATAATGTCCTCTAGGTTTATCCATGTTGTTGCGTATGCCAGCATTTTCTTCTTTTTAAAGGTTGAATAATATTTCAGTGTGTGTGTGTGTGTGTGTGTGTGTGTGTGTGTGTGTAAAATATCTCACATTTTCTTTATCCAATCATAAAACTATGAAAACAATGGATATTTAGATTGCTTCCATGTCTTGGCTATTGTGAATAATGCTTCAATTAACATGGAAGCGCAGAGATCTCTTCATGATCCTAATTTCAATTCTTTTAGATTTATACGTGGAAGTGATATTATACGTTCATATGGTAATTCTGTTTGTAATTTTTTGAGGAACCACCATACTGGTTTCCATAGCAGCTGCACTAATTTGCAATCCCACCAACAGTGCACAAGAGTTCTAATTTCTCCACATCCTCACCAACACTTGCTAACTTTTGTTTTTTTGATAATAACCATCCTAACAGGTGTGAGGTGATATCTCATTGTGGTTTTGATTTGCATTTCCCTGATGACTAGTGACATTGAGCATCTTTTTCTGTGCCCGTTGGCCATTTGTATTTCTTCTCTGGAGAAATGTCTATTCATGTACTTTGCCCATGGGAAGCCTATGGTGGAAGGGAGAGAAGTAATCTTACCTGTTACAAAGAAAGCATAACCCAGTGGGCCACCAGAGCCAGTAAATGTTAGGCTGAAGCAAGCCCGTTTTCTATGACTTCTTTGAACACTAGATATTGGACTTTGGGCGACCCATTCTGAGGCTACTCAGAGAGTTAGAACTGTGCTTCTACCCTTAGTTCTACTTGCTTTTGGTTTACTCTTTATTACCCCAAATATACCTGAGTTTTCTGATTCCAGCAAGCCTATATAGGTGGTGCCAACAATATTCATTTTTTCCTAACATAGATGTTCTTGAATCTTTCCCAGCCTTTAATTAACTCTGCCTTCTTTCCTTGTTTCCCCAGATATTTATTTTATTATTTGAGGGAAAATCTTTAATCTTTAATAACTATTACTTAGTTATTTGTAGGGTGTGTGACTTCTTTATCCAAATTGCTTGAATGGGGTCTCTCAGCTTTTGGTATTATATTTTCTTTAGGTTATAAAATTTCTGACAGGAAAAAATGTCGTTGGTATGCAGTTTCCTCATTAGGTAATGCAGTTATGTATCTGCACCATCAAGGGGGGAGCCTAACGGACCCCCTACCTTTATTCTAGAGGAGCTGCTAAGACTGGGCTGTGTATAATTTCTTCAGAGCCAAATCTGTCATCTCCATGACTTTCTGATGGCTGGTGATGTGTACCTGCCAACTAGTCAGCATCAGCAGGTGCATCCAGGCTGGGTGCCAGAGAGTAGGCCCTGAGAACCTGCAAACTAGCAGCATCTCTCTGTAGGATGTGTTTGAAATGGTTTGATGTAGGAAATGGGGGAAATAAGAATTTTTAAATAAAGATTTCTAGAAAGCTTCATGAAATGATATTTTTATTTTCATTGCTTCAGGTATCTTCTATATATTGAAGATTCCTATCTTTAATCCATACCTTTCTGGATTAAAGATCAGACCTACATATTCACGTCCCTTGAAAATTCCATGCAAATATTTAAAATTAAATTTCTAATCTCCCTCTCCCTCCCACAAATTTCTTCATTCATTTCCTTTCTTATCTCAGTTACAGCAGCCTGTCTCTCTTCTTGCTCACTGTAAATTCATTGTAGTCATATTGATGTATCTCTTTCCCTCATACTACATCTAAAACATCATAAAATATCAATGCCTCTGCCTTTAAAATATATTCCAAATATGACTACTTCTCACCTGTGACATCCACCACCCTGGACAAAGCCACCCATTATCGCTTGCCAGGGTGGCTACAAAAGTCTCCTGACTTTTACCCTTACCCTGCTTTAGGATATTTTCTATCTAGCAACTAGTTCAAGACATTTAAAATCGAAGCTATTGTATAAGCCCTTTGTTCAAAATTCTCCAAAGTCCTCTATCTCACTCAAGTTAGAAACCCATGTCTCTACAAGGTCTTATTTGATCTAGTCTCTTCTTATCTTTCCTTCTAGTCCCCGCCTCATTCCCTTTGTTCCAGCTATGCTGACCTCTGTGATTTTTCAAACATTCTAGGCATATTTCCTTCCTAAGGTCTTTTTGCTGGATGTTTTCTTTTCGAATCGTTTTTTACCCAGCAATCCACTTTGCTAACTTTTTCATCTCCTTAAAAGTTTTATTCAACTACCATCTTCATGAGAGTGTCCCTGGTCACCATATTTGAAAGTATAACCTGTTGTCCATCATGGCTTCTATTCCTCAGCCATCGCCCTTACTCTTTTACAATGTATCCTGAGTAATCCCCACCTTCTAAAACATTATGTCACGCATTTATTTATTGTGTCTGTTTTTTATTATCTGTCTCCCATCCCTTCTACTTACTGAGGGCTCCATGAGGACAGAGATTTTGTTTTGTTTGTTGATGTGTATCAATTATGTATCTATACTTGATGCATATCAGTTGATCAAATATTTGTTGAATGAATGAATATTCTACTACTCCCAAGAATGGTTTGTTCTTAGTAGCAGCTGATGTTAGAACTATGGAGAGTGTACTACTGAGGAAGTTCAGAGTCCCAGATTTAATTAGTCTAAGCTACCGCCTCATAATGCTGTCCTTGTCAGTCCGAGGTTGGCAAAAAGCCATCAGAATGCGGGAATGTAAATAGAATCCATCACTAATCACACTGTTCACTCAGCTGACATTTTTTTTTTTTTGGTAGCAAGTCTTCCTTGATGAATGAAGCAGTATGCTGATTTACATTATAGTGTGAGTTTCTTATCTCATTATAGATGAGTGTTTTGATAAGTTCTGATCTAAAAAGGCTTTGGCCAAGGTCACACTGGGAGTCAGTGTAAGAGCTAAACTAGAAGCCAAATCTGTCTAAGTCTGAAAGCGGATTTAAATCAGAAATCAGGCCATTGGCAATCTTGGGTTAATGTGATAATAGACAACATGTACCTGGCATGTCTCCTGATTGCTCCTAAATACCAATGACAATTCACCATAAGACAAATATCGGTCACTGCTCTCTAGACTAAAGCCTAAGCACCGTGTTAACATTTGGGTAGAACTTTTACTTATTGAACCACGGAGAGGTATGGATTATGAAGACCACATTTTAATTACATGTTACATCATCTTCTGAAAAAAGAGGAAAACAAATTACTTCAAAGACTGTATGAAGATCATTTGATTCACCTCTCGTACTGCTGTGCAAGAGTATGATTTATCAGAAAAAGAAATGTTGTTCCCTGGTTGCCTGGGACATGTTTTTTTAAACCATTACTCTTCATTTGTATCTATCAGGGATCAACCATTTCAGGGGCCAATATAGCAATAAATATAAGGGCCTTAAAATGATATTCTGTTCTAATTTCACAGAAAATGAGAAAAGAATTGTAAACGAGAACAAAAGCATAAGATGTCACAGTAAATAGCAGAGCTTTCTTGACCTATAGTATCTGAACAGCAACTGATGCATCAGTTAGGACAGTAAGCCTAACATTTGGAGCAGGAGAACTTGGATCAGTGGTGGTAATCATTGAAAATAAACCAAGGACGGCATACTTCAAACTATTCTCTAATTGGATATGAGAGGAAGACGTTTCAAGATAGTAAATAGATAGTAAGAAAGACCTGGGGACATTATGCGTACTATTTCAGCAAATGCCAGATCTAAATACCTATCTGTCCATTTAAGGTTAATGTAAAAAATAGTCATCATGGGGAGAAAAGGTGGAGATCTGTTAATGATAATAATAGTCTAAGATTTTACTGGACTGGATCTCACACAGAAAATCATTGTAAAAACATATGTAATTTAAAAATTAACAATGTAGGATACTAGAGAGTGAACTTCAGTAGGCCAAGTAGTAGGTAATATGCATTTAGATGAAAGGAGTTACATAAAGTAAGTTCCTGTTTTCATGATTTTTAGCTGGGTCTCAAGCCCATTTGGTAAGAAACAGAAGCAGTAGGGGTGGGGCTCTAAGGGGAAAATATCTGCAGTATTTTGAATTAAGGAATGGACAAAATTAAGTCAGGGAAGAGAGTGGGAAAATCCTGGAGGGAAAGAGCGAGATAGTAAATCCCCAAATTCTGTCTGACAGCTTCAAAGTGTCTCAGATAAAGATAAATGGTCTGAACTGACAATGGTGTACAGTGCAAGAAACATAGTTTAAGTTCACCCAAGATAATTGCTTATTAAAACAAAAGAAAGAGCACTTATCAAGAAAAAAAATAACAGAAACTAGATTATCCACAACTTAACATTTGTAATATCCAGATACAATCCCAAATTACCTGATGTATAAAGAACCAAAAGGAAAAACACATTCTCAAGAGCAGGTGTTGTGAAACTCCAGTCTGTGGGCCAAATTTATGCCACAGAAAGATCTTGTTTGGCTCACCGTTTAGGAATGTTTGGTTTTGCATTTTTAAAGGATTACAAAAACAAACAAACAAACAAAAACACCATCAACAAAGAAGAATACGTAACAGTGGCTATATGTGTTCCACAAAAACTGAAATATTTACTATTTGGCATTTCACAAAAAAAGTTTGCCAACCCCTACTCAAGAAAAAAGAAATATAATTGAAACCATTTCTGAAATGATCCAGATGTTGGAATTAGCTGCCAATGTTTTAAAATGATATTTATCTGTAATCAGTAAAGCAAAACAAAATAATAGGCTCACACTATAAATGAAAAGATGAAAAATATTGGCAGAAAAATAGAAATAAAAAACGAACGGAAATTCTGGAATTAAGAAATACAGTAAGCATTGAAGAAATAATTCACAAATGGAGCAAATAAAGATGGCTAGAAGAAATAGTAGGTTACCTTGGAACTCAATTAGTGGAACTCATCACATGTAAAGAACAGAGAGAAAAAAGATTTAAAAAAATTAGAGTCTCAAGGATTTATTAGATAATATCAAATGGCCCTATATAATTTGAGTCACAGAGAGATAGAGATTGGAGAAGAAAATTTGATAAAATAATGCCTGTAAAAGCCTTGATTTTGATGAAAGACTGATATTTATAGGTGCACAATTCTCAGCAAAATCCAAGAGAAATAAAAAGAAAGAGGCTGACACTGAGATACATCAAAATCAAACTATTGAAAGACAAAGCTAAAAAGCAAATCCTGAAAACAGGAAGAGGAAAAAAAAATACATTACGTATAAGGGACAGATATTTAATGGCTAACTTTGCATTGAAAACATGAAGCCAGAAGAGAGTATAACAATATCGTTAAAATGCTGAAATAATAACAGTTACCAAACCAGAATTCTATATCCAGTGATTACATTATTTAAGATTGAAGTTAAAATACAGATATATTCAGAAAAAAAGAAAACTAAGAGAATTTGTTGCTAGTTGATACACACCACCAAAAAAAAAAAAAAAAAAAAATGCCAAAGGAAGTCTTTTAGTATGAAGGCAAACTGATAGAAGATGTAAGTGTGAATCCTCAGACAGGAGAGAAGATAAATATAAATGATAAATATTGAGCAAATGCAGACTAATTTATTGTAAATATTTTTCGTCTTAGTTTCTTTATAATACATGTTACTATTTAACACAAATATTACATATCTAAACCCTGTGGATGTCATAATGTATTCATATGCCATACATATAACAATCTAGCATAAATAATGGGTGTATACATTTACAAACATTTAAAACAATATTTTATGCGAAGGGGCAATATATTGACTATAAGTAAAAAGTGAAAAGTTAAGAATGTAAACAGTAATCTCTAGAGAAAACTAAAAGTTAATGTGCAAAATTACATCTGAAAAGCTAATTTAAACATTAAAGTGGGATTCTAAAAAATTTAAATAATGTAAAATAAAAACACATGAAAGGAAAAAAGAAATTATAAAAGGGAGACACATAGAAAACAAACAAAAAATAAAGTGATAGGTTCACATTCAAGCGTATCAATAATTATTTTAAACATTAATGTAAAAAACATAATTTCGGAGGTGGAGATTGTCAGAATGGATAAAAAACAAAGACTCAGCTATATGCTGTCTGAAAATGATGCATTTTGCATATGTTTTTGATGCATTTTACGTAGTAATCACAGAACATTGAAAATAAATTGTGTAACATGGAAAACAACACCTTTTTTCTGAAGGAAAAAGATGTACCATGCAAACAGTAAGCATTAAAAAACTGGAATGGCTACATTTATATGAGATAAAATAGATTTCAAGACTAAAATATTGCTAGGTATAATGAGGGAAAATTTCTAGTTTATATGAGTCAATTATTCAGGAAGGCCTAATAATCATAGACATCTAGGCAACTAATAACAGAGCTTAAAAATATATGACAAAAATTCCACAATAGTTGGATATTTTAATACTCTTCTCTCAACAATTAAATTACTCTCTACTTTTATTCAATATTGTAATGGAAGTCTTAACCAGTGGCTTAAGACAAGAAAAATAAATAAAATGTCTAAGATTTAACAGAAAGAAGTGATAATGTCTTTATTTTCTGACTGCATGTTTATGTTCATTGAAAATGCTTAGGTATGTATAAGTAGGTTAGAATTAATAAGTGAGTTTGTCAAAGTTTAAGATGAAAAATCTGTTATATTTCTTTTTATTGACAATGAACAATGCAAAAATGAAATTTAAAAATCAATTTGCTGTACCCAAAAGAATATACTTAGGAATAAATTAAAGACATACAAAGCTTGTACACTAAAAACTTTAAATATTGCTAAATGAAAATTTTAAAGTGTAAATAAAGGAATGGAAGATCATGCTTCAGAATTGCAAGCATCAATATGGTTAGATGGCAATTCACTACAAATTAATATGTATATTCAATTCAATTTTCATCAAAAGAACAGCAGCTAGCAGCTTTTGCAGAAAATGACAAGCTTATTTTCAAATTTTAATGGAGAAACAAAGAACCTAAAATAGGTTAAACAATTTTGAAAAACAAGAAATAGATTGGAGAATTTAACATTACCTGACATAAAGATTTGCTCTATAGGTACAGTAATCTATGGCATTAGGGTAAAATAGACCTATTGATTAATGGAACTGAATAGAGAGGCTAGAAATAAATAAATAAATAAATAAATAAATAAATAAATAAATAAATAAAGCCAAATGACTTGTAATTAAAATGTCAATGTAATTTAATGGAGGGTGGGAAGATACTGTTTTCTACAAAGTTTCTAGAAAAATTGAATACGTGTATGGAAAAAACAAACTTTGACCCCAACCTAACGACATACAAAAAATTAATTTGAAATAAATCATGGACTCAAATATATAATCCCAAACTCTAAAACTTCCAGAAGAAACAATATGAGAAAAATTTTGTGACTTTGGGTTAGGTTAAGATAGAATCATGAGGAATAAAAGTGATAAAATTAACTTTATCAAAATTAAATACCTTTTCTCTTGGAAAGACATAGTTTAAAAAATGAAAAGCGAAGCCATAAACTTAGAAAAAATAGTTGCAAAACATATTTTGGCCTCATATCCAGAATATAAAAAGAACTCTTCCACTCAGTGATCAAGAGAGGCAATAAATAAATAAATAAATATAAATAAATAAATAAATAAATAAATAAATAAATAAATAGTAAAGCAGGCAGGATGGGGAGAAACTGAACAGAAACTGTAGAAAAGAAGATATACTGATGGCTAATAAGTACATAAAAAATGGCCAATTTCACCATTCAACAGGGAAACGCAAATGAGATGCCACTATAAGCTCACTATAATAGCTAAAATTAGAAAGACTGAAAATATAAAATATTAGCAAAGATGTGGAGCAATTGGAGCTCTCATACTTTGCTGGTAATAATGCAAATGGTACAGGGACTTCAAAAAATAGTATGGCAGTGAGTATTTTATATAGCTAAAAATGTACTTTCCTTGTTACTCAGAAACTTCACTCTTAGTCATTTACTCAATAGAAATTAAATATGTATATCCACACAAAGACTTGTGCATGGATGTTCATAGCAGCGTTACATAATAGCTAAAATTGGAACACAACTATTTATCAGCTTATGAATGAATAAAATTGTAGAATTGTAGAATACTATTCAACAGTAAAAAGACACACAATATTAATACACAAAACAAAATAGATAATTCCCCCAAACATGATGCTATGTATTAGAAGTTAAACACACAAAAATATATTACATTATTCAATGTACACAAAGTTCTAGAAGAGGCAAAACTATGGGCACAGAAATCAGATCATGGTTTCCTGGGGCAAGGGATGGCAAAGGGGATTGCCTACTAAGGAACAAGAGAAAATATTTTAGATGGTACAAATATTGTTTATCTTGATTGTGGTGGAAGACGCCTGGTTGTTTACAAATACCAAAATTTCCACAGTGCATGTTTAAAATGGATGAATTTCGTTATGAGTAAATGATACTTCAGTAAAGTTGAAGTCATTATAGACTCTGTAAAAATATATTGCAATATAATATAAAACTTATAGAGTCAAAGGAAAACAGTGTCTCTAAAAGTGATGTTTCCTTTTCAACAACAACAAAAATTACTGAAAACGTCTCTTGGTATCGTCAAAGAGTTTTAAGAGGTTGTTCTCCAGTAGAGATACAAGAAATCATAATGCCATAAAAGGCTAATATTGAGGCACAGATGTAAAGAAAACTTGGTTAAATATAAAAATTGTTTAAGACAGCCCAAAACACAACAGTGGAAATCAATAGACATTGGGATACTTAGACTGCTAAATTGATATAGTAAAAAATAAATTCAACAATTTGAATAACAAACTAAAAGAAAAAAAAAGGACTATCCAGATATAAAGGGGCAAAGGCAAAGATAAAGACTGATAAATATGAAAGGCAGGTTAATGCAAATCCAACCTAAGTTTTAGTTGTTCCAAAGGAATAAACTTGAATGCTATGAAAAGTAACAATTATCAAAGCTAATACAGAAGTCCTTGAACTAAAAAAGGTCTACCTCTACAATTCAAATGAATTTATTGAATAACAGATAAAATTAAAGAAAGAGGACAACTACTTGTCAGATCTGTCAAGGTTTTACATCTTAAGGAGAAAGAAGAGATCCATCATGGCAAAGGAAATCAGTTTCATAAAGTGAACTACAATCAGACTTATATTTTCTCTTAAATGCTTGTCTTCTCAAATACTTCTTATCTTAAATACAAAATGAAAATAATTCCATGCCGAGTCAAGTTGTTCCTCATGTCAACAGGCAACGATAAAATATTCTCCTTTATGTCAGAAAATAGTCAATTACTATTAAGCTGTCTTAAAACAAACAAGTAATTTAAAGGCATAATCCAATTTTTCAGTCTTCAGTTTTTGCATGAAAGGCCTAAAAGACAATATGAAAGGCAAACAGCATAGAATATATGACTTATGTATATGGATTTTTTTAAAGCATGGTTAACAATTTGCATTATAATAAACCCAAACTATTGTTTAACAAAGATGATTTTTATTCTAAATGTAGTTATTGTACAGTAATAATCTAGGTCCATACCCAGTTATATTTCTAGCCAGTGAGTCAGGGGAACTGAATGATCAAAATGGACATGTGCCATTTGATGTATTGGAGACTGCTGGCCAAATATCAGCTCATTACATCATTTAGGAAAAATTATCAACTACTGGATTTAGAGAAACAGAATAAATGGGAAAGATGTATGCACAAAAATTATTGTCAAACTTGTGAGAATATGGAAGGCATAATATGTTATTTGTTCTTCATTATCAAATGCAAGTTTAATAATGTATTATAATACTCAGACTATTAATTATTAAAAACATGATTGCTATCTTCCAAACACTACAGAATGTTTTAAAAGCAAAAGTTACAAAACAAAAGATGAAGCATAATAGAAGTGACAGAAAAAGTTAGGAAGAATCAGCATGAAACAAAATAATAAAAATAAGAATATACATATCAGTTGCTATAACAAATATAAAATGATTAATCCTCTCTCTTACTAAAAACTCAAATTCTACAGTTTGGTTAAAGTCATAATCAAGATTTACTTTGCATACTATAATATTAAAATATTAAAGGAATATATGAATACAGATTTACAAATCAAATTAACACTGAAAGAGCTGAAGGGACTATTACACAAGAAAATACTTTTATATTGATTAAAGTTACAATTTATAATAAAGAATACATATTTCTTAATGTATATGGTTCAAACATCACCATAATAATGTAAAGCAAATACAAAAATAGTGTAATATATATTCAATCATGGTTATGTTCATTTATGATCATGTAAATGGTGTAATGTGGAGGCTATACTCAGTAAATAACCACATTTCATCTTTCAAAAAGATAATATGACTTATTTCAAACACATATGAATCAGTTGTAAACAATTGACCATATCCTAGGCCAAGTAAAATGCTGAAAACATAAGAGAAATCTTAGAGGGGTAAATTAAAAAACATGAAAGCAACCATAAGTGAATGATAAAAAAAATAGTAACATAAAAGTTAAGTGTCTTCTGTTTTTTAGAAATCATGTACAAATGAAATGATAATTAAAAACTGGGAATTTTTTTGTTAAAACTCTGAAAAGTTCTTCATATCTTCAGTATATTAAATATCTTATATCAGAAATGTCTACCAACTATAGAAAAATGGAAACATGACATGAGAAGATATATATGGCCAAGAACTAAGTGGAAAAAAGTTAAACTTCTCTAATAAGCAAAAAAAAAAAAAAGTACCTTCAGAAAATATTTTTACCTCTCAAATTTGCAAATCATTTAAAAATATATAATATTCAGGGACAAGGTGAATTGGGCACCTATATAAACATTTGGTGAGAATGTAAATTGATAACAACACTTCCAAAACAATTTTGATACGTGTCTTTTTTTTTAAAGGAACTAGTTCATGAAGGGTGACCACACTGGTTTAGTCGGTCATTCATTCATTCATTAAAACCTGGGCCTTTTTTAAAAATTAAAGTTTATTGGGGTGACAATTGTTAGTAAAGTTACATAGGTTGCAGGTGTACAATTCTGTAATATATCATTTATATATCGCGTTTTGTGTGTTCACCATAAGTATTAAACTTATGGATCTTGGGTTCAAAGAGGATTTTATGAATTTGACTTCAAAGGCAAAGGAAGTAAAAGCTGAAATAAATGAATGGGCCTATATCAAACTTAAAAGCTTCTGCACAGCAAAAGAAACCATCGACAAGATAATGAAGCAACCAAGCAAATGGGAGAAGATTTTTGCAAACAGCGCCGGCGATAAGGGGTTAATATCCAAAATATATAAGGAACTTAGACAAACTTGGGCCTTTTGAGTCCAGCTTTTTGTTTCTTGGCTTTTTTAAAATTTAGATTTCATTTATATTAAATACATTCGAAAGGCTTAATTAAAACATGACAGTGATAAGTCTCCTGGCCACCCCTGCCCTCAGCCACCCTCCCCAGAGGCAACAGATACCGTCAGATTCTTGTTTTCTTCAGAGATATTTTCCTCAAACACACCAGCAACACCTCCCCCTCGCGCCCTAATGTGCGCCTCGCTTTCTTCATTTCACACGTCTTGGAGGTGACTCAGTACATGGAGGGCTTCTCCATTCTACTTGACAGTGGTGTAAGTTCAGTGTAGAGCCCCAGCTGTGCATCAAGAGCTGAGACACCTTCTTATTCAGCCACTCCTTTTACAGTGGAAAAGACTGGAGACCCAGAGAAGGTGGGGAGCCCAGCAAGGTCTCCAGCTGTTCAGTGACGAATCAGGATACAAACTCAAGCCTTTTGCCTCTCATATCTAACCAAGGCCAGCCATGCCCACTTCCTTGCCTTGATGGTCCTCATTTGTCAGTATTGGTTGGAAAAGGAGATGGATGAGACTGCCATTTTTTGTAGCCATTATAGGCTGCAGCTGGCTGATATATCTATCAGCCTCTTAAAATTTTTAAAAAAAAATTTGGGGTGACATTGATTAATAAAACGATACAGGTTTCAAGTGTACAGTTCTATAATACATCATCTGTATATCGCACTGTGCATCCACCACTCAAAGTTAAATCTCTTTCCATCACCATATACTTGGGGTGCCAAAAAAAATGTATACAAGTGGACAACTTTGGTCAGTGTTGCACAAGCATTAGTTCGCCGTAATCAGAAGTGTCTGGATGCTGATGGTAACCACTTTGAGCACCTCTTGTAATTGCAGAAGTTAAATATGACTTGTATTCATCTCCTGTAAATATGACTTGTATTCATCTCCTGTGTATTGAGTATTACCATTTTAATACAGTTTTCCTTTCTTAAAATGTGTATACATTTTTTAAGCACCCTCTGTATTTGATCCCTTTTATCCTTTTCTACCTCTCTCCCTTTCCCCTTCCCCTGTGGTAACCACCATACTGTTGTCTGTGTATGAGTTTTTGTTTGTTTGTTTGTTTGTTGCTTTCAGTTTTATATCCCACATATGAGTGAACTCATATATCTCTTGACTTTTTCCATCTGACTTATTTTGCTTAGCATGATACTCTCAAAATCCACTATGTTGTCACAAATGGCAGTATTTCATCTTTTCTTGTGGCTCAATAGATTCTATTGTGTAGAATCCTCTTTAGTCAATAATTTTCCTTCGATAGATAAATTCTGCCTTACCACTGTAATTTCTCTTCTAGGAATGTTTCCTAAGAACATTATCAGAGATATGCGCAAGTAATTTTATGTTAATATGCTCATTACTTGGTTAACTACAATGAAAAATGCGAGCAAACTGAATAGCTAACATTGGAAGAACTGTTAAATAATTTACAATCTATAAAGCAGAATATTATACAGACATTAAAATACATATTGTTGAAGAATATTTATGTATGAGGTATAATGTTAATTAAAACAAAGCATGATACAAAACTGCATATTTGCTATATGCCGTGACAGACACATACATTTGCTTATCTTAAATCCATTTTCTCTTTCCTTTTTACTAGCAGGACCCAAGTAAGCATTTATGGAAAGAAACACATTCCTGGAAATTAAAATAAAATTTAGATAAAATAAAAAAGTAAAAGCAAAAACATAGGCAAAATAGCAGATTAGACATAGCTGACAGCACATGAATTAGCTAGATTAGGCAGAAAAATTCTCTCAGCACAATAAAGAAGACTGCAGCACAATAAAGAAGAAAAGAAAAATATGTAAAAGAAGTTGGGACATGGAGGATAAATTCAGAGGAATACAAAGGAAAGGGGAGAATATTGTAAACAGAACTGAAAAAAACAATGACAGAAAACAAAAAACATAGATCTTCAAGCTGAAAGGGCACTTGTGTGCTCAAGCAACATAAATTTAAAAATATTATTTGCCACCTGATCTGGATGAGGCTTTTCTCTGATTCCTACAGGGGTCCTTGCATTTCCAGGACCTTGTCTATCTGCTCTGATCTCTCAACTTGAGCTCCCCCTCAAGATAAACCCCTTTGTGGAGGATGGAGGAAAGGAGAAGGAAATGCACAGGGTTGGATCTTGCCCTGCAGTACTTCAACTAATCCTGTTGCCTGCTGGTGCTTTCCTGGTTTCCACCTCTAGTCAGGGGGAACTCTCACTTTTCCTGATTCGACTTTCTGCCAGCCATGCTGGCCTGTGGCTTTTCTCTTCTCAGCAAATTAGTTGACTTATTTTTCTATGATTCTTAAGTATCTCACCCACCAAGACTTTCCTTGTACTCCTCTTTGTTTGTCTGTTTGTTTGCTTACTTATGGTGTTTCACATGGCTCTATTCTAATTAAGTTTTGTGTTAATTTCTATTGTGTGTAAGGCAAGGGAGTTTTCAGTTGATGCTGAGACAGCCAGTTTGAAATCAGAAATTCAACTGTATCTTTTTATGCCTCAATCAGTGGAGGGTTATTTAGGAAACAGTGTGAGGTAGGGGCTGACTAAGCTAAGTGGGCAAACAGGTACCCCCAGTTCATTTCAAACAAAAAAAAACAAGAAGCAAAGGGTTGCAGTGCTAGTCTCCTGGGTTTCTGTGATGCTAAGATACAGTAGCCTTGATTTCAAATGGCTCAGACACTGGGTGGGACCACGTCCATGATAAAAGGCATTTTATTTGTTTGAGTGAGGCTGGGAAAAACAAAGTCAATCTTGCTTTTTTGGTCTCTGAATGCTATTTAGATAACTAGGCCTGATTTCCTGCAATGTCTTGGAACCCTGTTATTCTCCCTGGATGTAAAGCTGTGTCTGTTAAAACAGTGGTGTTCTTTCATTCCCTCCTCCTTGTCATGATAAAAGAAATGCATAACATGAAACCTTCCCTCTTAAAGTGTACAGTACAATATTGTTAACTACATGCACATTGTTGTACAGCAGATCTCTAGAAATTTTTCATCTTACATGACTGAAACTCTGTACCCATTGAAGAGCTACTCCTCATTTCCCCCTACTTCCAGCCTCTGCCAACACCATTCCACTTTCTGCTTCCATGAATCTGGCTACTTTAGATACCTTATATAAGTGGAATCCTGTAACATTTTTCTTCTGTGACTGATTTATTTCACTTAGTGTAATGTCCTCAAGATTTATTCATGTTGTAGCACATGAGAGAATCTCCTTTTTAAAGGCTAAATAATATCCCGTTGTATATTCCATATTTTCTTTATCAATTTATCCGTTGATGGATATTTAAGGTTGTTTCCATCGCTTGGCTATTGTAAATAATGCTGCAGTGAACATGGGAATGCACATATCTATGATATCCTGATTTCCGTTCATTTGGATGAATACCCAGAAGTGGGATTGCTAGACCATATGATATTTCTATGTTTAATCTGTTTTACATAGTGGTTGCATAATTTTATATCCCCATCAACAATTTAAAGGGGTTTCAATTTTTCCATATTCTCACCAATACTTATTTTATTAATTTATTTTTATAATGGCAATCCTAACAGATGTGAAGTGATATCTCATTGCAGATTTGGTTTGCATTTTCCTGATGATTAGTGATGTTGAGCATCTTTCATATATTTGTTGGCCATTTGTATGTCTTCTCTGGAGAAATGTCTCTTCAAGTCCTTTGCCCATTTTAAACATCTAGTTATTTATTGTTTTGCTATTGCATTGTTGAAGTTCCTTATGTATTTTGGTTGTTAAACTCTTATCAGAAATAAGGTTTGTAAATATTTTCTTCCATTCTATAGGTTGCCTTTTCATTCTACTATTGTTTCCTTTGCTGCACAGAAACTTTTTGATTTGATGTTGTCTCACTTGTCTATTTTTGCTTTTGTTGCCTATATTTTTGATATTATATCCAAGAAATCATTGCCAGAACCGATGTCAAGGAGCTTTCTCCCTATGTTTTATTCCAGGAGTTCCATAGTGTGTATATATACTACGAAAATCTTCTATACCTAATTTATTGAATGTTTGTTTAATATTTAAGTTGATATTTGTGATAAAGATCCAATTTTATTTTCTGCACGTAGACAGCGAGTTGTTCCCACCCACCCTCCATCATTTGTTGAAGAGATTATTTTTCCCTTATTGTGTAGCTTTGGCACACTTGTTGAAGATCACTTGACTGTATATGGATGGGGGTTTATTTCTGGGTTCTTTATTCTGTTTCACGGACTATATGTCTATCATTATGCCAGTACCATACTGTTTTGATTATTGTAACTTTTTAATATGTTTTCAGTCAACAAGTGTGAGGACTCTAGCTTTATTTTTCTCTCTCAAGGTTGTTTTGGCTATTCAGGGTACTTTGTGGTTCCAACTGAATTTTGGAAATGTTTTTTCCTATTTCTCTAAAATATGCCAAAATTTGCCATCAATGTGATTAGCATTGACTTTGCAGATCACTTTGGGTTGTACGGACATTTTAAAAACATTAAACCTTCAATTCATGAACACAGGATGTCTTTCCATTTAACTGTTATTTCTTCAATTTATTTTAGCAATGTTTTATAGTTTTTTGTGTACAAGTCTTTGGCCTCATTGGTTAAGTTTATTCCTATTTTATTATTTTTTTGATGCTATTGTAAATTGGATTGTTTTCTTTTTTTTTTTAATTTATTGGGGTGACAATTGTTAGTAAAAAGAACAAGACAAACAAATGAGGAACAAAAACTCATAGGCATAGACAATAGTTTAGTGGTTATCAGAGGGTAAGGGGGGTGGGGTGTAGGAGATGAGGGTAAGGGGGATCAAATATATGGTGATGGAAGGAGAACTGACTCTGGGTGGTGAACACACAATGGGATTTATAGATGATGTAATACAGGCTTGTTTTCTTAATTTCCTTTTTGGATTGTCTGTTGTTAGTGTGTCAAAACACAATTAATTTTTTTGCATGTTGACTTTGTAACCTACGACTTTGGTGAATTCATTTATTACTGTGTTTTCCCAAAAATAAGACCTAGCCAGACAGTCAGCTCTAATGAGTCTTTTGGAGCAAAAATTAATATAAGACCTTATATTATATTATATTATATTATATTATATTATATTATATTATAATGTTATATTATATTATATTATATTATATTATATTATATTATAGACCTAGTCTTATACTATAGTAAAATAAGATGGGGTCTTATATTAATTTTTGCTCCAAAAGACACATTAGAGCTGATTGTCTGGCTAGGTCTTATTTTCAGGGAAACGTGTTGGTTCTAACAGTGTCTTTATGTAATTTTTAGAATTTCCTATATATGATTATGTCATCTGCTAACAGAAGCAATTTTACTTCTTTATTTTTTATTTTTTATGCCTTTTATTTCCTTTTCTTGTCTAATTGCTCCTTCCAGGACTTTCAGCACTATATTGAATAGAAATGGTGAGAATCAGCATCCTTGCCTTGTTCCTAATCTTATCTTAGAAGAAAAGCTTTCAATTTTTCACCATTGAGTATGATGTTAGCTGTGGGCTTTTAATATTTAGCTTTTATTATGTTGAGGTAATTTATTTCTATATAAACTTTGTTAAATGTTCTTACCATGAAAGAATGTTAAATTTTGTCAAATGTTTTCTCTGCATCTATGGAAATGATCACATGCTTTTTATTCTTTGGTCTGCTAGTGTGATGTATCACCTTGATTTATTTTCATATACTGAACTATTCTTGCATCCTAGGGATAAATCCTATTTGGTCATCGTTCTCTTAATGTGTGGTTGAATGTGCTTTGTTCATGTTTTCCTAAGGATTTTACATCTACTATGTTTATCAGGGATATTGACCTGTAGTTTTTATGTTTGTTTTTTTTCCCTTGTAATGTCTTTTTCTGGCTTTGGTATCAGGATAATAGTGACCTCATAAAATGAGTTTGGAAATGTTTCCTCCCATTTACTATTTTGGAAGAATTTGAAGAGGATTAATATTAATTATTTTTTAAATGTTTGGTAGGATTTGCCAGTAAAGCCATCTGGTCTTGGACTTTTCTTTTTTCGGGGGAGGTTTTTTATTACTGGTTTAATCTCCTTACTCATTATTGGTCTGTTCAGATTTTCTATTTCTTTATGATTCAGTCTTGGTAGGTTGCATGTTCCTAGAAATTCATTTATTTATTATTGGTTGCCTAAATTGTTTGCATGTGTCTTATGATCCTATGTATTTGTGTGGTATCAGTTGTAATGTCTCCTCTTTCATTTCTTATTTTATTTTTGACTCTCTTGTTTTTCTTATTTAATACATTTATTAATTTGTTGATGCTTTCAAAAAAACAATTTTTAGTTAAAATTTTTTTATTGTCTATTTCATTTATTTTTGTTCTAATCATTATTATTTTGTCTCTTCTAATAAGTTTGGACTTGGTTTGTTCTACTTTTTCTAGTTCTTTGAGGTGAAAAGTTAGGTTGTTGAGTTATTTCTATTTTTTAAATTTAGGTGTTTAGCACTATAAGCGTACCTCTTAGTATTGCTTTTGCTACACCACATAAGTTTTGGTATGTATACTGTGTTTTTGTTTTTATTTTTGTCAAGATATTTTATAATTTCCCTTCTGATTTCTATTTTCACCTATTGGTTTTTTTTCAAGAGTGTGTTGTTTAATTTCCACATACTTACTTATTTTCAAGTTTCCCTTCTGTTATTGAATTCCATTTTTCTTTTATAGTGATCAGACAAAATATTTGGTATTATTTCAATCATATTATATTTATTAAGATCTGTTTTGTGATCTAACATGTAATCTATCATTGAGACTGCTCTGGGTGTGCTTGAGGAGAATGTATATTCTGTTGCTTTGGGTAAAATGTTTGGAATATGTCTGTTAGGTTCATTTGATATCCTGTTTTTCTTTTTCTTTTCTCCTCCGTGAGAAAAATTTCAAGTGGGGAGATTATGGGCCCAATTTGGAGAATATCAAAAGTAGATACAGGATAAATGACATGGAGACTATCAAAACAAAAAGATGAAGAGGATAATTCTTTTTACTCATGTCTGTTAGTAAACTGGAATGAAGCAGTTAACAGTACTCAGGTTTCCAGACTTCTGCTACCTACAACCTGTTCTTGTTGCCTGCTATCCAAGACTTATATGAGGACTCAGAACCTTCAGAACAAAACAAAGTTTTGTAAATCCAGGCATGTGTTCATTTCAGAAGAAAACCCAAAGTCCCCTTTCAGTTGTGCCATTTCATTTTTATATGCTACCTGTGGTTGAAGCATCAGTCAGGCAGAAGTATCTTCTTGCAAGAATCTCAAAATCTAGTCACCTAATCAAGGTGGATGAATCTTTCTAGGCAAGCCAAAAAATAAGAAGTGTGTATAGAAAATGGGGATATTAGGATTTATTTCTATTTCTACAGAGACAGTCAATGTTTTACTCTGAAGACTGTTCTGGGAGTATCATATAACTCTGTTCTCTTTTGCCTAGGGATTCATTATAAGGATTTGCAGAATGTGGAAGGCCCTAGATAGATTTTCTTGGGATGTCTGCTGAATATCAATAAAAATTCCCCTTCTAAAACCATATGAAAAACACTGGGGAGACCCCATAGGATTTACACAAAATTTCCATTTTTCAAAACTGACATTTTTGGTCCCATGATGATTAGAAGATTTGCTTCTGAAAGCTAAACAGCTTCTTCTCTTGATGTTTATTTGCTAACCAAATGTACAGACAGCAGAGTGAATTTCTCTGGAGGTCTTGGGGTGGCCCACACATACATAAATGCAAACCATTTGCATTCATCTTGTATATTTGGTAATGGCTACATCATTATGTCTAACTTGAACTTTAATCTCTTCAAAGGCAGGGATGCCAGCAGATTCAAGTGGTCTTTGAATTTCTCTGCTGGCTGATTCCATTAGGGAAGCAAGAAATATAGGAAGTGATTAACAGATATCCAGAGCCTGGAGTCAGGGATAAACCGTCAGAAGATACTTTGATGAGGGGAATCCACAGGCCTCTTGGATCAGATCCCACTCAAGGCCTGGAAGAATAGCTCACAGTCGGCAGCCCCTGGATTTCCACTGCCAGCTTCTTTTCTATAGAATTCTTGAAAGAGTTGTTATCCATAGAAAATCAGCGATTTGGACCAGCTTTAGGTCTGCAGTGCCCATGGTGGTTAACCCCAGATACTTTGTTCCCACCATGACTGTCTCTTAGTCCCTCATAGTCCCAGCTAGGAAGCAGCCCCTTTCTGAGCCAGTCTCATCGCACTGCAGCCACCAGCCTTTTTCTATGCTCCTCCTCTAGTGCTTGCTGCCTTTGGTCCACAAGAGTGATTTCTCCAAATTGGAACTCCTTCTAATTATGCTTTACATGTGTCTCTTCTTATGCATGCTTAGGACTGTTACAAAGTCTCAGAGAGGCTAATGAGTATTGTATTCAAAGTAAACAAGCTGGCAAAATGTTGAGCCTCGAGCTCCCCATTCTACAGTGATAACATGATATGGCCTGGGGTGAGGTGTTGCTATTAGGGCTCCTGTTGGTAGTAAAATGCTCTTGATTACAGCAGGGTTGGGTCATTTCTATGTACTGTAACATTGCCTTCATCAGTTTTTCTAGTGGAGCCATTTCCCTTTACTATTAAAACATGTCAGCTTAGCTTCTCAGAAGGCAGTGGTTGAATTGCAAGTGTGAGGCCACCCCCCGTTATAAGCCCAGATACATTTAGCTTGTGTCCATGCTTCAGTGGCTTTTACACATTATTAAACTTCATTGAAAATTCAAGGAAAGTATTTTTATCATGAGACAATCAAATGGAATGGAACCTATTTAAATAAAATCAGCATGCAGCCTCTCCTTTGGCAGTAGTGGTGGTGCTGTCCAGAGGGCAGGGTAGCCAGAATACTCCCAGGCAACATGGCCACAGACTCTGGCCTTGCCACTTCCTCATTGGGTTGCACGGGAAATTTGTTTGTCTCCCAATTCCGAAATTCGATGTTTTTCCATTTGAAATTCTGGTATGTTTTCAACATTAGAACATTTCCTGCCATGTGCCCAGACTTCTGTAATATGGAAAATTCTTCTATATATGCTACCTCAGAAATCATTATCTTTTGGTAGGTGAGTAACTGAATTTAGAGAGGTCAGATGGTTTTCTCAAGGTCACACTGCCAAGAAACGAAAGCTGATTTCTTTCCTTTTACATCTACTGCTTTTTACATTATAGTACACATTTATGGGTTTGAATCTTTCTGATAAACCTTAGCTAGATACCCAAGCAGAAATTTCACAAAGGTGGTCATATAGGAGAATTATTTAAAACTAACAGATTTTTTTTTTTTTTTTTTAATTTCTGACTTAAGAGTGAATAGAACTTTGTCCAGCTGTGATGCAGGTCTTCAGAAGTTGAAAACAAGTTCTCACACCCTCCCTGTCTCACATGTATTTTCTACTGAACTATATTTTCCTCGTTAAGAATGAATTCATTTATTCATTCAAAAAACTCTTAAGCAAATAACCATGGACTTGGCACTCTATAGATAAAGAGATATCCAAGACAGGTATGTTCCCTGGCTTTTATGGAGTGCATGGTCTGATGGCAAAGCCAGATATTGAATGCAAATTGCATAGTTGCAAGGAAGAGAAGTGCCTTTGAGAACAGGTGACGGCAGGAACTAAGGTGGTCTGGGGATCCAGGAAAGGCATCCCTCAAGAGGTATTGTCTTTGTTGAGAACCAAGATGGACACATAGACAGCAGTGTGTAGAAAGAAGGCTCTTGGAGTCCTATTTGAGGAACTAGAAGAAGTCCAGTGTGGCTTCTGAGCAGCTGAGACAAGTAAGGAGAGTAGCACGTACATTCACAATGTAGGGAAAATCTAGTCATCCAGGCTGCAGCCTAGGAGGAAAGCATGAAGGCTGTACCTTGGCCAGTGTGTGGTCACTCAGAGCATTCACAAGATCATTCCATGCCTGACTCAGGACAATTACACGAAGCCAGAGTGCAATACTCCTATCCTATGGAAGGGAGCATTTCCCATCTCTACGGCAAAAATTTGGTAGGATTGGCTTGAGCACTGGTAAGAGTGAGTAGGCCAGCTGCAGATTATTGGGGCTTACTGGCAGGCATGGCTGGGGACCGTTTCTAAGGTACTGGAGTGTTCCTTGGTTTTGAATGGTCTTTATTGGGTTACACTTCAACATGGGGTAATGTTGTCCTTTAACAATATATCTCAGCAGGAACACAATTTTGCTTTTTGTTATAGCTACCATTTTTAAAACACCTACAATTTCAGCATTTTTTCTTCTTTAAAATATCTTTGAGTTTACATGGGGGAGCAAAACCTCAATGAGACTAAAATCTAAACTTTTCTTAGAGTTCTGGTGTCTCATAATTTATTCAAGGTTAAATCATACGTGATCTTGACTATCTTGCAGTATGATAGTTCATAGTCAGGGAACCTTCTTGGTGAGTGTGATATGACCAGGTGATTGGGTATCTGCTGTTAAAGGGAAAGAAAATATAAAAAATATTATTTGGGGCACAGACACTGTATTTGGTTATTTTAGCAGAACTAGCCCAATGCTAAGAATATAGACACTCTATGTACTAGTGATGAGTTGAACAGATACAAAGTCAATAATCTTGATTGATACGGCTTCAGTGTCTCATGTTGTGGGGCATAGCTCTTGTCATGACTAGCCATG
The DNA here is from genome assembly GCF_057876585.1 of Rhinolophus sinicus. NCBI lineage: Eukaryota > Metazoa > Chordata > Mammalia > Chiroptera > Rhinolophidae > Rhinolophus > Rhinolophus sinicus. The sequence continues at coordinate 59,100,068 of NC_142515.1, read as the reverse complement.
GGTAGGAATAATTGGAAATGAAATAAAGCATACTGTGGGCCAGGGGACACTCATGGCTAGTATTGCCCACCTCATGCCATCCTTAAGGGCTGCTTTTCTGGATTGGTCATATTTTAGGACATTGAACTGAATCACAATCCCAGTGACAGAGATTTCAAAGAAAGTGATGATCCATGTGGTCTGTTGAGGTGGACTTTTGGACACTATTCTTTCCAATAATTGGAAGAAGACAGCTATTAGTTACTATTTCTCTGAGAAAAAGTCCAGCCATCTGCATTTTTCTCTTTGCTGTCTCATTCTGAATGATCTTTTCCCCTCAAAATAACTAATTAATATCTGTGATTCTTTCTTTGAGAAAGACCAGGGGACAGTTTACTGAGGCTTGCAACAAATACTCTGGGTCTTCATTGAGTCTTTTCTGTCTTCTTGGCCTATGGTTTCCCCAATTATAGTAGTGAGATCTGTGATTCAGGTATGTTTTTTTACAGGAGAAGTAGATGGAGCAAGACTTTCTAGATTTTGTAGGATTCTCTAGTTTAGGCAGAAAGTATTCTCTCCTTTCTGTGGCCCATGTGAAATAGCCCCGTCGTTATGGCTCAGGACCTAAGCCCAACAAATATCAACTATTCCTTGTGTTATTCTCTGATTATGAATTTCTCTCAAGAATCTTAAACAAAGAGAGTGGGCTGAGAGCAAGATTCAGGTGTTCTTGAGTCCCTCACCTACATACAACATAATTTCTTACTTATTTCAACTTAGCTATATTTATCAATACTGTGGCTTGATTTTATTTTGTGTATATCTGCTAGTAAATACCAGCTGCTTTTGGATAAATATAAAATTTAACAAACAAAATAGTTTAGGGCAACATTTATACAATGGAGCATTATGCAGCCATAAAGAACAATGAAATCTTACCATTTGCAACAAAATGGATGGACCTAGAGAACATTATGTTAAGTGAAATAAGTCAGACAGAGAAAGACAAATGCCATATGATCTCACTTATATGTGGAATATAAAGAAAATAATGAATGAACGAACTGATCAGAAACAGTTTCAGAGACATAGAGGAAAAACTGAGGGTCGCTAGATGGGAGGGGGAGGTGGGGATAAGGGGGAAGGTGAGGGGATTAGAAAGCACAATTGGTAACCACAAGATTGCCATGGGGATACGAAAGTCAATTTGGGGAGTACAATCAGTAATGTTGTAAAGATTTTGTAGGGTATCTGATGGACACTTGTCTCAGTAGGGAGACCACTTCAGTGAAGGTGTAGATGCCTGATCACTGCACTGTACACCTGAAGCTGAACAATAATGAATGTCAATTTTATATATATATATATATATATATATATATATATATATATACATATATATATAATTTATATATATATATACACATATATACATACACACACATATATGTGTGTGTATATATATATATATATATATATATATATATATAGTTACAGAAAGGGGAGTACAGCATTAGGAATAGAGACAGTGGAAATGTAATGGCTGTGTGCGATGTCAGAGGGATAGTGGATGGGGGGAGGAGGGTTGTCACTGTGTGAGGGATATAAATGATAAATGTCTAACTATTACATTGTTTTGTACACCTGAAACTAATAAAAAAAAAAGTTTAGGGTAGAATCCTAACAACTATCAGTATGAGACATACCCAAGTGACTTCCCTTAAGTCTGTACTTGTCTCTTTAATCTTGGACAACATATTCAGAATCTCTACTAAGGTCACAGCCTTTTTAACAATGCACTTTCATTGTCATGGTTATGCAGGTTGCAAAGAATTTGGATGAACTCATTGACTCTATATGACTAGAACCAAAGGTACAATCACACAGATTTCTATTTATAAACAGAGACTCAAAGGGGAAAAATGACCTTTTGAGAAAGAAGAATCACAGAGCAGGACCAGAAAGGAGGAAGGTACTCATAGATTATTGTGTGGTGATGTGTTTTCATTTCAGGTTAAAGAAGAGAGATAAAAAATATTCAGAAAAATGTATTTTATTTCCTGGGAGTGCTTGCATTATGTAAAAGGAAACTGGAAAAGCTGGATATTTGTGCGTGTTTGTAAAGCATCTTATAGGTATTACTTATCAATCCAGCTACAGGTAACCTAAAGTTGGGGTAGACTTGGAGGTATCAGAATTTGGAACCAGACCTGAACCCTAGTGGGGAACCTCTGAAAACAGACCCAGACTTGGAACCTGGGAAGGTGTTTAATCTAGCAAACAGAGGAGAGTGTCCAAAGGGAAAAAAAATAGCCAAAGAATAAGCATTAAAGTGATCTAAGGAACTTGAGGGCAATCCAGACAAACACATAATAGATAAACTCAGGGCTGACTGTATCTGAATGCAAATAGAGAGTAGAAAACAAAAGAGAGTCTTCACTAGGTAACAATGTTTCTGCTGCTCAGTTAGGATCAAGAGGAAGGACTTCATCCCCTGATAGGAGGATAGCAAGAGCAAGATCAATGCTTCAGGGATCTATCTGGTCATCAAGAAAAGAATCAAGGCAAAGATGTTAAATGCAAGGGAGCAAGGGGGACAAAATTAGTATGATTGGTGCCAGGTGGTGCTTGGTCATGGGAACAAGGCAGAGTCAAATTAGACCAAGGCAACCAGATCAATGTGCAATGGGAATGAATCTATTTAATTAACCCATCTATTCAAGAAATATTTATTGAATATTTTCAGTATTCCAGATACTGTTCTTGGCTTCGAGGACACAACAGTAATCAAGACTTCACATGCTTTCTGTCCACGTGGTGTACTTAGTAGTTTAGTCCCATAATAAGTAATGGGAAAGATAAAGAGAAAACATCAAAACATATTTTATTGCTTTACTTACTGATTTTTAATAATTTTTATTTTTTTAAAATAAGAAAAACAAAGAAGTAGAAACAATCATAACCCCAATACTTCAAAATTACGTAAAGTAAAAAAGTATAATTCTCATATACCCATTTCATCCCACTCAGATATGCTTTATTCATTTACAGAAGTTCTTTACAAACTTATAAAAATATGCTTATGCATTTTGGTAGGCAGCTTTGCTTTATTAACAATATGTCTGGACAACTTCCCAAGCCAATATATAATGGGATATATATATATAATTATTATTATTACCATGATTATTATTATTATTTTAATAGTTTCCTTGTAGTCCATAGTTTGGGTGTACCATAACAGATCCCACTATTTCCTTTTAGATAGGCATTTTAGATTATTTCTAGCTTTTTATTATAGACAATTAATGTTGCATCTTAAAACTCTTCTGTATAAGATCCTAACTGGCTCTAGAGCATAGGGGTGGGATGGGTTTGAAGGTGGGAATCGTTCGGAAACAGGGATGGGAGGAAGGCTGGGAAGCAGACATAGCCTGAGAAGCACACGGGAACCTTCCTTCCCAAGTTATCTCATATGGTCAATCAATAAATGGGTTCGTGATTATTGATTAAGCCCCCTCTCTGGTATGAGCCTTTGTTTCAGATGTAAGGGAGCCTCATTCAACCTATTGCTTCTTTGTCTAAGAACCAGCAGAGTGCCTTTGAAAAACGTTGGTAGGGGTGGGAGTGGGGGTCTCTAAAAATAAACGGAAAAAGGTTGATGCAGTAACTGAAAACACTTAGCTTTCCATTAAGCTGGAAGTTCATGAAAAATGTCCTTTTCTGGAATATTGGAGCCAATTTCTTCTTATTTCCTTTCCAAGTTCCTTTTAAGGGAGGACAGCCTGTGGCAAAAATGAAGCTCCAGTACACAGGGGCTCTCAGTATGCCAACCCTTCCATCCCCAGTGGAGCATCCTCCATGGGACAACACATGCTTGACAGGTTTTTAATTTCAGGTTTTGGAAGTGTTTTCTGAATAAAAAAAATATTATTTTATTGCAGAAAATGTTAGGAAGAGTGGAACTCCAAGAATCTCCTTTAAAAAGCAAGATAAACCAGTCTCATTATTTTCCTACTATATTTTTCTCAGTGTTGGCTTTTTCTTTATGTTCACTGCCATTTAGGTCACTCTGATATTCCCACATCCTCACCCCCATTGCATTTTATTATTCTCTTTGGTGACTTTATATTTAGCAGGCAAGATGACCATTCATCACCTCAGAGTGTCATCAAGGGCATCAGTAATTGTACAAAATGTGACCTGCTGGAGCTTGGTACTGTATACATCACTGTCATTTGTATTTTTTTATGGTTGTTATTGTTGTATTTGCTATGTTTTGTTCTTTATATTTCAAACTAGAGGACAGATTTCGTAGAAGTCAATCTAGAAACCTTCACTGGGTCTCACATGGAGCTTCAATGAAGCAGAAATTCAATAAATATAGGTCTTTGTTTACGATTGAGAGGATAACAAAGCACAAGTAAAAATGGGGGACACGGACCTGGGCATGGATGGAGCTCGTGCTCACTATACTGGTTGCACAGGTGGGGTGGGGTTGCGCAGTGGACTAGAAAGTCCGTTTGAGCAGGTACCTCATCTTTGTGACAGAGTCCAAATTTAGTCTTTGTGACATCTCCAATGTGATTATACTTGTAGTTACAGACACACTGTGTAGAATGAAGAGCATACAACTTTTAGAGCTTGTATCCTATTATGAGACTGTATCATCTGTAATGAACACTGAGTTAAATTTGAAATAAAACTGTAATTGTCTTATGGTCAGTGTAATTATATTGTGTATGTGTTTGTGCTTTTTAAAAAATTGCTTTGCTGAGGTATAATTGACATTCAATACACTGTACATATTTAAAGTGAACAATTGATAAGTTTTGACACATGTATACATATGTGAAACAATGACCACAATCAAGTCATCTCTCTAAAAGTTTCACCAGCTCCTTTTGTCATTCTTTCCTCTTGTTCATCTTGCCATTGCCTCAGGCAACCACTGATCCACTTTCTACCATCACACATTAGTTTGCATTTCCTAGACTACATATAATTAGAGCCATAATATATATCTTTTCTGGGTCTGTTTTCTTTCAGTCATTATAATTACTTTGAGATAAATCCATGTTGTAGTATGCACCAATAGTGTATTCCATTTTATTGTTGAGTAATAGTCGTATTCCACGGTGTGGATATGCCACAGTTTGTTTCCTTATTCACTTGTGGATGGATAGATGCTTCCAGTTGGTAGGTATTTAGATTGCTTTCAGTTTTTGGTATTGAAAAAAATTGCCATGAATATTTGTGCACGAACATTTGCATAGACATATGCTTTCATTTATTTGTGATAAATATATAAGGGTAGAATGGATATATGATATCATAGGTGCATGTTGATCTCTTTAAGAAACTGCTAGATAGTTATCATAGCGGCTGTACTATTTCATATTCCTGGCAGGCCTGTAGGAGAGTTCCAGGTCCTCCCCATGATATTCAACACTTAGCTTGACCACTGTGTTTTTGTTGTTCTGTGTGTAGTGATATCTCATTTGGTAACAATTTGCATTCCCTTAATAATACTACTCGTTAATAATGTTAGCGTCTTTTCATGTACTCGTTTATTATTTATATTTTTGGTAGAATATTTATTCAAAGACTTTACTCATTTTTAAATTTAATTTTTTATTTATTATTGAGTTTTGTGAGTTCTTCGTATGCTCTATATAAAAGTATTTTTTTTAGCAGAATAGGCTTTGCAAATATTTTTTCTCAGTCTATGGCTTGTCTTTAAAGTATCTTTTGAAGAGTAGCAGTTTTCAATTCTGATGAAGTCCAATTTGTCAATTTATTCATGAGTTAGGGATTCATTAAGCCACACACAGTTTTGGTGATTTCCAGAGAAAACTCACAAGACGCAACATGTAATATGCTCATGGCTAAAATTTATAACAGCAAAATAATACAAAGAGAGATCAGTAAAGGGAAGGCACATACAGTGCAGTCTTGAGAAAAGTGAGTGTAAGCTTCTGAGAGTCTCCTCATGGAGTCACACAGGATGCACTTAATTTCTACAGCACATAATTGTGACAACACAAACAAAGTGGGAAACCTCCTTAGAGATTCAATTGCCAAAGTTTTTGGGGGGAGGGAGGGGAGCTGGTAATGTAGACATCTTCTTTCTAGCATGTACCGAAAATTTCAGACTCTCAGAAGAAAACCATGTGTTCAGTGTAAGCCATATTGTTCGTAGAAACAGTTTAAGCTCAGTGGGCTGCTTTTATCAGTGGGCTGCTTCAGGTGGGAATACTCCTGAATCCAAGTTCCCAGACAGCCATAAAGGGCCAACCTCGCAAGCAGTCCTTTCAAGGATAGCAGACTCAGTAACTCATTTCTGTACAGTTCTTCCCTGGATCATGCTATTAGTGTTGCATTTAAGAAATATTCTGCTAAGCTAAGGTCATGAATATTTTCTCCTATGTTGTATTCTACAAATTTTATAGTTTTAGCTGATACATTTATGTCTACGAACAATTTTGAATTATTTTTTATATATGGTGAAGTTCACTTTTGTTATGTGTGGAGAGCCTATGGTTTCAGACCATTCGTTGAAAATAACTATCCCTTCTCCACTGAACTGCCTTTGCATCTTTGCTGAGAATCAGTTGTACATATATGTGTTGGTCTATTTCTAGACTCACTGTTCTGTTTCCTTCATGTTAAAGGTCTATCTTTACATCACTACTATACAGGCTTCATTGTTGTAGCTTTAAAGTAAGTCTTGAAATTAAGTAGTATTATCTCTCCAACTTTGTTCTTTTTCAAAATTAGTATGACTTTTCTGGATCCTTTGAACTTCCGTATAAATTTTAGATTCAGTTTATCAATTTATATTTTAAAACCATCTTCTATTATTTTATTAGAATTACATTGAATTTATTAATTAATCTAGGGAGAATTAACATCCTAACAATGTTGAGTCTCCTGACGCAAGAACATAACATATCTCACTGTTTATTTAGTTCTTTTTTTTTTTAATTTTATTTTATTAAATTTATTGGGGTGACAATTGTTAGTAAAATTACGTAGATTTCAGGTGTACAATTCTGTATTACATCATCTATAAATCCCATTGTGTGTTCATCACCCAGAGTCAGTTCTCCTTCCATCACCATATATTCGATCTCCCTTACCCTCATCTCCCACCCCCTCCCCCACCCCCCACCCCCGCCCCCTTACCCTCTGGCAACCACTAAACTATTGTCTGTCTATGAGTTTCTGTTTCTCATTTGTTTGTCTTGTTCTTTTGTTGTTTTTGGTTTATATACCACATATCAGTGAAATCACATGGTTCTCTGCTTTTTCTGTCTGACTTGCTTCGTTCAGCATTACTCTCTCAAGATCCATCCATGTTGTCACAAATGTTCCTATATCATCTTTTCTTACTGCCGAATAGTATTCCATTGTGTATATACACCACAACTTCTTTATCCATTTATTTAGTTCTTTAATTTCCATCAGCAGTGCTGTAGTTTTCACTGTACATGGCTTTCACATCATTTGACAGATTTAACTCTATTTCATGTTTTATGTACTAGCAAATTATATTTTTAAATTTGATTTTTGATTGTTCTTATCTAGTATATAGAAGTAAAATGTATTTTTGTATATTGATCTCATATTCTGCAATATTGATAAGCTCAATTGTGGCCATTAGTTTTTGTAGAGGCCATCAGATTTTCTACATAGATGATCATGGATGAGTAAAGTAGGGGATGTATCCCAACTTATTTTTTCTTTCCAAATTGGAGGCTTTTATTTTTCCTTGATTTATTTCACTGGAAAGAGTCTCTACTACAATGAGACATTCTTGTTTCATTCTTGGTCATCTAGGGAAAATGTTCGCTCTTTCACACACATCAAACATGATGTGTCCTGTAAATACCTAGGTTTTATAGATATTTATTAGTCTCAGAAAATTCTTGTCTCTTCATTTTTTGCTGATGTTTTACTTTTCCTGCTTCCCCTCCTACTTTTTATCCTCCTCCTTCTTTTTATCAGGAATGTATGCTGGATTTTATCAAATGCTTATTTGGCATCTGTTGAGGAGATAACACGGGTTTTTTCGTTTTTTTTTTTGGTTTGTTAATATGGTAAAATACATTGATTGCTTTTCAAATGTAAAACCAACCTTGTATTTTTGGAGTAAATATCACGTGATTATGATCTTTTTCCTTTTTATATAGTGTATTTGATTTGTTGATTTTTTTATAGAATTTTTGTATCTATGTTAATGAGTTTATTAATAACCAAATACAGGTTATTAGTTTGTAGCTTACTTGTCTTATAGTGTCTTTTTCTGGTTTGATATCGGGGAAATTCTGGCCTTAGAGAATGAATTGGGGTGTAGTCTTTACTTTGCAATTTTCCAGAAGAATTTGAATAAAATTAGTATTATCTCTTCCCCAACTCTAGTAGAATTCACCAGTGATACCATCAGGTCCTGGAGTTTTCACTTTGGGAAAGCTTTTAACTACAAATTAAGCAGGATATAAAATAGATATCAGCACTCCCAATGCAGCATTATCCACAATAACCAAGATATGGAAATAACTTCAGTGTCCATCAACGGAATAAACGGATAAAGATGGATATAGATGAATATTTACAGAGGGTGCCAAAAAATGCATACATATTTTAAGAAAGGAAAAAAAACTTAAAATTGTAATACAATGAATGACACTAGCATTCGTTTGATTAATGCCATCTTTTGAGCGAACGTCATACTACACATTGCTATCGTAATTCAATTCAACTACGAAAAGCAATACATAGATAACATCTCTTAAAATGTGTATATATTTTTTGGCACCGCTGGCATATACACATTTGGATATATATACACACAATGGAATATTATTCAACTATGAAAAGAAGGAAATCTTTCCATTTGTAACAACATAGATAAATCTATCTTGGGGGCCTAATGCTAAATGAGATAAACTAGACAGAGAAAGACAAATACTGCCTGGTATCACTTGGAATCTAAATAAAAAGTCAAACTCTTAGAGACAGAGGGTAGAAAAGTGGTTGCCAGAAGCAATGTAATCTACTACCTTCCTTTATGCTATTGTTTTCCTACATGTTAGCACTTTAATTATTATTAGTCCCATACTACATTATTATTTTCACTTAAATAGTCAACTGTCTTTTAAAGACACTTTAAAGACACAATAGCAAAACTCATGTATTTATGCATTCAGTTACCATTTCTAGTGTTCTTCATTGCTTTTTGTGAATCCATATTACTATTTGGTATTATTGTCCTTCTGTCTGAAGGACTTCATTTAATATTATTTTGAGTGTAAGTCTGATAGTGATGAATTTTTTCAGATTTTTTTCTGTTGCAGTTGACATTCAATATTATTTTATATTAGTATAAGGTATACAGCATAGTGATTAGACATTTATATAATTTATGCAGCGATTCCCCTAATTAGTCTAGTACCCACCTGGCACTATACACAGTTGTTGCATTATTGACTATATTCTGTATACTGTACTTTACATCCCCATGACTATTTTGTATCTAACAATTTGTATTTTTTAGTCCCTTCACCTTTTTCACCCAACTCCCCAAGCCCACCTCCCCTTTGGCAATGATTAGTTTGTTCTCTGTATCTACGAGTCTGTTTCATTTGTTCATTTGTTTTGTTCCTTAGATTCCATATATACATGTGATCATTTGGTTTTTATCTTTCTCACTCTGACTTACTTTTCTCGGCATAATGCCCTCTAGGTCTATACATGTTGTTGTAAATGGTAAGATTTCATTCTTTTTTATGGCTCAGTAATATCCCACTCTATACGCATATATGCCCATATGTACCACTTCTTTATCCAATCATCTATTGATGGGCACTTGGGTTGCTTCCATACACTGACTATTGTAAATAGCGCTGCAATGAACATAGTGGAGCACATATCTTTTTGAATTAGAGTTTTGGATTTCTTTAGATAAATAAGTGGAATTGCTGGGTCATAATTTTAATTTTTTGAGGAACCTCCATACTGTTTTCCTTAGTGGCTGCACCAATTTGCAATTCCACCAACAGTGCATGAGTGTTCCCTTTTCTCCACATCCTTGCCAGCATTTGTTGTTTGTTGACTTATTGATGATAGCCATTCTGACAGGTGTGAAGTGATATTTCATTGTGGTTTTAATTTGCATTTCTCTGATGATTAGTGACATTCAGCATTTTTTCATGTGTTTATTGGCTATGTGGATGTCCTCTTTGGAGAAATGTCTATTCAGGTCCTCTGTCCATTATTTAATGAGGCTGTTTGTTTTTTTACTTCTCAGTTGTATGAATTTTTAAATAAATTTTAAATATTAACACCTTATCAGATGTATCATTGATGAATATTTTCTCCTATTAGTAGTCTTTTTATTTTGTTGATAGTTTCATTTGCTCTGCAAAAACTTTTTAGTTTGATATAGTCTCATTTTTTTAGTTTTTTTATTTTGTTTCTCTTGCTCGAGGAGATAAATTAAAAAAATATCTCTAAGAGCAATGCCAGAAAATTCACTGCCTACGTTTTCTCTAGGAGTTTTATATTTTCAGGTCTTACATTTAAGTCTTTAATCCATTTTGAGTGTATTCTTGTATATGGGTAAGAAGGTGGTCCAGATTCACTCTTTTTGCGTATACATGTCCAGTTTTTCCAACACCATTTATTGAATAGACTGGCTTTAATCTATTGTATATTCTTGCCTCCTTTGTCATTGATTGAATACCCATATAGGCAGGGGTTTATTCCTGGGCTGTCTATTCTGTTTCATTGATCTATGTGCCAATATCATGATGTTTTGATTACTATAGCCATGCAGTATTATTTGATATGAAGTAGTGTGGATACCTCCAATTTTGTTCTTCTTTCTCAAGATTGTTGTGACTATTCTTATGTCGTTCCATACAAATTTTAGGATTATTTGTTCTGCTTCTGTGAAAAATGCCATTGGTATTATGATAGAGATTGCATTGAATCTGTAGATTGCTTTGAGTTGTATGGACGTTTTAATAATGTTAATCATTCCAATCCATGAGCATGGTATATGCTTCCATTTATTTGTACCTTTTTCAATTTCTTTCTTCAGTGTCTTATAGTTTTCTGAGTACAGTACAGATCTTTCATCTCCCTGGTTAAATTTTTCCTAGGTATTTTTTTTAATGCAGTTGTAAATAGGATTGTTTTCTTATTTCTCTTTCTGACAATTCATTATTGGTATATAAAAATACAACCAATTTCTGAGTATTAATTTTGTAACCTGGTAATTTACTGAAATTATTTATCAATTCTAATAGTTTTTTGGTGGAATCTTTGGGATTCTCAGTTATTCCGTCTTCACTGGAGGCAGAAGTAACTGCGTCCAAGAATGTTTGGACCTCCCAAGTTTTAATTTGTCATAAGTAGAGTTAATAAAAGTTCATAAATATAATCCTAAATTATCAGTAGTTTATTGTGTAAACATACACAAGAAATGTATGTTTACTTATGAATATTTACTGAGGGTAGGGGGAGAGTGGACCAGCACACAGTGGATTTGTACATCTAATGTGATCAGTGGGAATTTGTAGAATATAGTGAGTAGCTGTGTGATGAAAGTAGGATGCAAATAGATTATACAGAGAATTAAAATGCTGGGGTTAAAAAAAAAAAAAAGGGCAATGCTGCTCAGAGCATCCTCTACCTAATCTGTGGCATCTTCCTGAAGCTCATTTTAGCAGTCTTAAAGAGCTCAGGTAGTCTAATGCAATCCAGTGTATTAGAGCATGATATATTGATCGAGCATTTGTAACTGTCTGGAATGTATTAAAAACTCTGGAATTTCAATACATTTTTACCCTTAGTCTATGTCTTTCAAAAGAATCTGAATTTCTTTAAAAGAATCTGAACTTCTTTGCCTGGCATGCTTTTAAAGCTGAATGGGGACAGCAGTGTAGATAAAGAGTCCAAGCTTAAGTGACACGTGAATCATGCCTGTAGAATTTATTATGTTTAAGATGTTTAATCTCCCCAATACTCATTTCCTCTTCTGTGTAATGGGGATATCATACCTAAAAATGTTGTAGGCTGGCATTGAATGAAATAAAATGTATTGAGTACTTACAATATAGCTAGGCATTATACTATTAGTTTGGGGTTCTCTGGAGGAAGAATATCAAGTGTGTGTGTGTGTGTGTGTGTGTGTGTGTGTGTGTGTGTGTGTTCATAGAGAGATTTATATGCAATTATGGAGGCTGGCAAATCTCAAATCTGCAAAGTGAGCTGGTAGACTGGAGATACAGGAAGGAGCTAATGTTGCAGTTGAAGTCTGAAGGCCATCAGCTGGCAGAAGTCCTTCTTGTTCTAAGGGGGTCAATAATTTTTTCTACTCAGCGTGTCAACTGATTAGATGAGGCCCACCCATATTATGGAGGGCAATCTGCTTTACTGAAAGTCTACAAGTTAAATGTAAATTTCATCCAAAACAACTTCACAGAAATATCCAGAATAATGTTTGATCAAATGTCTGGGCACCATGACCCAGTAAATTTCACCTATAAAATTAACCATCATAGTATTTATGTTTATGAACATTACTTGCTTATTTAACTCTCTCATCAACCCTGTGAGGTAGATACTGTTTTCCCACGTTCAGTGGAGCATCTGAGGTTCAGGAAGATAAAATAACATGCACTAGACTGAAATTTGAACTCAGATTTGTTTGACTACAAAGCCCATGCTCTTAAAAACTTTATTGAAATGTTTACCATCACAGTGCCTGTTGCATAGTAGGTGCTCAGTTAAAGATAGTTCCCACTTCTTGCAGTGCAGAGTGCTAGTGTTCATCCCTTACTCCCTGACTCACCTGTAAGCAACTGAATAACTAGGTCAGATCTGTATGGTCTTGTATTCTTAATGCTTAATAAAGTGTCTGGTACACAACGTGTGTTCCATAAATTTATGCCTGAATGCACTTGGAAATACTATTTGAACCTCTTATATATTTTTCATGAATGATTATTTTGTGTAAAGTGCCAAGAGTTGGGGAGAAAACAAAGCTGGATATGGCCTATGCCCTGTTCTCAAAAATCTTGTAGTTTCATATTGGAAATGAAGAATTAATTACTGAATTCATTCATTCTTCACTTAGAAAGTATACATTTATTTCCTACTCTGTGACAGGCATTAGTATAGGAGCTGGGAATATAGTGTAGACCCTGTATTAAATTCCTGTTGCTGCTATAACAAATACCATCAACTTAAACAATATGATCCTATTATCTTCCAGTTCTGGAGCCAAAGTCCGAAATAAGTCTTATAGGGTTAAAATCAAGATCTTGGGAGCACTGGCTTCTTTTGGAAGCTTTAGAGCATCTATTCTTGGCTTCTTCTGGCTTCCAGAGGCCACTTGCAATCCTTGGTTCATGGTCCCATACCACATGATTGTTGTCTCCTCTGCTTCTTTTATTGCATCATCTCTATTGATAAATCCCTTGCCTCCCTCTTATAGACTCTTGTGATTACATCATGTCCACTCAGCTAATCCACGATAATATGCCCATCTCAAAAATCCTTAATTTATTCACACTGCAAAGTATCTTTTGCCATGTAAGGTAACCTATTTATAAGTTCCAAGGATTAAGATATGGGCATCCTGGGTTGGCCTTTATTCAGTCTACCTTGTACAGTAAATGGAGACAGACACAAAAACAATTAGTGTGCAACATAGTATTATGTTTTGGTAAATGCCGTGAAGGAAAATAAATCATGGTAGAGGGAGAAGGAGTAGGAAGGAGAAGTTCTTGTGACGGATGATCAGGGAAGGCCTGTGTGGCGAGGTGGCATTCGGGAAGCCTCTAGGACTGAAGGGTGCCCTGACTGAAGTCTCATCCTAAAACCACAGCTTCCTACCTGGAGCGAAGCACAGCATTCTGTCCAGCTTTCCCATTATGGGTTTTCAGCTCTTAATGGCATTTCTGATGCCAGTCAGTTACTTATTAACCAAGACAACAGTGCATGGGGTCCAGCTCAATGCTGTACCCAAGAGATTAACTAAGCATATGCCTGGGCAAAGGGGGAGCAGCATCGCTACCAGAAAAGGGGAAACAGTTCAGTTTTAATAAACTTACCCGTAATTTTGCAGTTAGAAAGTCTAGAAAAAATATTTTAATTTAACCTTATACAAATTTAATATAATTTTGGAAAATAAATTTTCTTTTCACCTGCCTGTGGGGAGGAGTGGATCATAACCTTTACTTCCATCATAGTCTTAATGTGCTCTTGGCCTCTCCCTTCTGGGCTCAGCTTTGCGCCAGCTGACTTTCCCCAGTGTCCCCCTGCCTGGGAAATCTGGCCACATATCAGGAACTGGCCCTCACAGCCACTGCCCTTCCCCCCCATCACATGCTCCTGCTACCAACTGCTTCCTACCTGAGTCTCCAACTTTGTTACTTACTAGCTGTTTTTCCTAGTTTTCCCAGATTGAAGTTAACATCTAGAAAGGCAAAGACCCTTATGAGTAAAGTGTCGAACCATCGGAAATATACCCAGCTGTTTCTATAGTGGAGTTTAAGAGCATTTAGCTAATTACAGTCCTCAGGAAGAGAAAGCTTCTTAATGTAAGCAGCAAGATCTTTTCTGCCTACAGTGAGAGCCAGTCGCCAACGGATAAAAAGGAGTTATGTCGCACCCCTCTTCGTTTATGCCCTCACAGGGGAGAGTGTCGTAAAGTGCCTCCTCCGCAGGCTTAATGCTATGATGTGTATTTTGACAATGATGCTTTTTGGGGGCCGTGAAAGTAAAAGCACCATAAAATCAGACGGAAACAGAGTATAAATTGAACTGAATGAGTCCCAGCCCAGCTTCACCATTGCACCTCCGCTGAAATGGCCTGACTGCTCTGTCATCTCCAGCTGCTTCAGTGGCTGAACTTCCAGGAGCCTGGTGACAGGACAATCAGTTGAGCCAGATTGGCCTAGAGGGCGTGAGAAAAGAGGAGAGAGAGGGAGACAGGTCCCGTCCTAGTGGTGTGTGTGTATAAGAGCCCTGAAAGCATATGAGTTGTGTGTGTGTGTGTGTGTTGGGTGTGTTGATGCTTTACCAGGAGATGGGTCAGGGCTCCTGGCTCCTGCATTCTAAAAGGTGGCTGCCACTCCTTTCATGAGGCATCTCCAGGAGCGGGTTTTCCCTTATTAATCACAGTAATATTAATAAGTAGGTAATTACGTTTTCCCAAGGATGCACATGAGATTCTTGGCTCTAGAAGACCTGTGTTAGCAGATAGAATTAATTGCAGGAGGCTGGAGTTTTGCATCTGTCTTAAGGTTCATTTTCAGGTTCAGAGAGATAATGACAGGCCCAGAGTTGTCCAGTTTTTTTGGCTCAGACAGGTCACCCTCAGATTTATCAGACGGTGAGCTCAGCATCTTAGGAGGCATGACTTCTTCATCTCCCCCAGGCAAGGTTTGCTGAGTAGCTGCTGCCCCCGACCGCTCTGCCAAAGGGTTGCCCTCACTAGCTAACTCCTCCTCATCCTGGAGACCACTCCCCGATTGTGGCACACACACTCTAATCTAAGAAAAGAGCAGCCGAAATGCTTTAATGAAATAAAATCAACTGAAAAAAAAAAAAAAGACTGAAAACAGTGCTGATCTGATGAGATTTGGCATCTTCCCATTACCAGGGTCATTGTAATGGGCTCCTAGGAGTGAGAGTTTCTCTGAAGCTCTCTCTGGCTCACCTCCAAATCATCTTGCTGTTACTGCCTCGCCATATGATGCCTCTGCGTAGGGGCCCTTCACAGTTTCCTGTCTCTTTCTGCACAAAGCAGGCTCCCCTGCTGAGTAACCCACACTCAGGTGGCCCATCCTGCTGGTGTCCCAGCATGCTGCCTCCATTCTCTTCCGTCCAGTCTTCTCAGGGTTTCTTACTGGTGTGAGCTCTCTCCTCTTTTGCCTTTTCCCCTGCTCTTCTGCTTATTTTGAAGGTCCTCTGCTCTCTTCTTCCCTTAAACAATCATTTCTGTCCCTGAGGGTGATGGTGACGCTTGCCACCTGCAGGAAGCCTTCCCAGACTTATCCCTGGCTATCCCGAGACTTGTTCCCTGGACTCCTCTTAGACCTGCTGTCACACAATTTAAACTTTATACTTTCTTGGTAGTTTCGCTCATTTCTTGTGTGCCCTGTGTTAGGTTTTTACCACCTAGCTTCACTGTAAGTGCCTGGAGGACAGAGCTCAATCTTTTAATTACTCAGTGGGACAGTTTGGTACATGGGAGAGGCAGCAGACCTGGGCACAGAAAACCAAAAAGTCTAGTTTTGCTACTTGCTACCTGCGGAAATTTGGGGAAATTATTTCCCATGTCTGTTAGATTTCTTACCGCAGGCATAGGACCCTACTTAAGGTAAAGACTGCCTTTTCACATGCTTCCCTCTAGGGCACAATGCCCAGAGCTTGGGCCCAGGGCTAGTCATCGGCCTAGACTCTTTCTTCAGCTACAGTAGCATTAGTGTTATGATAGATGTTCAGCTTTTCCCTTCTGGGCACAAAGGATGATTACACTTCCCTGCCCATTAGGTGTGATCATGAGGCTATTACTTAGTCAATAAAATGTGAGTATGACTGACACTTGTCACTTCCCAATGGAAGCATTAATAGCTGGAACATGTATCAACATTCCCCCCTCCCCTCGTGGTAACTGGAAAGTGCATTGTTCCAAACAGTAGCTACTCCCTCAGCCTGGATCCCTGAGTGAAGACTCAATGATGTAACCAGAGCTTCCATCTGGTCTGAGAAGGTCATGTAATGTGAGCAAGAAAGGAACCTTTGTTATGTTAAACCACGGGATTTTGTGCTTTTTATTAACACAGTATAACCTTAGCCTATCCTGTCTGATCTACCATCTTCCTTAGTCTTTGCCCGCATTTCTCTTCTTTGTTTGGCTTTCTCTTTTTCCTGATCTCCCTCACCCACGAGGAGTAACCTGCAGCTGGGCTGCAAACCTCCATCGGCAGTACTAAGGGTGTGAGAAACTATTGGAGAATGAGTTCCTGATAATCTCAGTGGTAATGTCTCCACTAATTTCAGAACCAGAAAATTCTCTCTACTCTTCTGATGGACAGATTTGAAGGTGTCAAATAATACTATCAGCTGACCCAGGCTTGGACTTAGATTTTGGAGGTGGTGAGTCAATACTTCCCCAACATATCCTTCTTCTATCCAGATCAAGGTGCTGGAGAAATACATAGAATGTTTAAAATGTTAGAAGCAATAAAAAAAATTCTGTAGTAAATTTGAATTGATAAGATCTCCTGTGGGCCTTTTTTTTTTTTTCATGTGTCACCTCACTAATCTAAATTATTACAACCTCCAAACATTTCTTGTCATATCAGGATCTGGAAAGGTGGAAAGGTGAGTCTTTTTGTTTTTTTTTTTAACATTTTGTTGAGAAATGGGAATAATGACTCCCTTGGGACCTCTGGAATGGCTGTCTGAGAGATCCACGGAAAACAAATGTCCGGGTGGAATTAGCTCCTGTTCCATATGTTCTTACCCTTCTTAGCTCCAAACACACCTGCCTGACTGTGTCTGCAGTAAGGATCGTTAAGAGAAATTCCAAGAACAAAAAGGAGCGAGGAAGATGACTTTGCATCTGAGAAAAACAATGCTGTATAATTGTGTTCTTCAGTCGTGGATAACCTAGACCTTTCTTTAATTAACAAAATTGGCAAATGTTATTATCTAACAGTGTGTCTGAGAAACAAGAATACTTGTTTTTCTCACTGTACGGCAAGGCCCAGATGTGCTCAAATCAAGAGTAAGTGTGGCATCCCGATCCCCAGATAAGACTCATGGTTTAGTTAAAGATCTAGTGGTGATTCTAGAAAGGGGTTCTGGGCAAGTGTGGTTTTTAGAAATAGTTTTCACAGCAAACAAAATGCCACACACAGAACGCGTAACTTCCAGTGAACTGGCTTATTGTGTAGCAGCAGTTGGATGATGGAAATTACCCACTCCCTTCTCAATTTAGGTGCTGGATATGAAAATTAAAGTTGCGATGTTTTTAACTGAAAGAATCCCTGGAAACAAGTTTTGCACTAGCCGATTTATAGATGTGAGGGTTTAAACGGCCATGACCTAAGAGAATTATAGCAACGTTGACACATTTAAAGATGTCCTTTTCTGTCCAACTCAGCATGGGTGAACACACGAAATACAGAGATTATTCAGTTTTACAGGAAAATGATAATGTTGTATGAATACTGAGAAGTATTACAAGCTTTGGCAGACCGGAAAATATTTCAAAGTGGTGTGCTTGCTAATGGAACTATTTAGGAAAAACTAAGGAGATGAGAACAAAGGGAAGGATTCCCTGTTTTTCAAAATGATGAACAGGCTCAGCTGACTTCACGTTTACACATTTATTTAAGGCGGAGGAGGGGAAAGGACTGGATTGGATCTAGGAGACACTGGACTAAATCCCAGATCTGCCACCTTCAGCTGTGTTACATTAGGCAGACAACACAACTTCTCTGAGCCCCAGGTTCCAGATCAGTGAAGCTACTACAGAGGGTTGTTTTTGCAAAAAAAAAATTAATTCATTCAGAAACACTGTGTAATTTTTAAAATTAGTTTCAGGTGTACAAATCAATGTAATAATTAGACATTTACACCCCTCACAAAGTGGTAACCCCTCTCCCCCAATCTACTACCCCTTCTGATATCATATATAGCTGTTACAATTCCATTGACTCTATTCCTTATACTCCACTCCACATCCTGTGACTATATATATATATATATATATATATATATATATATATATACTTATAGTTGACATTCATTATTATTCAGCTTCAGTTTCAGGTGTACAGTGCAGTCGTCAGGCACCTACACCATCCATGAAGTGGTCTCCCTAATAAGACATGTGCCCATCTGACACCCTACAAAATCTTTTCATTATTGATTATATTCCCCAAACTGTCTTTTATATCCCCGTGGCAATCTTGTGGTTACCAGTTTGCACTTTCTAATCCCCTCACCTTCTCCCTCATCCCCACCCGCCTTCCATCTAGCAACCCTCAATTTTTTCTCTGTGTCTCTGAGACTATTTCTGATTAGTTTGCTCATTTATTCTATTCTTTAGATTCCACATATAAGTGGGATCACATGGTATTGGCTTTCTCCATCTGACTTATTTCACTTTTCATAATGTTCTCTGGGTCCATCCATATCATTGCAACTGGTAAGATTTCATTCTTCTTTATGGCTGAGTAATACTCCGTTGTATAAATGTACCACCATTTCTTAATCCAGTCGTCTACCAATGGGTATTCCCGTTGTTTCCATGTCTTGGCTATTGTGAATAGCATTGCAATAAATATAGGGATGCATGTATTTTTTCGAATTAGTGTTTTGGATTTCTCTGGATATATGCCCAGGAGTGGAATTGCTGGGTTATAAGGTAGTTCCATTTACAAAAACACTGTATAATTTTAAAAGAACATCAGAAACGTGAGAAGTTGTTAATATGATTGTCATCATTGTTGCTCTTAACTTCCTATTTTTGATGGGTGTGTAATCTATGCCTAAGTGAACCCAATATATAATGAGTCTTTCCCCAAAAGATGGAAGTGTGGGTCTGTGTACACAGAGAAGGTAAATGAATTGTTCTCCTATTTTCATTGTGATGGTTAATTTTATGTGTCAATTTGATTGGGCTAAGGCATTCACCAAAGCTGGTAAACATTTTTTTATGAGTGTGTCTATGGGGGTGTCTCTGGAAGAGATTAGCATTTGAATTGGCAGACTGAATAAAGAAGATTGCCTTCCTCCATGTGCGTGGGCATCATCCAATCTGTTGAGGGCCTGAATAGGACAAAAAGGTAGAGGAAGGGCAAATTTGCTCTCTGTCTGAGCTGGGACAGCCATTTTCTCCTACCCTTTTACCTTGGCTCCTCTGGTTCTCAGCCTTTCAACTTAGCCTGAATTATATCACTGGCTTTCCTGTTCTCTAGTTTGCAGACAGCAGGTGGTAGGGCTTCTTAGCCTCCATAATTGCATGGGTCAATTCCTGTTATAAATCTCTTCTTATGTATTCTCTATATAGGCTATTGGTTCTGTTCCTCTGGAGAACGCTGACTAATACATCACGCTACTCATGATCAAGAGAGATCCTAGAATACAGTTAACTAGCCCCAAAGATTACTAATCTCTGGACAGTATTTCAAAAGGTACTGAAAACTCAACATAAAACCCTTTCCCCACAACTGTCCTCTATGTGCAACACTATTTCTAAAAGAAGTATTGCAGATGAGTTGGAGAAAGCCGAGAGAGAGAGAGAGAGAGAGAGAGAGAGAGAGAGAGAGAGAGAGAGAGAGAGAAACTACAGGGACTAGAGGATGGAGACGCTTACACAGGAAACTGAACCTCACAAAGCAGGACTTTAGTCTGAGGTTGAGGAGCAGGGGAACCCAATGCATGTGATTAAAGTCTACAAAAACATGAGCAGTGTAAATTTTGTTTAGCTACCTCCGTATAGCCTTGTTTATTTGATATGTGAATATAGGGACAATTCTGGAGCTTGAGGAGACTCTAGAACAAATCTTTAAAACACATGCACACACAAAGGACAATGACATTTCTGGTTCACAGCCCCATCTTCTCATATCTGCTAATTGATCTCCCTGC
The DNA here is from genome assembly GCF_057876585.1 of Rhinolophus sinicus. Taxonomy (NCBI): domain Eukaryota; kingdom Metazoa; phylum Chordata; class Mammalia; order Chiroptera; family Rhinolophidae; genus Rhinolophus; species Rhinolophus sinicus. The sequence goes on along the minus strand of NC_142515.1, from coordinate 59,079,404 downwards.
CAGTTTCTTCTTCCCATTCAATTCACCCTTCACATCATAGCTTCAGAGGTACTTCCAAAATGTACAACTGATTATGCCAACCACAACCTCAAATTACACTTTCGTGTAGGCTGACCGAAATTACAGATGTGGCTTTCTCAAACGGTTTACAGAGGTCGCGGTTGAAGAAGCTGAAGACAAATGTTTTACTTTAGTAATAAAATAAGACTGTGCCAACACTTTGCTCTCACCATGAGCATAGCCAACAAGTTACCCTAAATTCTAAGCTTCACCATGGTCCTTGGAACTGAAGAACAGTGGAGAGAAACCTTGAGCTTCTGCTAAGGGACAACATTTCTCTTTTCCTTCTTTCTGTTGTTAACTTAATGGACCTTCGAGCCAATTCTGTGGTCATCCTGAAGGTGTGGTTACTTGCTTTAGAGAAAGACTTGGGCTGCGATCGTTGCCTCTACTTGGGAGGGAAAACAGGTAGTTCAGCTTCTTCAGTTACAAGCCTGTCTTGTTGCCCTAGAAACTTCTGACATAGATCTCTTCAGGACATCACCTAATTCCAACGTCACAAGGTATCCCAGGCTGAGATTCACTCAAGAGTCTATCTCTCAGTTCAGATTAGGTGCAGCTTCTTCATTTAAACAAGCTTATCAGAAAGTTGAAAAGTGAGCACCAGATGACAGCACTGTAACCTGCCTGAAATTCTTGGTGACACTTTAAAAATAATTTGAGCCCTGACAATTTATTTTTCCCAGAGAAATTAAAGCCTAATTGAATAAATCCCACCTCCACAGGAAAATACTTTCTTAAACTAGCCACAAAAGTATCTACTCTCTAAATGATTTACTATGCATTTCTGCTGTTCCAAAGACCGGACCTTCAGGTTTTTGGGGAGAGCTGTTGTGAGCTCTGCGATTGGTTCCTTTCCCCAACTTTTGTCTTCCCTCAGCTCTTATGTTCTAGAAGGCCTGAGTAAATGTTGTTACTCCAATGGAGCCCAAACGCCCTATGAGCTACAGTCCTGACAACCCATCCCCCCACTAGGCCCTCTTTTTATTCTCCTCTGTGAAGACCTTTCTTCTTTCAAGCAGGTTCAGCCCACTACTCAAGCCTGCTTCCTGGACTGAACTCTTCCCTCCTCTACTGTATATAGGGCCAGTGCTTGTATTTTCTGCGTTGGAAGGTGTTTTCTCTTTCCTACAGGTTTTGAATACAAAGCAAAACCTTTTTGTTTAAATTACTTGTTTTTCTCCTGAGTTTCTAATATCTCAGTTCCAAATCATAACTGATAGTTTCCTGTTCACATACTACATCTCTCACTTTATTTCTGAAGTATTTTGGCTGTTCTGAACAAACTCACACACATTTCCATTTGTTGTCAATTTCTTCTTTCACTGTGACTGAACCTGTATCTGGTGTCTCTGTAATCCATAACCATCATTCAGTGTTTGACTATTGTTCATTGAGTCACCTTGCGAGCACATGGTGACGGGGTCTGCAGAGAGACTGTTGCAAGCTATAGAAATTTCTAGGTAAGTTCTGCCTCAGATCTTTCTCTGAATCTGAATCCAGGCATTTAAAATACATAAAGAAAAAAATAATATAGAGCGACAAATTCATTCCTTTTTACTGCCTGTTCAAGTATTAAAAATCTCCAATCCAGTAACTCCTATGCAATTGGAATCTGATATTTTGAGGTAGAAAAATAGAAGATAAATTTCAGAACAATTGTTCCTTAGTTGCTCCAAAGGATTAAGGGAGCTTATAACAATCCTGGAGACACTGTGGCTGTGGAAGACGTGTTGTCAGTGTTTGTAATTTCGATGTGGGACCACTAGACATCCTAGAATCACCCCAGCTTTTTAACTGGACAGCCTTGGTAAGTGAAGGCCAGTGGGGGTACTGTTGAACCATTAGGGTGACACTGCATCCTGAATCTCCTTGACTAAAAGGTAGAACATGACCTTCTTAAAATAGAACCTTTCTCAAAGCTCCCTCCTATGTGACCTTGGAAATCTCAGGAGCATGACTGAACACAGATACCCATTCGCTTCATTCAACAGAGCACTGTTACTGTAGGTGGTGTTGAACGGGCCAAAATGTTCAGGATGACGATCACCTGGACACAGCCACACGTGCAACACTGAAATTAGGATTTCTGCAGGAAGCGTCTGCCTGCTGGTCTTGGGGGCTTGGTAGTAACAAGATATCAAAAATCAAATATGCAATAAAGTTGGCCACCATGTACTCTGTGTAAATAAATTTAGCAATTATTTCAGCCCTTCTCCATGGGAGATGACTTCAACTATGACATTTCAGAGAAGGAGGAACACAGAGGAGATCCTTGAAGATGAAATGTCCCTGTTAATGAATGGGACCTACTGCCAAGTTGGAAATATTAGTCTATCCCAAACAGGGTACTTTTTCAGGCACAGCTAAGTAAGCACATTAGCCACTAGAATGCTAATTAATAAACACCATTATTAAGTCTGTCATCTCAGAATGGACCAAGAGTCAGATCAACTGCACTAATAAAGCAATTGGCTTTATGACTGCCTGGAGTTCTAAGCCCAGAACAACCAACGTCATTCTGCCCTAGATAGAACTTCGCCCAGGGACACAATCACCTCTGATAAATGAGTCCTATAATTCCTGTTTTCCCAAGACCTGGAAAATGTGAACATTTATATAACTGGTAGAAGAGAAACCTGAAAAGGTAGCTAAAAAGTCATGGCCAGGCCTGATTTAAAGAAAACTAGGAGTGTTATTATAAAAGCAAAATTGTAGGATGTTTTTAAGAGGAGGAAATGTGTTGATTACTTCTGAGAGATGCAGTGGAAATATGTTAAAAACGTCAATAAGAATTGGCAATATGGAGCTTTTGGTGATTTTGACAAGCACGTGTTTGGTTAAATGATAAAGGCAGATACCAGGATGATATGGGATGAGGCATCAATGAGGAAATGAGTACTAAAGGTAGCATGTCTAGAAAATAGAACATTTAGATTGAGCTATGAAGAGGATCAGAGAAATGAGATGGTGGGTGAAAAGGGAGAGTTATTTTTAACTTTCAAATGGAAAATAATAAACAAGTATTTTTGCTGATGAAAATAATACAGGTGAATAGAGAGATTGATAGTGCAACAGAGAATGGCTAACTGAAGAAGAAAATTCGTAAAGACAGCAAGAAGTAAAAGAATCCAGAGGACAGGAGGATAAATTAGAATTAGGAAATACCCTTATTTGCAACAGGATTGAAGAAAAAGGTGAGTTCAAGTGGGTTTATAAATTTGGTACAGGGAATTTGAGGACATCTGTGTACCTGGCTTATTTTCCCTAATGATGCATGAAGAAAATCATTAGTTGAGAGTGAAAAGGAAAGGGAGAATACTTTCAGAAGGAATGAGGTAGGGAGGTGAGATTCTTGACTGGGAAGAAGAGATAGACTGGGTGTTCTGAAACACTGGGACTACAAGAAAATAGAAATCTTTAGAGAAATGGTTGTGTAGTGCACCTAGGCAGGTGCTCCCAAGGATCTCTGCGCACAAATATGGCACAGAGAGTCACCTCTTGAACTAGAAAAACCACATGAATTTGGGCAAGGAGCATCTCAACACTAACTTGTGTACATAGGGGGCAAAAATCAGAACGGCTTTCTGTTCTCCCCAGTGCTGTGTAATTACCCTAATGCTTGTTTAACCCCCTGCTGAGGATTCCGAAGGATTATTGAAGTTGAAGTTCTCATTTGCCTGAGAGAGAGTGAATAGAGGCAAAATTAAATTGATTTCATCCAAACAAAGAAACCTAATACATTTTGAGCACCTCTCTCTGGATTTTGAGTCATACTTAGTCAAGTGTAATGAGAGTTTATAACAAAGGACCTAACCACTGGGCGATCAAGGAAAGCCTCTCTGAGAAAATGATCTTGAAGCTGAGAATTGAAAGATACATAGAGTTAACCAGCTGAAGAAGGAAAAGGAAGAGTAGAAATCTCTAAGACAGGAAATAACTGAAGCCTTCTGTGATCATAAAGAAGGTTAATGTGGATGATGCATGATGGGTAGTGGAAGAGTGCCCTGATATGAAGGAGGAGGTGTGGAAAAGGGTGAGGTCACGCAGCACCGTACAGTGAGAAGCAAGGCCATGCCTAAGATGTTCTCTGGTAGATTTGTGGGGAATGATTTGAACAAAGGCCAGAAATTAGGTATCCATTTAGAAGGTTACTAGTACAGTAGTACAGTGGCAAAACGATAGTTGTTTGCAGAAATGATGCAATGATGTAAAGAAGGTCCAATAGACTCAAGACCTATCCTGACAATGGAATTGCCAGTACTAAATTGAGAAAGAAGTTACCAAGCATAACTTCCAGGTTTCTAGCATGATCTAATAGCTCTATGGAGGTTCCATGAACTTAGATAAGAAAGTCTTCAAGAGAAACAGATGTGTGTTGAGGGGTGGGGGTAGGGGGTGGAGGTGGAGCGATAGTAAGAGTGCATTTCTGGACTTAGAAGTTTATAAGCCAGTGAAGCATTCAAATGGTGATGTTCTATATGCAGTTGGTTGAATGATTCTGGAACACAGAGGAGATGTCTGAGTTGGTGATAAGCACTTGTGAATTGTCAACCCTGAGATGCTATTTCAGCTAAAGAATAGATGAGGCTACCTAGGGGTACACAGTAGAAGAAGAGAAGATCCAGGATTAAGCCCAAAGAACTCCACTATTTAAAACTGGTAAAAGAGGCGTGGCCAGATGGCTCAGTTGGTTAGAGCATGAGCTCTTAACAGCAAGGTTGCTGGTTCAATTCCCATATGGGATGGTGGACTGCACCCCCTGCAACTAAGATGCAAAACGGCGACTGGACTTGGAGCTGAGCTGCGCCTTCCACAACTAGATTGAAGGAGAATGACTTGGAGCTGATAGGCCCTGGAAAAACACTGTTCCCCAATATTCCCCAATAACACACACACACACACACACACACACACACACACACAGAAAAAAAACACACACAAAAAAACAACTAACAACAACAACAACAATAAAACTGGTAGAAGAGATGGAGCCAGAAAAGGAGACAAAAAATGAGAGTTAAAGGAGCCAGAGAAGCAGAAGGAAAACCAAGAGACTGTTGTTAGAGAGGCTAAGGGAAGAGAGTGGTTCAAGGAGAGTCTACTCTGCCCTTATGGCATGAAGAAAGCCATAGATAATATATAAGTGAATGAGCCTGGCTGTGTGCCAATTAAACTTGATTTACAAACATGTGATGGGCTGTAGTGTGCTGATCCCTGGCATAGAGTTCTGTTGAAAAGTCTCGTTAAATGAGAACTGAAAATTATTTATTTGATTTAGTTTCAGTAAGATCATTGTTGCCCCTATTAAGATTATTTTCCATTAATTGGTGGGGACAAGTGCCCTACTGGTATTTACTGAAGAAAGAATGAGAGGTTAGGAAGTTGCAGTCATTTACAACTTGCTCTTTTCTTGTGCAGTTTAATTTTTAGAGGAAGATAGGACAATAGCAAGGATGAGGTATGAGGTTAGGGAAATTTTGTTTTATTAATATTTGCAATTTTTTAAAAGAAACTAGAGTAAGCAGAATAATCCAGAAGAATGACATGGAAAATCCCCTTTAAAATGGAATTGGAAGATATCCAGAATAATATGGAGAATTTAGTTTTTTGGACACTTCTTTCTTTTTAAGGAGAAAGGTGAGGTGATGGCAAGTGTGGTGAGTTAGTTGGATGAGAAGATGGGGATATGTGCTTCTGATAACTTTCTCTCTCTCTCTCTCTCTCTCTCTCTCTCTCTCTCTCTCTTTCTTTTTTTTTTTTTTTTTAAATGAAGTACCACAAAAGAAAATTCACTGTCAATGAGGAGTAGGTTGGGGGGAGAGAAAAAAATAAATCGGATATTTAAGAAATGTATACTGTGTATACCATATTTCTATTAATTATTCTTCCATTGGTTGAGCATTTAGGGTATTCTGTGTTTTCTGATATTAAGAAAAAGTGATGTGTTGAACTGTCTTTGCAACAAAATAATTCTACTCATAGCTACTTCCTTAGGATAGATTCTTAGGATTGGAAAAAAAAAAAAAATGTTTCTACTTTTTTTTTTCTTAAAGAATTATTTTTATTTGTTTGAACCAACACATTGACTTGTTAAAACTCAACTGGTAAGGAAAATCTTGTAATGATGACCTGGCTGAGACTGCTGCAATTTACTAGATATGTAATCCAGTGTAAATTACCAAATTAGGATTAATAAAACTTTAATTTCTTTAAAACTGAGGCCCCAACACAACTAGTGGATTACATAGAACATGTGTGGTTGTGCATAGAATAGAGGTTAGCACATACAATTCTGGGGCTTAATGTTTGCTTAGTCTGAAAGAATCCAAAGTGAAAGCAGCAATCTGATCTAATTAATCTTCTGTATTAGGATTTTGGATTGATGAAGTTCAGATGAATTCCTTGCATCTAAGGGGAATGTCTTCATGACTACCATTAAGAAAGCTATCAGTAAGAAAATTAGAAGGCAGGATTCAGAGACTAATCCTACAAATAATGAGTATTTTCATTTTCCAAAGCAAATTAATCAATCTAAAAATGTTCACATCTTTGTTTTCCAGGCTAAAGCATTGAATCAGACGTGGTTAATTCAATCTGCCATGTTAACTCTTTACGAAAAAGTCATATTTTATACTTTCTTCCCCCTGCCCAATTGAATTCATTCAGTCTTTTACTCCTTCATTCAGCCAGCATTTACTGAGCATCTACCACGTGTTGATAGATATGTAGCTATTGCCATTTTATTGTTCATAATTTTGATTTCTCCCCTCCCCCGTTTTAAAGAAGTCCCTCTAACATTCCTTGTGATACTGATTTGGTGGTGATGAACTCTTTTAGCTGTTTCTTGTCTGGGAAGCACTTTATCTGTCCTTTGATTCTAAATGATAGCTTTGCTGGGTTGAGTAATCTTAGTTGTAGGTCCTTGCTTTTCATCACATTGAATATTTTGTACCAGTTCCTTCTGTCCTGCAAAGTTTCTGTGGAGAAATAACCTGACAATCTTATGGGAGCTCCCTTAAAAGTTACTAGTTGCCTTTCTCTTGCTGCTTTTAGGACTCTCTCTTTATTTTTAATCTTTGCCATTCTAATTATAATGTGTCTCAGTGTGGGCCTGTTTGTGTTCCTCTTGTTTGGGACTCTGCCCTTCCTGGACTTGTATGTCTATTTCCTTTACCAGGTTAGGAAAGTTTTCAGTCATTATTTCTTCAAATAGGTTCTCAATCCCTTGCTTTCTCTCTTCTCCTTCTGGTACCACTATGATGCAAATGTTGTTATGCTTTATGTTGTCCTAGAAGTCTTTTAAACTATCCTCGTGTTTTTTGATTATTTTTTTCTTTTTGCTGTTCAGATTGGTTATTTTCTGCTACGTTGTCTTCCAAATCACTGATTCGATCCTCTGCTAGTGGATCATCTAGTCTGTTGGTGATTCCTTTTAGTGCATTCTTCATTTCAGTTATTGTATTCTTAACTTCTGACAGGTTCTTTTTTATGGTTTCCACTAGTATGTCCTTTTTTATTCTTACTATCTATCTCTTGAGGCTCTCACTAAGTTTCTTGAGCATACTTATAACCATTGTTTTGAACTTTCTCTCTGGTAGATTGCTTGCCTCCACTTTGTTAGTTTTTTTTCTGGAGTTTTCTCCTGTTTTTCATTTGGAACATATTTCTTTGTTTCCTCATTTTGGCTGCCTCTCTGTTTGTTTCTGTGTATTAGGTAGATCTGCTATGTCTCCCAGTCTTGGCCAGAAAGCCTTATGTTGTAGGTACACTGTGAGGTTCTGGCACACTCTCCCTGGTCACCTGTTCCAGGTGTTCCAGAACTGTCCCTTGCATGGGTTGTGTGTGCCCACCTGTTATAGTTGAGCCTTGATTGCTATTGGCACATCAGTGGGTAGGATTGATCCTCAGGCTGAATGGCTGTGAGGTTTGGCCACACCCACAGCTTATAGGCTGTGGTGCAGGAAGCCTACCCCACTGAGTGGGATTTGCCCCACTGGGCTCTGGTGCCTGTTGAGACTGCCCTTTGGGTGTGCTACTCGTGGGGCTAATTGGATGGTGTTCTGCTATGGTTTGAGCCAACTTCCAAGTATTTTAGTTCTGGAACCTCTTGCAAGTGGCTCCAGTGCAGGTCCAGGTCTCTTACTTCCTGTATCAGTTGGGGATACCTGGTAGGAGCTACAAAGTGATCCACAGTTGTTTGCTGACTATGCTAACCCTGGAGGTACATAGGAGTGGTCACGATGTGAACCAAGAATGTCTGCCACCAGTACCAAGCCTAGAGTGGCTCTGCAAAATGCCAGGATACCTCAAGGCCTGCTGCCACCTGCTGGCTCCCTTAAGGTTTAGCCACTGGTAAAACCTCTTGTGGTACACAAGTTGGGTGAGGCAGGGTCTCAGGGACTCACTAGAGTGGAAAGAGTTGTGGTAAACAGATTAATATAGACTCTCATTTGGTGCCAGTGTTGAGCCTGGAGCTACTTAGCAAAAGTTTTAGAGCACACCGAGGCCAGTCACCACTCACCTGGGGCCTGTGGACTCTAATAGTTTTCTAAGAAAGAGTGCAGTTCAGCAGGGCTGGCTGCTCTCAGAGAAAGTGCCTCTGGTGTTGGCAGAGTTGGGTGGGGCAGGTCTCCATGAGTCAGCAGGTTGGCACAAGGGGAGCTCGCCAGGCCAATCAGATTCAGTTTTGGCCTGTAGGGGAGGGCTCAACACATTAAATATGGTGGTCGCCTGCCAGCTGTATGGGAGGAGGACCCCACACAGAGAAAATGAAGACTGTCCTCCAGTCCCTGCTAGGAAGCCACACAAGTAAGTCTCCCTCCCCATATGTCTCTGACACCTCCCCCACCACCCTCCCAAGTTACTGTTCCTTCCCTGGAGCCCAAGGTAAGTGCCGGCAATTGAGAAAGTCTGTGTTCAGGCTGTTTAAGAGGATGTATGGTTTCCCACAGCCTTCCATCCCAACATGATGTTCGGAATTCCCACTGTTTTTCACAGCTGGATATTGTGGAGGCTCCTCTTATCAGTACCAGTACTTTGGGCTGGGGTGACTGGTTTGTGGCTGGGGTCTCTCACTCCTCTGGGGTGAATCTCCATGGCTCAGATATCCCTCCTGGTTCTCAACTACCAAACGGAGGCTTGGCAGCCCGTTTCACATCTCCGCCTCTCTTACCAGTCTCAACTTGGTTTCTTTGTATCCTTAGCTATAAAACTTCTGTTCAGCTAGACTTCAGATGGTTCTCCACGTTGATAGTTCTATAACTTTGTTGTAATTTTAATGTGTTTAAGAAAGAAAGATGGCACAGTGTTATCTACTCTGCCATCTTGGATGTCCTGTATGGTTTTATTTTTACATTTTGTTATTCTGAGTATAGTTTGAGATACAGATCCAAATTATCTTTTTCTAAATGATATGTGGTGGTCACAGCAACATTTATATTTGCAAAAGAAATGATGGAATGATATGTTAGGGATGGGATATATTTGTATATGAATAAGTAGAAATGCGATGGATGGAGCTGTGGAAAGAAGTGAATATATGCTGTGTATATATATTTTGTATTAATTTCATTTTAAGCCATGTAAATGTTTTAAATATTCAAAAATAAAATCAAAATGGGGAAAAAAACACACCCTTACATTGAATATAAATTAAAGCAAGTGAACCTAACTGCATCAGATTGATTACTCAGTTATACAGAGGAAGGAATTATTTTAAGTAACTTTTGAACAGAACACTCTAATTGTAGTGTTTTGGTGGAATACACTCTAAAGACAAAACAAGAAAGTGAACACACACCATTGCAGTCATGCCAAGATTACAAAATAACCAGCTTGATGCACCTCCCACTGGCCATATTTAGGACAATGGGAACACCTAAAATAATAGTGACTATAATTGATTATACTGCATTGAATGAAATGATCCGCAATCACGGAAAAACTAAAAGAGTGAAAAGGAAGAAAAAAAGGAAAGCCCTCTTACCTAAAATCCACAAACTAATAGGGAAAATATGCCATAATTATAAAACAATTATTTTGAAAACTCCAATGTCGTAATTTAAGGCTTGCACTATGAATGTTAAACTCAATGCATTAAAATGCATTGAACAGGTTATTTAAATGGTGGCAAATGATCGCCCTTAGATTATAGCTGTAGTTATCTGGAATAATAAAGTGATACATAGAGAATAAAACCCCACATGTTTCTGTTAAATGCACAGCATGGCCCATTGCTCCCTTCCCTGTGTCTGTTTCCCTTTGCAATGTGACTTTGCAGCAAGTGTCATCAAGAGGTGGCATCTGTTTTCCCATCCTTTGAGTCTATATTGAATTTGGGCAATAGAACACAGAAGTGTTCTTCATTTCTGAGCCTAAGTCTCAAGATGCTTATGCATTTCTGCTTACTCTTGGATTTCTGCCATGTCATGAAAACACATCAGGACTAGCCCGCTGGAATATGAGAGACCACAGTGGCAGAATTGATCCACTCATTGCAGACAGAGCCCCAGACAGGAGACATATCCTGGGCAAAATCAGCAAAGTCAGCAGCAGTTCGCCTGTGGCTGGCCGCTGGTGCACTAGTAAGCCATGCCGAGGAACCTGAACCCAGCACACCCAGAAGGTCTGCCCAGATGGCCTTCACACTCTTGCTTGTAAGTGGATAGATTTTAACGTGGCTTGTTACAAAGCAAAATCTAACTGATTTGGACGTGGGCCTAGGAGTGTAGAAACATTGGCTTTGGGACCAGGAAGCTAGAAGTAGCTGAAGAAATGAGCAGCAATTAACAGGAGCTGAAAAACTGATGAGACAATCGTTTGTTATTGGAGTCTGGAAAAACGAAGCCCTGTGTTATGTAGTAGTGAAACCACTGGCAAAATGTTGCCTTTGATAACTTAGAAGATTAAAAACTATACCTGATGAGCTTATTGTTTGGCTTATTTTAGCTGCATGTAATGAGGAACTACAAAGGCTACGTGAGCTCAAAGAATGACTATTAAATTTGCAAGTAGAATTTAGTCAGAAGATAGAGGAACCAGGCCTTGCAGAGATGGAACATGAAACTATTATCTTTAGTCTTCTCAACCAATAAGAGATCCTTGAGTTAGAATGTAACCTAAGGGTGTAGAGGAAATGAGGACTGTGCCCTTGGGATCCTTTGTCAAGAGCTCTGAAAGAATTAAGGAGACATCTAGAGGGAACTCTCAGCTAGAAAAATGATGCATAGAAATCTATAAAGGGCATTGTCCCTTCAGAAACTGCTATGCCCAAAGTTATGTGAGTTGGTTAAAAGAGACAGAGGCATGTCTTGAAAACAGTTTTAGGCACTGTGTTTCCCCGAAAATAAGACCTAACTGGAAAATAAGCCCTAGCATGATTTTTCAGGATGACATCCCTGAACATAAGCCCTAATGCATCTTGTGGAGCAAGACTTAATATAAGACCCAGTCTTATTTTTAGGGAAACATGGGATGAGTTTTTCCCAAATGAATACAATATACTCATACATGTAGAAAGTCCACAGAGTTTTAAGGGACTTGTAAAGGAGAAACATCACCAGCTGAGTTCAAAGGGACTCTGCTTTTATAAATTGCATGAGAAGAAAGCAGGCTAAAAAAGTTACTCAGCTGCAAGCTTAAGCTATTTCTTATACAAAAGAAAGGATTCGTATCTCAGATGGTGAAGTTAGGAACCCAGAGGGTAAAGCCAAGTGCATTGAGAACAGTGGATTTGTGAGCCATTGCTAGAATTAATGGAGGACAATGGACTAGAGGCCAGTGTCAGGGAACAGAACTGGTCTGTAGTCAAGAAGCATTTTCTGCTCCTATATTTGAGGATCAGGCAACATTTTTTTTCCAGTGGTAATCCAGAATTGCTATGGACCAGAGAATGCCATGCACTCCCATTTCATCCTTTTGAATGGAAACCTCTATTGTGTTTTTGCCCATTGTCTGTCTCATCATTATTTGAGTGTGTAAATGAAAATAACTTGTACTAGATGTAGACCACCAATCCCGGATTTTAAAAGTAATAGCATGGTTGCATGAGACCTTTGGAGGTGTCAGGTGGAAATGGGTATCTTTTTCATATGTGAAAGTTATGAATAATTTTGGCTAGGTTATTTACAAAAATGGAGACACTTATTCTCCTTTTCTCTTCATGCCCCATTTGGTTCCCATCAAGATATCAAGTCCATTTTCCTTCCTCTTGAGTTTGGGCTAGATTTATGACTTGTGTTTGCAATTAGAACTCAGCATAGTGTCAATGGGCCAATTCTGAGCCCACGCCTCACGAGGACTTGCATATTTCTACTCAGTTGCTTGGGTCCCTGCCCACCCATGAGAACAAGCCCAAGCTAACCTGCTGGGTAATTCAAAACCACAAGCAGCAGAGTGAGCTCAGGAGTTCCAGCCAAGACCCCAGACATGTTAAGAGAGCTCTGCTAAAATCAGCAAATCCAGCCCTAACCAATTAACTCTCAGCTCATCATCTGCCTGAGTGGGTCTCGGTGACAAGAGCTGAGCCAGGCCTGGCTTTCCCCAAAGAATACCACAACTCACCTGCACTTGCATGAGGGGATGAAGGGTATTGATGGTAGTGTTATGGTTTGGGAGACTTTTTTTTTAATGCAATGAAAACCAACTGATATCTGTTAAATGATAAATGTGAAACAGAAAGATAAACAAAAGTATGTGTCCCAAGGAGTATCACTCACTGGTCAATGGAATGAATGCCAACAACTACCTTCTTTGGATATTTTATTATACAAGAAAAACCAACTCCTGTTTATTTCAGCCAGTGAAAGTAGGCTTTTCTGTTACTTGCAGCTGAATTAATTCCAAACAGCTACATCAGCTTTTTGTGCTGAGACCACTTCTCTTTTTACTTGCTTTGAGCAAATTCATCTACATTTCTCTAATGCCTTTTTCAATTTATAGATCAAAATAAGTTCTCAGAAAGTATCTATTAAATGGATTGATGTGTGACTGATTTGACAACCCAATACTGACGATCCCGGTATCTTTATCTTCATCAAAGAATACTTCTGGGCTCCAGGTCAATATTTCAAATGGTCTTAGGGTCATTAAAGCTTAAAAAAAGCTTCTCTCAATTAGGAGGTCTCATTCAGTTACTAGTTTTCTGCCTTTTCAAGAACAGGAATTTGATGTATTAGGATATTTATATTGTAGTTTCCACCTTTTTGTTTTCTTGAATAAACTGCAAACAAATGTGCCATTGCTGTTAACATCAGCACGTGTAAGTAGATGAAGTGTTTGACGAGAACTCCGCAGTTTGCTCTGTTGCAGTTACTAATTTCACTTCCTTAACTTCCCAGACTTTCTAGACCTAATCTGTCAAATAGGAGTACTGCATATTAATGCATGGGCACAGCAGGGGTTATCTCGAGAGTTCTGAGTGCTCGAGAAATTAGAGCCGTGGAAATACATCATCTTATTGTTACTTTCTATTTTCTGTGTTCCCACACAGACTGCCACATACTAGGGTGGGAGAATGTTTTATCCTACAAGAAAGACTTTCAAATTAGACAAAAAGCCCAGAGAACTCTGTGATAACCAAATTCAACTTTATTATACCCCAGGGAGCTTTTAAACTGAGAAAGGCTTTTCATCATAATAGTGGCAGGCAGGGACATTGACTTAAAGAAACTTGGGTGAGTCATTTAAACTTCTTTTTTCTCAACTTTCTCACTTGTATAATTGGGTTGATAATGATCTATTTCCTTTAGGGGGACATTCTAGGAAGAAAATGGACAGAAAAGAGCTTTGGGAATTATTAAAGACTGTGAAGGAGGAATTGTTTGTGTGTGTATCACTCCACCAAATACACGTGCGCTACCATATGCATTTTTACATCTCATAAAAGTCTGTGTTGAAAAAATGTGAACAGTTAATTAAAAAAACAATACCTTTGTTCCTGGAAATTTTGTTTTCCAATAAATATTGAATATATGAGATTTGAGATACTTGCTAATATCATGATCATTATTATCTTCATTATTGTCAATGTCTTTTTGTTTTTTCCCCCCATGTGTGCTTTATTTAAAGTTTCTCTTTTCTTCAAAGAATATATTTTCAGGACTTCAGATTGCACTTGTATGTTGCCCTCTCTAATTACCAAATCAGAGTGTTGAATGACCCTGATGTGGTTTTAGGGGTTACCCTAGACCTTTATATGGTTAAAATGTCTTGCCACATGGTATGTGCCTAGTCTGGGGTGATGGGAAAGTCACTGGATTCGTAGTCATGTCTGAAATTAACTGTAATTATGTCACTGGGAGAGATGACCCTTCTGTCAATTGGAAGAGAACCTTTACTGATGTGAATGGGGAAAATAGAAATTTTAAGAAGAGGATTATGACCTTAATGAAATGGAAGTGGCAAGGAGGTCCTGGTAAGATGTGGGGATAAAATGGATCATGTATTCAAAGTAGCGACACACATTGAAGGTAGTAAGATCATTGTAAAGCACATCTCAAGGTCTGTTTGAGATGGAGGAATAAAGAAGAGGTTGCCTATGCATGCAGGGGAGGATGGGTTGTGGGTGAGAGCCCTTTTGTATCAGGGAGGAAAAGGCAGAGCTAATAATCAGCTTTTTGTTTCTGTATCATGACTTTAGCTCCCTGGTGTGTGACTTTACCTACAACAGCAGAAAAACGAGAGTCAAAAAACATTCTTAGATGCGTCAGTGTCCATGGGTGCTGTTTCAGAGGCTGAGCATTTGGCACTCTGTGGGTCCTTGTTGTGGTGGCAGGTGGAGTGGTACAGTCTCGTGGCATGATGACAATGGGCCTTACTCTTCAGGAGAGAGAACAGACTCTCTCTGCCTTTATGGAAACCCAGTTTTGTACATTGTGGACTTAGGTAAGAAATATTCTCACCAACTAGCATGAGGTAATTTACAATACACAATAACTTATACTTGTAAGGACTTGAAGGAAAATGTCCTTTTGTTCTTACTGTTGAAGAAATAATTGAAAGTTATTTTTCCTTTTCCTATTTTGTGATCTGAGCCTGATTTCTTTGCTGAGCGAAGTCTTATTAATTCATTTACTCACCTACTCATTCAATAAACATTTCCTGAGTAGGTATTTTGTGTCAGGGTGCTGGGTGTGTAGTGGTAAAGAAGACAAAATATTTCTGCTCTTTTGGAGCTCACAGTATAATTTAGAGAAGATATTCATGCAAACAAAGAAAAGATCATTTAAGGTAGTGATGCATCCTATAAATGGTAATGGGATGGATTTTTTTTTAAGTGATCAGAGAATTGGGAAGGGAAACTTTTAAGTTATCAGAGATTTTCTCTCTGAGGAGGTTACTTATGAACTGATTTTTGAGCAATTTATAGACATTGCAGAAAATTTGGCAAAAATATCTCAAATCATTGGCACTTTATTTATTTTTTTGTACACATTTATTTTTTTGTAGGATATCTAGAGGTAGGCAGTTTAGGACTAACGGTCAATGGCAATCTCAAGAACAGAGGCTGTTCTTATCATTCTGATTTTCGTTTTTAATATGTCAAATTTTCTCTTCATGATTTCAAAATGACTACTGTCCCTCTAAGTGTCACATAAGCATTCAAGTCAGAAAGAAAAGGAAACTGCAGTGTCTGTCAGAGCTGGCTACATAATTGACAGGAGCAATAAAAAATGAAACTCTGGGGCCGTTTAAAGGTACTAACAAAATAAAGCTTTTTCCTTTAAAAATATTTTATTACTTATAAAAGATAACAGTGATACATGAGTAACAACATAAACGTCAATTGCAAAAATATAATTTCATGCCATAAATGCCTATAAAACAATAAATACTAATAATTAAGGTGATATCTCAATTGATAATGCTATATTTTCTGGCTTGCTTTTCATTTATTAGGCCAACAAAATATACACTATAAGTAAGTTCATTTTTAATCAATATAATTGAAATCAACACCAGTCATTCTTGGCAAATGCAAGACTGGAAATGACTTAATTATTATTATTTTTTAAATTTTGTGAAGAATCTCTCTTCTGGTGCAACTGTTACTAGAGCTCTTAAGATTATTTTATAGGCTGTAACAACATGGGAAAATTTTCTGATACATTATTTCAAAGTATAAATTTTAACACATCCAAAGTTGATTCTTGTGGAACAATTTTTTAAATATCAGTTTTACATAAGTCTCAATATTATTTTAAATGTAAATTTGTACAATGGCATTTTAATGTCTTCTCTGACATTTTCTATAGTATATGGAGATTGAACAAGAAACTGAAAGTGGCTTTATGCTTTGTCCATAACTCAAAATGCCTGTTTATGCAGTCTATCATTGTATTTTAAATTAAATAGAGAACATTAATTTTAAAATTGTCTTCCTCATTAATAACTGGTTCAACTGAAGCTTCATTTGAAAGTAGTGTTCTGTGGAATGCCGTGATCTTTAAATTTAATTTCTACTTGCTTTACAAAGTTTCAGTAGTTTTCCAAACAGGGCATTTTAAATTCTTTGCAGAATTCAGATAACTCCCCAATAGGCCTTATTGCAATATCCACACACTACTATTATGTAATGATTCACGGACAAAGCTTACTGTCTGAGTGCTGGCATTCCTACCCTGGGCTGAGGGTGGAGTTAATATTTGTGCAGAGGCCACAGCCAAGGACCCTGGGAAAGATGGCCACCTGGCCTCCCACTGTGTCCCAGTACACAGCCCCTAAGCCTGCAGATGCAGATGATGTAGCTGCCATCTCTGCTGTCATTCTGGCTCCACGTTCCTGCCCCACTGCCCTGGGCTCACGGTATCCTGATTGCCCAAGGCATGGGCACCTGGTGCCATGCCAACTGCTCATGTGCCTGCACTGTCTGCCTTGTCTGTTGAGCCTGTGCTATCACCTGGATCACTTGTTTAGGCCCGTGCTTTATATCTCATTTCCATTTGATGATGCTGTGCTGCTTGGAATGCCTGATTTCATGGCTAGGCTGATCAGATGATTCTCAGTTCATGATGGAACACCTGGTTTCATCTTCCTCTGTTGCTCCATGATTGGGTGTTGAGTTTCTGCCAAAAGCCAATGGCAATTCAAGAGCTATTATTCAAAAATAGAACAGATACATATTTTCTCCAAAACCCTCACATTTCTGTTTTTCTTCTCTTGGTGGGAATCGACCTGAGCTTCCACAAGCACTTTAAGCATCATTAGATCCACTGGATCACCTGGCTTGACTGGTAGCCTTGGCCATCTGGAACCATGCCTTGCTTTAGGTCCTACTCTAAGTTGACAGTCTCTATGTTCTAGGTAAATTCATCAAAACATCACAGCCAAATGTGTATATGTTGCTTCAAAAATTAAAATGGGCTCACCAAGCATTTGGGAAGTGTCCCTTGTGACAGGGTTTGCAGTGTGTGTGTAGCAACTTGTCCTTCACAAAGTGTATTGTGGTACACTTTCAGATCTCTGGATTCTATAACTCTAGCTGAGGGTAAACACGCTTCTACTGTTCTATGCTGACATGTCTGAATGTTCTCATGTGATCCAGGATTTCTGCTACTTTCTCTCTCTCCTTTCATGAGATATTATTATTATTATAGTGGACAAGCGTGATGAATTTTCTCCTGCTGCACCTTATAAATAAAATTTTTATGCTTCTCCATCCTGATCTTTGAAGCTAAGCTCTAAGTCTCCATTGTTGTCTGGCTTCTAGCTGGATATGACTACGAGAAAGTACTGGCAGGATATTAAAGTTCAGGAGGAAAGAAATCAGGGTGTTGTTTTCCGCTGGCTTGTCTCTCACTGCAACTTCAATTAACCATGGCTGTATTCCTCTGTTGAAGACCACAACTTCCATTAAATGGTCCCTCATACAACTGTAGTCCTATTAATCTCTTCCTCCGTTTGCCCTTTCAGGTCTGGGAATGATAATGGCTTCCTGCTTTTGTTAACACCAGGCTACTCCCAACATCTATCCTTGCTGTCCCTTAACTGTTCAGAACTTTGTAAATAATCCCATCATTAAACCATCTTTAACTACCCATTTTGAGTGACTCATCTGTTTCTTGCCAGGCCTTGAGTTACAGAACATGTGAGGATCCCTTATTGATTGGTGTTCCCTGGAAATTGTGATGAGGAAAAATATCAAACTCTCCAGATCACTAACTGAATATCAGGATCCAGAAACCATATTGGTATGTTCTGGAAAACAGCTCACATCTAAAACAGATAGTTACAATTACAGTCACTGTCTGATAATAGTTTGCATTGTCATTCTTTAAGACCAATTTCTTTTGTTTTATAACCTGGATCATTACCTCATGCCCTAGTTTTTAATGGCGGAACACATTTCTGCATTTCCCCATGGACATGGCTTTGGATTTGATATTATATTATGGTCAGGCGCTTCCATTTGGTCCCTATTCTATGTGTTAAGTAGCCAGTATGTGGGTTTTACTAGCTGTTGAGGATAGTCATTCCTAGTAAATACTCTGGATATGGCATATGTATAAAACCTTACTGGCATATAGAGAGTTTTAGAATAAAATAATAGAGAATAATAGAGACCCCATGAATGGCAGAATACAGTTCTATCAAGGGGCCCAAAGAATGAGTGTTACTTTTGATATATATATATATATAATATGTACATTCTTTTTGCTATTCTCTCCATCTAATCTGTTGATTTCCTCAAATGTAGTCTTCACTTCAGTTGTTGTATTCTTCATTTTTGACTGTTTCTTTTTTATGGTTTCATGTCCTTCATTGTGCTTATTATCTCTTTGTTGAAATTCTCATTGAGATCACTGAGCATTCTTATAACCAATATTTTGAATTCTGCATCTTGGTTTATGCTTGTCTTCATTTGGTTTATTTATTTTCCTGAGCTTTGTTCTTTCATTTGGGACGTGCTTTTTTGTTTCCTCATGTTGGCTGCCTCGCTGTCTTTGTTTCTATGTATTAAGTAGATTTGCTATGTCTCCCATTCTTGATAGAGTCGCCTTATGTAGTAGGTGTCCTGTGGTGCCCAATGGTGCAGTTTCCCTGGTCACCTGAGCTGGGTGCTCCAGGTGTGTCACTTGTGTGGGAGTTGTGTGTACCCTTCTGTTTCTGTTGAGCCTTGATTGTTGTTGGCACATCAATGGAAGGGATTGACCCTTAGGCTGATTGGTTGTGAAGACTGGCCATGATACAGTAGAGCAGCTCTTGTACAGGGGCTAACCTTATGAAACAGGATTCACTTTAGCGGGGCCTTGGTGCCTGCTGAGTCTGTCCTTTGGGTGTGTCATTTTTGAAGGTGGTTGGGTGGTGCTCTGCTTTGTTTGAAGCTGGCCACCAGGTGTGTTGGTGCTGGGGCCTCTTAGGAGGTGCTTTGGTGTAGGCCTAGGTCCGGTACCCTGTGCCCTGCCTGAGTCCACCTTGTATGTGCTAAAATGTGGTCTGTAGATGATTGCCACTTGTGCTAGGCTTTTAGGTGCCTGGGAGAGGCTAAGCTGCAAACTGAGGCTGGCTTCCACTAGTGCTGGGCTTGGATCTGCTTCACAAAAGGTAAGGGGCATGCCGAGGCCAGATGCTGCTTGTTTGGAATTTGTGAACCTTTGAGAGATTTTATAAAAGTCTACGTCATGAGCCAAGACAGGCTGTGTCATGCGGGGAGTCCGGCGGGGTCTCTGCTCCCACTCCCCACAAGAGAACGCAGGGTATGGTGAAGCCAAAAAGGAACACCCACGGAGCCATAAATGGGGGAGTTATACCACTATACTCTCACTGGCGGCTGGGTTGGAGAAACAGGAAACAGGAGCCACAGAATTCTCAACCCTCACTGCGCCGCTTGCAGGCTCAACCACCATCTTCTTGCTAGCCCCCATCTTTTTTTGCTAGCCTAGCCACAGCAGTTATATTAGTGGCCAATGGCTCACTGGTTACAGCTGACGGCCAACTAGCCACAGCTGATGGCCATGCAATCACAGTTGATGGCCATTTACTACCTGAGCCAGCACCTGTCTATGTGAGGCCGCGAGCCTGGAAACTACTTTCTGGGGCTCTGCCCCCACAGGCTGTTTTTATGGAAATGCCACTGGAAACAACTTGGGTGGGCCACAAATTGGGTGGGGTCTTCAGGAATCACCAGGGTGAGGTGAAAGGTATTAGCCAGACCCAGAAGGTGCCTGCCTCTGCTTGCCGGGGGTGGTGGTGGGGAGGTGAGGGGAGGATCAACAAAGCAGCAGTGGCTTCTGCCAGCACTTCTTTCTAGGAGAAAGCTGCCCATCCAGTCCTCGGTCTGTAGCCAGACAATTCAATTCCTCCCTGTATGTCCTTGGCACCCTTTGAGCTGCTACCCCAGAGTGAATGATCTCAAAGGAAGTGAGACTGTCAGCAAGTAAGTCCATGTGTGGGCCCTTTAAGAGGAGTTCCGGAGATTCCAGCAGCCCTCTTTGTCACTCAGCCACAATTTCTGCTGGTTTTCACAGATAAAGGTTATGGGAACTTCTCTTCCAAGTACTGAAACCGTGGGCTAGGAAGCTTAGTATGTGTCTGGGACCCCTGCCTCCTCAGGAGAATCCTCCATGTCTGAGACATCCCTCTCAATTTTTAACCTCCACATGTGGGTGTGGGACCAGCCTGTTCTGCCTCTCTGACCCTCCTACTAGTCTCCAGGTGGCTTCTTCCATGTCTCCTTAGTTATATGACTTCTGTTCAGCCAGACTTCAGGTGATCCTCAATGATGGTTGTTCTATAGTTTAGTTGTAATTTTGATGTGGTCGTGGGAGGAGGCAAGCACAGCATTTATCTACTCCATCGTCTTGACCAGAAATCCCACCCTGGGGTCTTTGAACTGGTTCAGATTTGAGTTTTGTATAAGGGATATGCCTCTCTCTCTGGGTTGCTCTATTTTCATATGACTTTCGATTTACTTGTTACTCCCCTAGTTACATGGGGAACTTAGGAGGAATGTTCCCGTATTTATTAATTGGCCCCCACAAAGATCGTTTCACAGCAGGTCATTCTGATTCTTAGTGCTGCGTTTTTGGCCCCTACATCCCCCTGACTGTGATAATCACTCCCTGGCATTGGCCACTGATATCTGTGTTATTCTCACTGACATGAAGGAAATTATTTCAGCCATAGTAGTTCCTACCAGTGTCCCTGGTATGAGAAAAGAGCTTTGTTTGGACAAGGCATTGCACATATTAAATCCACTCCAATATTTGTATCTCCCTAAGTCTCTGGAGTCCTTTTTTTATTGTGCATTAAGAAATTGCTGGCATCTTAACTTCCTTTAGTGTAGGCCTTTGTTGAACCCATGTTTCAGTTAATCAACGAAGTAACTAATTAGAACTACTTCCTGCTGCTTTTGCTAACACATTGAATTTAGAAATACTTCAAAGTGTGTTGTAGATATATTAAGTAGAATTTACAGTTATGCTATTTTCCCTTGGCCCGGCACCTTCAGAACTCATTCCTACACATATTTCCAGAATTTTGCAGATACAGATAAATGTAGCCTTTTGATTCTTTTAGAGGATATGTTTTCTGTCTTAGGTCTGACATTGCTATCGGTGCTTGGGGAATGCTGACATATGACTCTATGTCTAAGTATGCAGATACCAAAGGATCTTAGATAGTAAGGAATGAGAAGACATAGGGTATACAATGAGAAAAAATGAAAACTCCAGAAGTGAAGATAATTATAGGCCATTTAAGAATGTCAGAAAAAACACACCAAACCTTCATCAAACAAGGATGGCAAAAGGAACTCAGTAAATATTAGGAATTCAAGTCTTCTGAGTTGTTATTGTACCACTTTTTCATTCTGATTTCTAGGATTCCATGCTTTCTCAACTAAAATAATAATTTCCATGCAAAAGACCTGGTGAGATTGTGAATTTAACTAATTTTGTAATTTTCAACCTCTTCTTTCAAAATCTTAGTTTAATTTCAGCTATTTTAGCCTTAGCTGCCAGTGTTACTTTTAGATTGTACTCATAACAACTCTCAAATTTTCAGTGTGTGCCTTGAGTTGAGAATTATTTTTAAACTTTTTTCTTTTATAAATATATCTAATGCTGATAGTAAAAGCCATTTCACTCCCCACTCCTTGTTTCTTTATGCCTCTCATACTGGTCTGTGGCAAAGGCTATTCAATCTACCAAAATTTTGCATTCACTTGGCACTTTAATTCAAATGATGACAGATTATAATATAATTAGTTTAAACAATGACCACTATCAGATGACAAAATCTGATCCCTTATTACTTTCTGGATATTCATAGTGTTAAATCCAAAAAAGGTCAAATAACCTATACTCACAGAAAATGCTGGTAATTAAAGAACTGGCTTACCTTCACTGGGTGAGGATGTTTTCCCAATGCTAGGAAGGTGACACGGATTTTTGTAATGCCTGTATCTGAGACCCTTTTACCATTCATGTGACACACTAGAGAGATATCACCATCTTTATTTGGGAACATATGACCTCCAGGGCTACTGTTCAGGATACTGAGTGCTATGGCCTTTCAAGTCTTGCTGGATAGTCCCAGGGCCCTTGCTTGGAATTGGTAGAGAGGGTGTGTGAATGGGGCATGGGCAGGGAAAACACGGTTCTAAATAAACCATGAAGGCTTGGGTGATGGGCTTCTCAGTGGTAACCACGATGGGCATATACGACTAGAGTCCCTGCTCCCATTTGTATAGAATGAGGTAGTTGGTTCCTCAAATATGAATGATGATAATATGAAACTATGAATTTAGGGATTAATAAAATCCTATAAATTTGCTTAATAATTATTTGCTGATTGATTAATTTTAGTGCCTGTAGAAAGCAATGTGAGACATAGTTTAGGAAAAAATATCTTGCTTGGATGAAGTTGAAATAATTCTTTCCATTCCATCTGTGATTAGCTATTAAAATACAGCATTTCTTGGGGTCAAAAATTGTAGGACTTATTTAAAAATAACTATTTTAAGATTCACTGGGTTTATATTGTGTAGCAGGGACTATGCCATGCATATTAACATGTTGTGTCTTATTTAAAAAACAAAAAACAAAAACCAATATCCTGGGGTTGAATTTAATCATGTTGTTATGTTTTTCAATTCTATGATTTCTATTTCTTTAAAAATAGTATCTAGTTCTTTGCTGAGATATTTTTCCCCATTTGTTTCAAGACAATTCATAATTGTTGAAGCACTTTTATGATGGCTGTTTTAAAATTCTTGTTAGATAACCCATCAACTGATTCATCCTGGTATTGGTATCAGTGGATTAACTTCTTATTTAAGTTGTGCTTTACTTGGTTCTTTGTATGATGAGTTATATTTGATTGTGCCTTAGACACTTGGTCTATTGTGTTAGAAGACTACTCAGTCTTTCTTTCTTTCTTTCTTTCTTTCTTTCTTTCTTTCTTTCTTTCTTTCTTTCTTTCTTTCTTTCTTTCTTCACTCACTCATTCACTCATTCATTTTATTTTTCATTCACAGTTGACATTCAATATTATTTCATATTAGTTTCAAATGTACAGCATAGTGGCTAGACATTTATATAATATATGAATTGACACTCCTGATTTGTCTAGTACTTGCCTGACACTATACAAAGTTACTAAAATATTATTGACTATAGTCCCTATGCTGTACTTTACATCACCATGATTATTTTGTAACTACCAATTTGTACTTCTTAATCCCTTCAAATTTTTTACCCAGCCCCTGAACCCTCTCTCATCTGACAACCATCAGTTTGTTCCCCATATCTATTAGTCTATTTCTGTTTTGTTTGTTCATGTATTTTGTTCTTTAGATTCCGCATATAAGTGAGATCATATGGTATTTGTCTTTCTCTGTCTGACTTATTTCACTTAGCATAATACCTCTAGGTTTATCCACGTTGTTGCAAATGGTAGGATTTTATTCCTTTTTATGGCCAAGTAATATTTCATTGTATATATGTACCATATCTTCTTTTTCCAGTCATTTATAGATGGACATTTTGGTTGGTTCCATATCTTGGCTATTGTAAATAATACTTCAATGAACATAGATTTTCTTTTTGTCTTTAACCTTTGGTGTTTTAATGATGATGTGTCTTGTTGAGGGCCTCTTTGGGGTCATCTTGTTTTGGATTCTCTGCACTTCTTGTACTTGTACATCTATTTCCTTCACCAGGGAAGTTTTCAGTCATTATTTCTTTACATAGGTTTTCAATCCCTTGTTCTCTTCTCCTTCTGGTACCCCTATGATGTGAAGGCTATCCTGGAGGGGACAACTGTCTTCATTAATTTTTTTTTAAATTATTTGTCTGCTATTCAGATTGGGTGTTTTCTGCTACATTGTCTTCCAAATCACTGATTCAGTCCTCTGCTTCATCTAATCTGCTATTGATTCCTTCCAGTGTATTCTTCATTTCAATTACTGTATTCTTCATTTCTGACTGGTTCTTTTTTATGGTTTCCATGTCCTTTTTTATACTTACTATCTTTGTTGAAGTTCTCACTAAGTTCCTTGAGCATCTATATAACCAGTGTTCTGAACTCTGCATCTGGTAGATTTCTTGCCTCCATTTTAATTTAGTTTTTTTTTTTTTTTTTCTGGAGTTTTTTCCTTTTGTTTCATTTGAGACATGTTTTTTTCTCTCCTCACTTTGGCTATCTCTCTGTGTTGGTTTCTAGGTATTAGGTATGTCTGCTACATCTTTCAGGCTTGGCAGGGTGGCCTTATATAGTAGGTGTCCGATAGGGCCCAGTGACACAGTCTCCCTGGTTATGTAAGCTCAGTGCTCCAAAACTATTTGTACGGATTGTGTGTGCCCTGTTTTGTAGTTGAGCCTTAATTGCTGTTGGTATGTCAGTGGGTGGGTCATATGGTAATTCTATTCGTAATTTTTTGAGGAACCTCCACACTGCTTTCCATAACGGCTGCACCAGTCTGCATTCCCACCAACAGTGTATGAGGGTTCCTTTTTCTCCACAGCCTCTCCAACACTTGTTACTATTTGTCTTGTTGATGATAGCCATTCTGACTGGGGTGAGGTGATATCTCATTGTGGTTTTTTTTTGCATTTCTCTGATGATTAGTGATCAGCATTTTTTCATATGTCTGTTGGCCATTTGTATGTTCTCTTTGGAGAAATGTCTCTTCAGGTCCTTTGCCCATTTTTTAATTGGATTGTTTGTCTTTTTGTTGTTGAGTTGTATGAGTTCCTTATATATTTTGGATATTAACCCCTTATTGAAGGTGTTGTTTGCAAAAATCTTCTCCCATTCGATTGGTTGCCTCTTTATTTTGTCAGTGTTTTCTTTTGTTGTGCAGAAGCTTTTTAGTTTGATATAGTCACATTCATTTATTTTAGCTTTTACTTCCCTTGTCTTTGGAGTCAAATTCATAAAATGCTGTTTGAACCCATGGTCCATAAGTTTAGTACCTATGTTTTCCTCTATGCAGTTTATTGTTTCAGGTCTTATGTTTAGGTCTTTTATCCATTTTGAATTAATTTTGGTACATGGTGACAGATAGCAGGCTAGTTTCATTCCTTTGCACGTGAAAAGATAGCCTCTTTCCAATTCTCCCAGCACCATTTATTGAAGAGGCTGTCTTTTCTCCATTGCATGTTTTTTGGCTTCTTTGTGGAAAATTATCTGTCCATATTTATGTGGGTTTATTTCTGGGTTCTCAATTCTATTCCAGTGGTCTGTGTGTCTGTTTTCCTGTCAGTACCATACTGTTTTGATTATTGTCCTGTAGTACAAGCTGAAGTCAGGAAGTGTGATACCTCCAGCATTGTTCTTTTTTCTTAGGACTGCTTTGGCTATTTGGGATCTTTTGTGGTTCCATACAAATATGATGATTTTTTTTTGCTCTATTTCTTTAAAAAATGCCATTGGGATTTTGATAGGGATTGCATTAAATCTGTATATTGCTTTGGGTAATATGGCCATTTTAATTATGTTGATTCTTCCAATCCATGAGCACGGAATGTCTTTCCATTTCTTTTTGTCTTCTTCAATTTCTTTTAAAAAATGTCTTACAGTTTTCAGTGTATAGGTCTTTCACATCCTTGGTTAGTTTATTTCTAGATATTCTATTCTTTTTGTTGCAATTGCAACAGAAATTTTTAAAATTTCTTTTTCTGAGATTTCATTGTTAGTGTATAGGAATGCAATGGACTTTTGTATGTTGATTTTATAGACAGCAACTTTACTCTATTTGTTTATTGTTTCTAATAGCTTTTTGGTGGAGTCTTTAGGGTTTTCTATATATAGCATTATGTCATCTGCAAGAAGTGACAATTTAACTTCTTCATTCCCAATTCAGATGCCTTTTATTTCTTTCTCTTGCCTGATTGCTCTGGCTAGGACTTCCAATACTATGTTGAAAAGCAGAGGTAATAGGGGACAGTCCTGTCATGTTCCTGAACATAGAGCAAAGGGCTTCAGTTTTTCACCATTAATTATGATATTAGCTGATGGTTTGTCATATATGGCCTTTATTATGTTAAGGTATTTTCCTTCTATACCCATTTTATTAAGTGTTTTAATTATAAGTGGATGTTGTATCTTGTCAATGCTTTTTCTGCACCTATTGATATAATCATATGATTTTTCTCTTTGATTTTGTTTATGTGATGTATCACGTTGGTGGATTTGTATATGTTGAACCATCCTTGTGCCCCTGGAATGAACCCCAGTTGGTCGTGATGTATAATCTTTTTAATGCATTGTTGAATTTGATTTGCTAGAATTTTCTTTAGGATTTTTGCACCTGTATTTATCAGAGATACTGGTCTGTAATTTTCTTTTTTTGTGTTATCCTTACCAAGTTTTGTTATCAGGGTAATGTTGGCCTCATAAAATTACTTACAGAGTATTTTCTCTAACTCAATTCTTTGGAAGAGTTTGAGTAGGACAGGTATTAGATCTTTTTTTAAATGTTTGGTAGAATTCATTAGTGAAGTCATCTGGTCCTGGACTTATGCTTTTGGGAAGGTTTCGGATGACTGATTCAATTTCCTTAATGTTGATTGGTCTATTTAGATTTTCCAGTTCTTCATGATTCAACCTAGGAAGGCTATATGTTTCTAAGAACTTGTCCATTTCTTCTAGATTATTGAATTTGCTGGCTTATAGTGCTTCATAGTATTCTTGGATGGTCCTTTGTATTTCTGTGGTATCTTGGTAACTTCCCTCTTTCATTTCTGATTTTGTTTATTTGTGTCTTTTCTCTTTTCATCTTAATGAGTATAGCCAAGGGTTTGTCAATTTTATCAATCATTTCAAAGAACTAGCTCTTTGTCGCATTAATTTTTCCTATTGTCTTTTTGTTCTCTATTTCATTTAGGTCTGCTCTGATTTTTATTATTTCTTTCCTTCTGCTGACTCTGGGTTTCATTTGTTCTTCTTTTTCTAATTCTTTAAATTGTAGCGTGAGGTTATTTATATGGGATTTTTCTTGTTTCTTGGGATAGGCCTGTAATGATATAAATTTCCCTCTTAGAACTGCTTTCACTAAATTCCAAAGATTTTGGTAGGATGTATTTTCATTCTTATTTGTTTCTATGTATCTTTTTATCTCTCCTCATTTCTTTTTCGACCCAGTTATTATTTAAAAGTATGTTGTTTAATCTCCACATATTTGTTTTTTTCTGCTTTCTTTTTGCAGCTGATATCCAATTTCAAAGCCTTGTGATCAGACAATATACTTGGCATGATTTCAATCTTTTTAAATTTGCTGACACTAGTTTTATGTCCCAATATATGGTCTATCCTGGAGAATATTCCATGTACACTAGAAAAGAATGTATAGTCTAATGTTCTAGGATGAAGTGCTCTATAAATGTCAATTATGTCCATTTCATCTAATGTGTCATTTAGGGCTGACATTTTTTGCTTTGTTTTCTTTTTGGATGATCTAGCTATAGCTGTCAATGATGTATGTAGGTCCCCTACTATAATTGTGTTTTGGTCAATTTCTCCCTTTAGTTCTGTTAGCAGTTGCTTGGTGTATTTCGGTGCTCCCTGATTGGGGGCATAAATATTGATGACTGTTATGTTTTCTTGTTGTATAGTCCCTTTTATCATTATGAAATGCCCATTTTTGTCTCTTATTACCTTTTTTATCCTGAAGTGTGTTTGATCTGATATAAGTATTAATACACCTGCTTTTTTCTGAATACCATTTCCTTGGAGTGTCAGTTTCCACCCTTTCACTTTGAGTCTATATTTGTCCTTGTAGATGAGATGTGTCTCTTGGAGGAAGCATATAGTTAGTTAGGTTTAGTTTTTGATCCAAGCTGCTACTCTGTGCCTTTTTTCTTTCTTTGTGAGTTCAGTCCATTTACATTTAGGGTGATTATTGATATATGAGGATTTCCTGTCATTCTATCTTTGGTTTTCTGACAGGATGGTGTCTCTATTGTTTCTTTGCTTTTTTGTTGTTGTCTATTATTTCGGTGTGGTGGTATGCTATGATTTTTTCCATTTGTTTCTTTTTTTAATGTTATGTATTTCAGTTCTGGATTTTTTTTGAGTGGTTACCATTAAGTTTATGTAAAATAAAATTTCATATTTAGAGTGTTCTATTTTCCTCAGCATGCTTCCTTTCTCCATTCCCATTTTCCAGTTCAGACTTTTACTTTCTCCCCTTTTATGTTTTTGTTGTCACAAATTATCCCTATTTATGCTATGCGTTGCTTTTTGCAGTGCAGTAGCAAGTTGTCCTTTTTCTCTCTCTTTTTTTAAGTGTTTTTCTCTTCTTTACCCTCTATGTTGTGTTTAAGTGTATAGTGTCTTATTTGGTGTAGGGGTTGCCATTTATTGCTTCTGTCTGTCTGTTGGTAATACTATTCATCATTTTGTATTCTTTTGTTTTTCTGTTTAAGGTCAAATAGCCTCCTTCAGTATTTCTTGTAGTGCAGGTCGTGTGTTAGAAAATTCCCTCAGCTTCTGTATGTCTGGAAAGCTCTTTATTCCTCCTTCTTTGTTGGATATTTTAATCTTGGCTCATCATTTCTCTCTTTCAATAGTTTGAATATTTGATTCCATTCCCTTCTGGCTTGTAGAGCTTCTGTTGAAAAATCTGGTGATAATCTAACGGACTTTCCTTCTTTTCTCTGGCTGCCTTGAGGATTCTTTCTTTGTTGTTAATTTTTGACAGCTTCAATACAATATTCCTTGGAGAAGGCCTGTTGGGATTGAGGTAACTAGGTGTTCTATTTGCTTCTTGGATTCGAGGGTCCAGTTCTGTCCACAAATTTGGGAAGTTCTCATCGACAATTTGTTTGAATATATTCTCTGTTCCCTTCTCTCTTTCTTCTCCTTCTGGTATGCCCATTATTCTTATGTTGCTCTTTCTGATGGAGTCAGAAAGTTCTTGTAGAGTTCTTTCATTTCTTTTAAGTCTCAAGTCTCTTTCATCTTCTATCTGTGTCATTTCCAGGTTTCTATCTTCGATGTCACTGATTCTTTCCTCCATTTGGTCAGCTCTGTTACCTAAGCTGGCTATTTCATTCTTCATTTGTTTTACAGAGTTGTTAATCTCCAGAAATTCTATTTGGTTCTTTTTAAAAATTTCAATATTTTTGGTAAAATGTTCATTTTGTTCTTTGATTGTGTTTCTGAGTTCATTAAACTGCCTGTCTGTGTTTTCTTACATCTCATTGAGTTTTTTAAGAACAGCAATCTTTAATTCTCTATTATTTAAGTCACATATTTCTATGTCTTTAAGTTCATTTTCTAAAGACTTTTCATTTTCTTTCTGCCTTGTTACCTTGGTTATTCATGGCAATTAATGAATTATTATTTCTCTTCCTAGGCATCTACAGAAGGGGTTCTGCAACAGGTTGATAAGAAGAGATCTTTGTTTTCCTTTTCAGTAGGTGTTGGTGGAATGTTTTATTTTCTCTCCTGTTGCAGCCTTTTATTATCTCTCATGCTATAGTGTTATACTTTCTCTGCACTATTCCGGCTTCTCACAGAATGGGGGGATTCCCTGGAAGATGGGCTTCTCCTTTATGAGCATGTCAGCTGGGTCACAGGGCACCACTTCCATGGGGGATGTGGAGAGCTTCTGAAGTTCCAAAGCTCTTCCTGCACCAATTTCAGAGCCTGTGAGTTTCATGGGCTCTGTTTACCCCTGCAAGGATCTGCCCAGATAGGTGGGGGCAGGGGCGGGATGGATTGTGAGAGGTGGCTCTGAGCAATGGTAGCAACTACCAACACAGCTAGTCCTGCACCCAAGGCTCCCTCCCCTTTGCTGGAACTAGCTTGGCCATGAGTCCACGGCTGCAGGGCCTCAGTTCTCAGAAATGCAAATATTCTGTTCTTTTGATCTAACACTACTACCATTGGGATACTAGCACTGGGCAGGTGGGGGTGGGGTGAGCTCTGGGAGGGTAGGGAGGGGGCGGCTAGGCGCTGTGCCTTTGTCTTCCATTCTCTGCTTGGCAGTGAGGACTTAAAGCACTGTTTTCACCCTTCTTCCCTCAGTCTTTGCTCCAAGGTCTCTGCCATGAGCGTTGGGTTCAGCCGTGTTATATGCTGATCCCTCAGGCGGCACGGTGGGCCATAAGCAATGCACTACCAGTCCAAATTTTTCCCTCTCTCTAGACTCTCATGGCTCCAGAATGCAGGGAGCTCGGAGCTTCAAGCTCGGTCTGCATCTTGCACCTGTGCTGCTCGCTTCTCCGCACTTCCCTCTTTTCTCCTCTCCCCCCACCTAATTTGCCCACCTTTAGATGATTTCAATTGCGCAACTCTTAGTCTTACCTGCCTGCTGTGCAGAGAGTCCTTTGTGGAATTATAGCTGTTCAATTTGTTGTAAATTCCAGGGGAGATTTCAAGAGGCTTACCTTATGCCGCCATTTCTATGACATAATCTTCTGACCACTTTCTGCAGCAGTTCTGGAAGTCCTCTTTCATGAGTGTCTTTAGTTGTGCTGTCTGGCTGCCTTGATGTCTTGAATCATTTTGACTTTGGGGAAGAGCCAGAAGTTGCATGGTGCCAGATCTGGTGAATAACATGGATGAGGACACACTGTAATATTTTTATTTGACAGAAACTGCTATATACTAGAAGGATGTGTGACACAGAGGTTTCCATTGTGATCAACAAATATGGTCAATGCTGCTGCCAAGTGCCATCCAACAGAAAAGCAGGAATCTTCAATACGGGAAGCTGCACATCAAACCTTAATAACAGGGTGTGATTAGTTTCAACTTGTTCTCTGCTGTCAGCCAAGTGTGAGCTATGGTTGAAAGAAGGTGTATTTTAAAGTATGCCATAAATTATCCTCTATTATGACAACACTCATCTTTGAGTGCCAACAGAGGTTTTTTTGAAAATGTCAATAAAACAGACAAATATACAACAAAATTGACAAAGAAAAAGGTAGAGAAGATACAAATTATCAATATCAGGACAAATGAGATATCACTACAGTCCCTGCAGCTATCAAAAGGAAAATAAAGGATTATTATGAACAATTCTGCACATGTAAATTTGATATTTTCGATGAAATACCAATTCCTTAAAAAACACAACTATTATAATGTACCCAATATAAAATAGTTTGAATATCCTATAACTGTTAAGAAAATTGAATTTGCAAATAGAAAGTTCCCAAAAAAGAAATTTGTAGGGTTAGGCCGTTTTACTGGAAAATTTTTACCAAATTTTTAAAGAATTAACATCAATACCATACAATCTCTTCCAGAGAAGAGAAGAGGGAACAGTCCCCAATTAATTTTATGAAACTACTATTACACTGAAACCAAAACCAAATCAAGATAGTATAAGAGAGAAAACAATAGATCAGTAGCCCTTAATAATATAGACATCAAAATCTGTAACAAAATATTAGCAAACAGAATTCAGCAAAATATATTTAAAAATTATACACTAGTACTAAGTGGAGTTTATTCCAGGAATATAAGCCAATTCAATATTTTAAAAAAATAATCAGTCATTGTAATCCACAATATCAACAGGCCAATGAAGAAATATTACATAATCATATCAACTGAAGCATGAAAAGAATTTGACAAATTTCAAAACTCATTCATTATAAAAACTCTCAGAAAAATAGAAATGGAGGGGGGAACTTTCTGCATTTGATAAAAAACATCTACAAAAACCCTATATGTAATATTATACTTGATGTAAGAATGAATACTTTCTCTCTAAGATTGGGAACGAGGCAAAAATATCTCTTTCATCACTTTGATTCAGCATAATGCTGGATATTGTAACCAGTACAAAATGTCAAGAAAGGGTATATAGACATATAGATTGAAAAGGAAGAAATAAAACTATCTGTATTTGCAGATGGCGTGATGGTCTACGTAGAAAATCATGAGGAATCTACAATAATGTTTCTAGGATTAACAAGTGAATTCAGAAAAGTCACAGGATACAAGATAAACCTACAAAAATGTAACATATTTCTATGTACTAGCAATGAACAAATGGACATCAAAAATAAAAATACAATGACATAGACTTGCTCAAAAATATAGAATACTGCAATGGAAATCAAACATATTCAGGACTTGTGTGTTGAAAACTACAAAACACTGAATAAAAAATCAAGAAAATATAAAATTTACTATTTTAGCTGTTCATGGATTTGAAAATCCAACATATTAAAGGTATCAATTCTATCTTAATTGATATAAAATCTTGATACATTTCCTACCAAATCCCAACAAGATTTTTGTAGATATAGCCAGAATTAACCCAAAATTTATATGGAAAGAAAAAAGGGTAGAATAAAACAATTTTGGGAGAAATTTGTGTACCCAATTTCAAGACATTATATAGCTTCAGTAATCAAAACTGTGTGATATTGGTGGAGGGATACATACATAGGTAATGAAACAGAATAGAAAACCCAGAAATACACCCACATAAATATGTCCAATTGATTTTTGACAAAGGTACAAAAGCAATTCAATGGAGAAAAGACAGCCTTTTTCATTATTTGTGCTGGAGGAGTTAGACATCTACAGGCAAAAAATATACCTTGATATGTTTCACACCTTATACAAGAATTAATGTTAATACAAAATGGATTGTGGACTTAAATAATAAATAAGTACAAAACTATAAAACTTATAGAAAAAATGTTAGGATCTAGAGGTTTTTTTTTTATAAGACTCGATAGCAAAGCATAATCTATAAAATAAAATATTGATA
The DNA here is from genome assembly GCF_057876585.1 of Rhinolophus sinicus. Taxonomy (NCBI): domain Eukaryota; kingdom Metazoa; phylum Chordata; class Mammalia; order Chiroptera; family Rhinolophidae; genus Rhinolophus; species Rhinolophus sinicus. The sequence continues at coordinate 59,046,160 of NC_142515.1, read as the reverse complement.
AACTAAATGTTATCAGAATTAAAACCTTGCTTTATAAAATATTCAGTTGAGAGGATAGAAAGACAAGCTGTAGTGTGGAGGAAAAATTTAAAAAATAATTCCACATATCCAGTAGTATCTAGATGATATAAAGAAATCTCAAATTCAATAAAATGAAAAAAACATTCAGTTAAAAAATGGGCAAAATAAATAGACATTCCATTGAATGATATATATGACATATGAAAAGATGTTCCACACCATTCGCTATTAGTAAAATAACAATTGGAGCCATAATGTTATCAGTACACATCTATCAGAATGCTTAAAATTAAAAAAAAAAAAAAGGTGACAACTCCAAATGCCGACAAGGATGCAGAAAAACTCAATCATACATTGCTGCTGGGAATATGAAATGCTACAGCCACTCTGGAAAATATTTTGACAGTTTCTTAAAAAACTAAATGTGTAATTACCATATGACCCAGCAAGTGCATTGCTGTATATTTATCCTAGAAAAATTGAAAATTTGACTTACATAACACCTGTACATAAATGCTTATACCAGCTTTATTCGTAATAGCCCCAAATGAAAACGACTCAGATGTCCTTCAATAGGTGAATAGTTAAACTATAATACTCCATACCATGGAATACTACTTAGCAATAAAACGGAGCAAAATCTTGATGCACACAAAATGGAGATGAATCTCTAAAGAATTATGCTGAGTGAAAAAAGCTGGTTCCCCAAATTTTCATACTGTATGATTCTATTTATATAACATTCTTGAAATGACAGAATTATGGAAAAGGAGAATGGATTAGTGGTTGCCAAGGTAAAGAGAGTGTGGGAGCTAAAAAGACAGACTTGATATAAAAGGACAACATGAGGGAACTTTGGGGGAGGGAAACGTTCTGCATTTCGGCTATCAATTTTAATATCCTGGTTATAATAGTGTACTATACGTTTGCAACACATTATTATTGGGGAACTGGGTAATGGCTCTCTTTGTATGATTTCTTACACCTGCATGTAAATCTACAATTATATCAAAATAAAAAGTACATTTAAAAAGCAGACTATGTGGTTCTTTAATGCTAATAAATAAATTATACAAACTAAAATTTCACAGCCCTAGAAATAAATTAGAGGAGTCACTTAGGGAGGAATTGGGCCTGTCTGGTATTTCCCAAATCCTTTCATATATATAGAGGTTGCCAAAAAAATGTATACACATGACTTGTATTCATCTTTTGTTATCATATATATTGAGTATTCAAATTTTGATACAGTTTTTTTTTCCTTTCTGAAAACGTGTATACATTTTTTGGAAAATAATAAAATTTACTACCTTAGCTGTTTTTAAATATATAGTTCAGTGGCATTAAATTCATTCACGTTGTTATGCAGCCATCACCAATATTCATCTCCAGAACATTTTCATCATTTCAAAATGATACTCCATACCCATTAAACAATAATTCCCCGTGCCCCAAAATATGAGATGCTTCATAAACTTTCATGTTGGGCGGCTGAATGGCTCAGTTGTTTAGAGCTAGAGCTCTGAACAACAGGGTTGCTGGTTTGATTCCCACATGGGCCAGTGAGCTGTGCCCTCCACAACTAGATTGCATGCAATGAGCTGCTGCTGAGCTACCGGAGGGGCGGCCGGTTGGCTCAGTTGGTTAGAGCGTGAGCTCTCAATAACAAGGTTGCTGGTTCAATTCCAGCATGGGATGGTGAGCTGCGATCCCTGAAACAAAGATTGAAAATGGCAACTGGACTTGGAGCTGAGCTGCGCTCTCCACAAGTAGATTAAAACACAATGACTTGGAGCTGATGGGCCTTGGAGAAACACGCTGTTCCCCAATTAAAAATAAAATAAATAAATAAATATTTTCAAGGTTTTCTTTATTAAAAAACAAAACAAACAAACAAACAAACAAAAAACTTTCATGTCATCCTGTGCAAAAGCCATGCTGATTTCTAGAACAATATGTTCCAATTTTAGTATGTGTGCTGTTGAAAAGAGCACCAAAAGCCTTTCTTTTGGGTGGCTATTTTTTCCACCTGTGCATGATAGTATCTGGATGATAACTCAAATCTGTCATTCCTGGCAACCCTATGATTGGCTTAGCATGTTGTGGTTAACAGAGTCAATTGTTTGAGCTGATTCTTTTGCCTTGCGACAATTTCACAGTTATTTTAAAAATTATGTTTGTAACTAAATTGATTCTATTTGGAAACATCCATTTCCTCATTTCTGGTTTCTTGTGTCTGCACTATGAAACATGTTATTGGGTAACCAGGATGCTCATTCTACTTACCCTAAAATTTTATATGCCTGTGGATAATCTGGACCCAAAGAACTTCTGAGGGAATTCTTTAATAATTCAAGAAATCAGCTATTTTAATAATTTATTCCTGGTAATTTTTGTTTCTCTATCTTTTAAAAAATGCATAGAATTCTAAACCTTCTGTTTTGAAAGCTTTCCCCTATACATAATTCTTTTCAAAAGTACCTTGAATTCAGAAATGTTGAGTAGAATGTGTTTTATTTAATTTCCCCAATTAAGTTGAGAATGTATTTTCTAAAACTTGTGTCAGAAATTACAAGAAACTCTTTTGATATTGAAATATTTTGAGTATTTAACATTTTACCTTACTGTGGAAATTGGTTGCATTTTATTTTTCAGATGACTTTACTTTTTAGCAGAGTTTTAGATTTATAGAAAAATTGAGAATCTTTTACAGAGAATTCCCATATATCTTGCACCCATTTTCCCCTATCAGCATCTTATATCACTATGGCATATTTATTATAATTAATAAACTAATATTGATACATTATTATTAACCAAAGTTTATAGTTCATTCAGATTTTCTTGATTTTTACCTAGTGTGATTTTGCTGTTCCAGGATCCCATGCAGGATACCACACTACATTTAGTTGTCATGTCCCCTTAGGCTCCTATTAGCTGTGGAGTTTCTCACTTTCCTTCTTTTTACTATTTTGACAGTTTTGAGAATTACTGGTCGATTGTTTGTAGTATGTCCCACTATTGGAATTTATATGGTGTTTTATCTCAGGAAGAAGAAATCAAGTGCCATTTTCACCATGTAGGAAATATCTGCTAAGTGTGTGAGAATTAGATAAGAAATGGTTGGGGACATGGGCTCAGGATTGCTTGGTTTACATATTACTGGCATGCTTTCACACCAGTTGTTTGCTATCTCTAGGAATTAGCTAATTTTGGGAAAGGCAGTCCCTCCCTGGTCCCACAGGCCCCAAGTTGTCAAAGCATTATAAAATGTAGAAAATAAAAGGCATTATTAATACAGAATTACAGATCATTTAATTGTCTCCTAGTTCTGCTTTGTCCAGAATGTCACATAATTGGACTCACATAATATGTAGACTTTTCAGATTGGTTTCTTCCCCTTAGCAACATGCATTTAAGGTTCCTCCAAGTCTTGATAGCACATTTATTATAATTTGGTGAATAACATTCCATTGTATGGATGTACTATTATTTGTTTATCTATTAACTTGCTGAAGGACATCTTGGTGTCTTCTAGTTTTTGGCAACTAATGAATAAAGCTGCTCTAAACATTCATGTGCAGATATTTGTATGGACATATGTCTTCAAATCAATTAGATAAACATCTAGGAGTACAATTGTTGGAGTATACGAAGGTCTGACAATTAAGCTCGCGAACTTTGTTGCAAAGATGTTGATAACCTTTTTTATATATAGCAGAGGGATTATTCATTATGAATTTGTACCAACTGGACAAACACCTAACCAAGTTTACTATTTGGAAGTGCTGAAAAGCTGCATGAAAAAGTTAGATGATCCAAACTTTTCACCAATAATTCATAGCTCTTGCATCACGACACTGCACTAGCTCACACAGCACAGTCTGTGAGGGAGTTTTGAGCCAGTAAACAAATAACTGCATTGGAACGCCCTCTCTTTTCACCTGACCTGCCCTCCAGTGACTTCTTTCTTGACATGAAGATAAAGGAAATACTGAAAGGAAGACATTTTGATGGCATTCAGGACATCAAGGGTAATACAACGACAGCTCTGATGGCCATTCCAGAAAAAGTTTCAAAATTGCTTTGAAGGGTAGATTAGGCACTGGCATTGGTGCATAGCTTCTGAAGGGGAGTACTTTGAAGGTGACCTTAGTGATATTTAGCAGTGAGGTATGTAGCACTTTTTCTAGGATGAGTTCGCAAACTTAATTGTCAGACCTCCGTGTGTTAAGACTGTGTTTACCTGTGTATGAAATTGCCAAAGTGTCTTCCAAGGTGGGTGAACCATTTTGCATTCCACCACTGAAAGAAAATTTCATGTTCCACATCCTCATAAGTTTTTAGTATTTTCAGTGTTTTGGATTTTAGCTATTCTAATAGGCATGTAGTGGCATCTCATTGTTGTTTAATTTGCAATCACCCAATGAAAATTGATGTTGAGAATTTTTTTATATGCTTATTTTCCAGCGGTATACCTATTTTGGTAAGATGTCTCTTCAGATCTTTCACCTATTTCTTTGGTTGTTTATTTTCTCATTGTTGAGCTAAAGAGTTTCTCATATATTTTAGATAAAAATTCCTTATCAGTTATGTAGCTTGCAAATATTTTCTTTCATTATGTGGCTTGTCTTTTGTTTCCCTTAATAGCCTCTTTCACTGAGCAAAAGTTTTTAAGTTTTTAATATTAATAAAGTTGAGTTTATCATTTTGATTTTGCATGCATGAATTTTTCTTTTGTTGTTACATCTAAAAGTTCATTGTTAAACCCAAAGTCACGTAGATTCTCTCTTTTTTTCTCAGAAGTTTTATATTTAGTTCTAGAATCTATTGAATCTATTTTTAGTTAATTTTTGTGAAAGAAGTAAGATTATTTTATTTTATTTTTTTCACATGGATGTCTAATTGTTTCAGCACCACTAGTTGTAAAGATGATGCTTTCTCCATTGAACCACTTTTGCTCCTTTGTCAAAGATCAACTGATTATATTTTTGTTGGTTTGTTTCCGGGCTTTATATTCTGTTCCATTGATATATGTGTCTATTCATTTGTCAATATCACACTGTTTCCATCCTGCAGCTTTGTAAAAAAAATAGACATTTCAGAGGGCCATAGCATTGGTCATTTAAATTTGTCAGAAAAAGGGCTAGGGAAGTGAGATTTTTAGTTTTCAATTAAGCTGTTGGTATACCTGGAATGAATGTATCCATCATTCATATCCCTCCAATACCTACATTTTCCAGCTTATTTTAAAAAGATAGCATGGCAGAACATCTAGGTAAACAGAATGTCAAGTATTTTATTAGCTTAGAGAAAATAGTTTCAATATATATAACTCGCAAAGATTTGGTATCCAGAGTATATAAATAACTCCTATAAATCTATATGAAAATTTGGGTAAACAAATTTTAAAGTAGATAGGCATATGAATGGGCAATTCACAGAAGAAATTAAAATAGCCAAATTAAAAAAAAAAGTAAGAAAATATCCCTCACTATCTCCTTGAGAATCAAGATTTACAAATTAAAACAACAACAACATTTCGCACCAATCAGATTCACAGATTCACACAAATTAAAAAGCCTGATCATACCATGTGTTACTTAGAGTATGGCACAATAGGAAAATTTATTGTTATTGCTAAATCAATTACTGTGTTTCCCCGAAAATAAGACCTAAACGGACCATCAGCTCTAATGCATCTTTTGGAGGAAAAACTAATACAAGACCCGGTCTTATTTTAATATAGTATAAGACTGGGTCTTATATAATACAATACAATACAATACAATACAATACAATACAATACAATACAATACAATACAATACAATACAATACAATACAATACAATACAATACAATACAATATAATACCAGGTAACATAATATAATATAATACCGGGTCTTATATTAATTTTTGCTCCAAAAGACGCAGTAGCGCTGATGGTCCGGTTAGGTCTTATTTTCGGGGAAATACAGTAGTATGACCACTATAGGGAGTGCTTCAAAAATATATAATTATATTAAATATTTGTATTCCCTATGACACAGCAGTGATTTTACCTCAAAGTATGTGTCTTAGAGAAATTGCTAAATAGGAACAGAAAAGTTTCCTTAAAAATATAACGAATTTTTTCTATGTTCATCCTTATCCTTACTGGCTGATGTTACCTGGGGAGTTAAAAGAAAGCAATTACTCCAATCCCTCCTCTTTTCCTAATCTGAAACCCTCATTTCCTAATCTGAAGCCCTAGGTTTAAATGTATGGGCAGGCAAGCCAGAAGCAGAGTAGTTGAAACAGCAAGCATCATAGCTAAACTTGCATCTAGGCAATTTTTCTGTTAATTACACTAAAGGAGAAAATGGCAAATAATTACAGAAGATGCTGCAGAAACCACTCCCACTTTCTTGTTGCATGTCATTTGGCAAATGAGTGGTAGAATTTTTATCATATTAGCAAACAGTCTTTATGATTGTATTGAAAACTTCTATGGTGTAAGACACCACGGACAACTGGAAATGCCGGATATTTCCATGCTATATTTATACTAAAGGGACTTTTAGAGACAAACTAAACTTGAAAAAGAGCTTTGGATACATTGTGTTTTGCTTCAGAGACGCATTTTAGAAATTAATGATCTAGCAAAATGCCTTTACAATGTTTGGAAGCAGACATTTCTGGATATTTTAACCTTGTAGAAAGTTAACCTTTTTGAAATCCAATTTCTTTGTAAATAAAATGGACCTAAATAATGATAACTTTAGAGGGTCTTGTGAGGAATATATGAATTGTAAAAGGAGGCTTTTAGCATCATGACTGACACAGAATAATAGCTTGATGAATGTTAATTCTCCTTTTTCCAATTTTCTTAGAATGATTCCAACATGCAGGGTTATAGAGCACAATAACACAAATGCCATTTAAAAAAATTGTCATATCTTATCAAATTTGCCTCAAATGATATTTTAAGAAATAAATCATTACAGGCAGAGTTAAAGCTCCCTGCGTCCTATCTCTGACTGTATTTGTCTGCCTTTCCCAAAGTAACTGTTACCCTTATTTGTTTATCATTCCCATGCATTTCTCTATGTTTTAATTATATATATATATATATATATATATATATATATATATATATATATATATGTTATTTATATATTTATATAAATAACAAACAATAAGTATGTAGATACTGTGTTTTTAAAATTTATATAAATGACAATGTTTTATTTTTATGAATTGGGTGGATTTAAAGTATAATGCATTTTTTCCAATGTAGATAACAAACTGTCCCAAATCAATATATTAGATAGTTTATTCCTTTCCCATTGATTAATAACATCATCTCAATCATATATTAATTTTACTTATAAGTGTGTGTTTGACTTTAAATTTCTTTGTGTTCCATAAATCTCACCATACATCCCTGTTTCATGACCACATTATCTCATTCAAAATAGCTTTATAATAAACATTTTAATTTTTTATGAAAACTTTTTATTTTGTAAGGAAATCTCTTCTATATTCTTTTAAATTATAGTAGCTATTATTGAACTTTTCATTTTTCATATTAATTAAAATCTGATTATTAAGTTACACATGCACACATTTCAGACTTTGATTGGTATGATATTAAATTTATGGTGCAATCTGGACAGAGTTGAGGTTATTATAATACCGTGTCTTCTAATTTATACACATGATATTTTTTGATACATTCTGTCAAAGAGGAACAAAGCCAATCAGTTGTTAATCAGTAAAATAGATTTTGAAGTAGGGAAGAGATTCCAATGTAAATTGAGCTCCACTTAAATCCATGAAGAGATGACTAAGCATATTTAAGGGAGACTGAGAGAAGAGAAACGATTGGGAGCTCCGGCAGAGTCAGAGAAAGGAAAGATACAGAAAGGGGTGGGGCAGTTGATCAGTGTGGTTAGGCTATCTGGGTTTGCTCCCTCGTACATATTGAAGTTCAGCTCCTATCCTCCCACTGAGACTGGCATATAGGAGCTCTTGTCTTCAGGTTTGGTTCCAATCACTAGTAAATTGTTTTTGGTGGCTTTGAGCTTTCCCAGGCAAGCACTTAAGGGGAGCTAGGTAATCACAGGGACATGGCTTTGAGCTGTTGTTAACCATACTAAAGTCTGTTCAACTCTCAATGTTGTCAGGGGGGACAAAATTGTGCTGAGAACCAAAAGTCTTTATAGGCCAAAGCTGAGGCCTCGATCTGAAGAGAGCTCAGAGGAGCCTGACTTTGGTCAAAGAGAGAGTCTGTCAATTCAATTTTTATGTTCTTTAATAATGTTTTGTGATTTTAAAAAAAAATCCCGTGATGAATTTATAAGAGAGGTAAATATACAATGACCTTAATAGAAAATCGGTCAATTGTTTTCAAAGTTAATAAGTCAAGAAAGCATGTGAGCATATCATATAGAATAAGTTGTCTGTTCTAAGCAGACTGAAAGACTTAAGCCACCATGAGCCCACTTATACAAAATAAAGGAAGTTATGTTTTTGTATATCTGAATTTTGGATGTTTATATTTCTCCCCTGCTTTATACACACATAGCTAGTTAGACAGATAGATAGAAAAATAGATAGATGATAGATAGATAGATGATAGATAGATAGATAGATAGATAGATAGATAGATAGATAGATAAAAAGGAAGAATGTATATTCAAGGAAAAAGCAACTGACAACCTTTTAGGAGCTGAAAAATATGAGACAGAAATTACCTAAATTGTCACAGGAAGAGGTCAGGCAAATGATTCTGGAGAGGTTCTAGAATGTTGTAGACATATGTCTCTTTTACAAAGGATCTCAAGACACAGATGAAAAGGTCAAGAAGGACATGAAAATGGGAGAACAACAAAATCTATTAGGGAGATGAAAGCCATATTAAAAGCAACACAAAGTAAAATAAAACCTAAAAAGCATTTATTATAGCAAAATCACAGATATGGATGAGACAAGAGCTATAACACATATGTAATTGACATTCTTGGAAAGGACCAGATACAATATAAAATGTACTGAAATATATGAACTCAGAGAAAATCTCTTCTAAAATAAAGAACATTGTTATGTGCAGAGCAAAAGGGCACATCAATGTCCAGAAGATTTTGATATAGAAAAATTAACATCAATTTATATCTTGAGAATATTGAATTTCAAAAGTAAGTAGAAGTCTTATGTGGCTAGTCACTGAGGCAGATAAAGCACATTAGGTAGAGTGTGGGCCTCAAACTTTCTACATCAACACTCATTCCAGAAGACAGAAAATAAATTCTGAAGAAATTCTGTGGGAAATAAAGTGTGACCTAATACTCAGATCTGCATCTCTGTTGTCAATTAAAGTATGAAGATAACAAAGAGACATTTATAGATATTCAAGAAGTTCAGAACTGAAGCATCTGAGCTCCTGCTACCAAAATTAACAAGCAACCAAACAAACTCCAACAATCACAAAACCCATCTAAATAGGAAAAGAAAAATGACAGAACTCAAGATATAGAAACCATGTTGAAAGCACCCACGGTGGACATTTAATCTATTTAGTTAGAGACATAAGATATAACAGCTGTGAAAAGTATGTTTATAAAAAAGAAGATACTTTGACGTAGGCAATATAAAAATAATAATACGTGTAATGAAAATTTTGTAAGAATTTGAAAAATCATTGAAAGAAATTTCAATTTTTTTCACACATTGTAGCCAGAATTGAGGAATACAGTAGTCCTCCCCTTATCCACTGTTTCACTTTTTGAGGTTTCAGTTAACTGAAGTCAACTGTGGTCCAAAAATATTAAATGAAAAATGCCAAAAATAAACAATTCATAAGTTTTAAATTACGCACCATTCTAAGTAGTGTGAAATTGTGCACCGTCACACTCCATCCTGCCTATCACATGAATCATCTCTTTGTCCATGCTATATCCATGCTATACATGTGTGCTCCCCACCAATTAGTCACTTAGCAGCTGTCTGGTTTATCAGAGCAGTTAGAGAGAGAGAGAGAGAGAGAGAGAGAGAGAGAGAGAGAGAGAGAGAGAGACCACATTCATATAACGTCTTTTCTAGTGTGTTATTATAATTGTTCTATTTTATTATTAGTTATTGTTGTTAATCTTTTACTGTGCCTAATATATAAATTAAACTTTATCAGAGGTATGTAGGTATAGAAAAAACATAGTATATATAGGGTTAAGTATTATCACAGTTTTAGTCTTTCACTGAAGGTCTTGGAACGTATCTCCCATGGATAAGGGGGAAACTACTGTAGATACTAACATTGGGATGTATGGTTTAAAAAATACAGTGTATCAAATAGACTATTTTTTAAAAAGCAGTTTTAGGATCACAGCAAAACTGAGTACAAAGTACAGAGAGTTTCCACACACACCCGGTCCCTCCCTCAATCTCCCCCACTGTCAAAACCTGCATCACAATAGTATATTTACAATGAACAAACTTACACGAACACATCATTATCACCCATAGCCCATAGTTTAATTTAGGGTCCACTCTTGGTGCTGTACATTCATTCTTTGGGTTTTGACAAATGTAAAATGACATATCCACCATTTGAGTTCAACCTGCCAATTTTTAATGTCATTTTCTAAACTCTAGAGGTATGTTTTAGGGACCAGATATTTCTTATATGGTATATTATTCAGGATTGGCTGGGATATATTATAGTAACATACAACTCCAAATCTCAGTGGCTGAATACAAGAAAGCTTTGTTTTTTTACTTATTGCAAAGTTGACTACAGGTCCAGGCATCCAGGCATCTGTATCCATTAGATTTCATCACCATGTAGCTATATAATCTGGATTATGTAGCCTCCTTGGTGAACATGGCAGGATAATAGTGTTAGATAACCATATATGGCAATGGAATACTTTGGCCTGAAAATTGCATTATAATTTCACTCCTAGTTGGCCAAAAATAGTCATATAATTCCACTTATCAGCAAAGGAACACAGTGCAGTGTAAATCTCTCTGGAGTGCCAAAGGAGAGGAAAATCAGAACAGAGAGGGTGAGAACACGATAGCTCTACCAAAGTCAGAAGGATAACTCTCTGAAGTTCAATCACTCCGTTAGTTTTATATTAGTGTTTTCTGTCTCTCATTCTCTATGTTTCACTTAAATTCAACTGAATTCCAAGTTATCATACAATTATATAATGTTTCATAAATTTGTTTTCATTTCTTTTTTCTCTTTCTTCTTCCTACCCTAACTTTCTTTCTTTCTTCTTTGCTCCCTTTTTCTTTCCCTCCCTCTCTTTCTTCCTTCCTTTTTATATATGCATAAATATGAGAAGTAACTACAATAATACCAAATGATTTATAAATGTTAAGATTATTTTAGTTTAAATTTTCTTGATTTTGTTCTTTTTAATACAAGGATATAATATTTTAAGCACATTTAAAATGATAATAATAGGTAGAATTTTAAAATTTTGAATGAAATAAAAAAGGATAGGTACTATATAGAAAGGCTTTAGTGCATAAGGTAGATTCAACACTAGGTTCAATACAACTCCACCTCTTGTATATGTAACATATTTCTGATTCCATATATTGCTTCTTGTAATTAATGATGATAATAATTATGATAATAGTGACACAGTTTACAGAACTTCCTGACTCTTTGCTGCTTCCAGACACATCACTATCTCACTAAGTGTTAATTTCCATCTGCTAGAGTGCAATAGTCTTTAAGCAAGCCTAATTCATTCGTCATAACCCACTGACAACCTCACGCATTAAATCAGTTCTTCCAGATCATTCCCATTTCTTCCTTCTTTAATGATTTTACTGGTACTAAAACACACCGTTTTCTAGCTTTTAAAAATACTTTTGAAAGATCATTTAATCACAGTATTCTATCTTAGAATAACAAGATTCAGTAAGATTTTATTTTATTTTATTTTTAATTGAAGTTTATTGTGGTGGCAATGGTTAGTAAAATTATATAGGTTTCAAGTGTACAATTCTATAATACATCATCCATATATCACATTGTGTGTTCACCACCCAGAGTCAGTTCTCCTTCCATCACCATATATTATACATCCTTTTCCCTCTTCTACCACCTCCCTCCCCCCTTACCCCATGGTAACCACTAAATTGTTGTCTGTGTCTATGAGTTTTTGTTTCTTCATTTGTTTCTCTTGTTCTTTTGTTGTTTTCAGTTTTATATACCACATGTGAGAGAAATCATATGATTCTCGACTTTTTCTGCCTGACTTATTTTGCTCAGCATAATAATCACAAAGTCCATCCTTGTTGTCACAAATGGCACTATTTCATCTGTTCTTATGGCAGAATAGTATTCCATTGTGTATATATACCACAAATTCTTTATCCAATTATTTATCAAAGGACACTTTGGTTGTCTCCATGTCTTAACCACTATAAATAATACTGCAATGAACATTGGAGTACATATATCTTTACAGATAAATGTTTTCAGATTTTTTGGGTAGATACCTAAGAGAGGGATTGCTGAGTCATATGGTAATTGTATTCATAATTTTTTGAGGAACCTCCACACTGCCTTGCATAGTGGCTGTACCAGTCTGCATTCCCACCAACAGTGTATGAGGGTTCCTTTATCTCAACAGCCTCTTCAACACTTGTTTTTATTTGTCTTTTTGGAAAAAAAAAAAAAAAAGATTCAGTAAAGTTTGTCCTTCATGGCATTCTTTTTATTTTTACGATTTGTTATTTTTCAATTACAGTTGACATTCAATATTATTTTATATTAGTTTCAGGTATACAGCATAGTGGTTAGACATTTATATAACTTACAAAGTGAACTCCCTGATTGGTCTCATACCGACGTGGCACTATACATATTTACTAGAATATTGTTGACTATATTCCCTATGCTGTACTTTACATCACCATGACTGTTTTGTAACAACCACTTTGTACTTCTTAATCCCTTCACTTTTTTCACCCAGCCCCCCCAATCCCTTTCTACCTGGCAATCATCAATTTGTTTTTTATATCTATGAGTCTGTTTTTGTTTTGTTTGTGTATTTCATTCTTTAGATTCTACATGTAAGTGAGATCATATGGTGTTTGTTTTTCTCTGTCTGACTTACTTCACTTAGCATAATATCCTCTAAGTCCAACCATGTTGTTGTAGATGATAAGATTTCATTCTTTTTTATGGCCAAGTAATACTCCATTGTGTATATATACCACATCTTCCTTATCTAGTAGTCTATTAATGGGCACTTATGTTGCTTCTATAACTTGGCTATTGTAAATAATGCTACAGTGAACATAGGGGTGCATATATCTTTTCTAATTATTGTTTTGGATTTCTTCAGATAAATACCCAGAAGTGGAATCGGTGGGTCATAAGATAGTTCTATTTTCAATTTTTTGAGGGATCTCTAAACTGTTTTTCCACTTATTTCTAACCAACTCCTATTTATATCAAGTTCATATATAGTTTGAAACTTGGCTTTTGGTCATAGTACATCTATTTCCCATCTGGTCTACACAACTGCTAGTTCTGACTTTTTTTTTCAAGGGCTTTGTTTAAACTTTTTTTCTCCACTTTTTTCCTGCTCCATGAAGCCAATCCTGTCCATGTTGACCCCTCAAGAGCCAGCTCCCTGCCCTAGCCCACCAGCTGGGACTGTAGCATGCTGAATACATCTTGTGGTAAGGAAGCTTCAATTAAAGGCCACACACAGGGTAGCAGTTAAGTGCCTAATGTTTGGAATAATCTAGCCTTGGTCCCAATCCAAATTCTGACTTTTACTGGAATATGACTTAGGAGCCATAGGTAAGTTCTCCAGTTCTCAGTTTCTTGGTCTGTTTAATGGAAATCAGCATGCTTTTCTGTAAGGTCATTGTAAGGATAAAATGAGATGACTTACATAGAGTGCTCACCACAATGTGAGCTGTAGGGGAAATGTTCGTTAAGGGTGCCTTTCACTTACTATAAAATAGCAAAAGCAAAGACTGTTGTAAGAAACATAAACTGGTGCACATTCTGAGATGAAAATTGCTCTTTCCAGATGAATGACTTTAAAATATGCTTTTATTTCTGTGTCCATGAGAAGTCATGAATGTAGCGACCATCTGAGTACCTACCAATACCTTAAATTGCATTTTCCTGCCTCTGAAAGACATTTTAAATTGCCCCATAGGTAATTCACATTCTTCAGAAATCTCTTTTATTCTGTTTCCATGAAACACTCCTTCGTCCCCAAAATGTAGATGAAGAAGCTTTCCCATCAAAGAGCAACACGAGTCAACTACAAACAGGAAGACGCTGTATATGGTGCACATTTCTTTTGGGAAAATCATTGTCACATATCTGACTCAACACTTATTTCTAGAAGAACAAGTTGTTCAGGAAGGAAATCTATTTCCACATCTGAAATGAAAGTTTTATTTAAGAAGTGCAATTGGAATAAATCACACAAGAGAAAGTGGTTAAAGTGCACAGCTGCCAGTTTCAAATTTAACACTATTTCTATATGAAAAAGTAGCTGGGAAAGTTTCACTTTTAGTTCTAGACCCACCGGGTAGCTTCAGGGCACATGAAAGTGTTCCTGATTCCTAGCTTTTTTTGCAAAGGCCTTTGTGCACAAGCTCTGTGGCTTTCAAACAAATAAGCAACAGCAATCAAATAAAAACCCATGCCGGTTCTTGGATTGGGGTTTTGATTTTTTTTGTGGCTGCTATGTTGAACAGAAGCAAACTATTTTCCTTTTCCTTTTTCTTTTTTTTAAGATTTTTTTTATTGGGGAAAGGGAGAACAGGACTTTTTTTTTATTGGGGAACAGTGTGTGCTTCCAGGACTTTTTTTCCAAGTCAAGTTGTCCTTTCAATTTTAGTTGTAGAGGGTGCTGTTCAGTTTCAAGTTGTTGTCCTTTCAGTCTTAGTTGTGAAGGGCGCAGCTCAGCTCCAGGTTCAGTTGCCATTGCTAGTTGCAGGGGATGCAGCCCACCATCCCTTGTGGGAGTCGAGGAGTTGAACCAGCAACCTTATGGTTGAGAGCCCACTGGCCCATGTGGCAACTGAACTGGCAGCCTTCGGTGTTAGGAGCACGGAGCTCCAACCGCCTGAGCCACCGGGCTGGTCCCGAAGCGATCTATTAATATAAAGGAATGCTTATGTGAGGGGATCTAGAACTAGATGGTGATTAAGATATCAGACCCAAGGCTATGTATTCAGGGGAACTCTGAGACCCACAGCCCAACACCTTTTGAGGCACTATGGGGAGTTGGATCATCTTATTAGGCATTTCTTCACTTTCAGGGTTCTCCCTCCACACCTTGCTCTCTAATTCCATTTTCCTCAGTCTTTTCACATTCTTTCTCTTTTCCCTTATCCTGTTTCCTCTTCTGTCTTTCCTTTTGGCTTTTCCGTGTGAGTGAGTGTGTGTGTGTGTGTGTGTGTGTGTGTGTGTGTGTGTCTTCTCAAGTACTATTTTTCTCCAAGGTTTTCTTCTCTTTCCACCCAATTATTTCTCCCACTTTTTCTATGCTTTCATTAACACTTCCTAGATCTATTTCTCTTTATTTCCTATATTTTCTGCATTCTGTCACCCATTGAATGATGATTAGAAAATATATCTTACTATGACTGGCAAGTTTACCATATCTTCATGAATATTCACCTTATTCTGCACTTGGAAGTGATTTCCTACTTCCCTGGATTTTCCTAACACTTGATCCATCTCTGCTTTGTCCTTGCCTCCCTCCTTCTAGCAATCTGAGCACATGCCACTTTCCTGTATCATAGTGGAAGCTCTTTTTGTGAACAGATAATGTCTTTTCCATCATTGCCTCCTTGGTAAAACTTAGGATGTATATAATAAATGCTGGTGAGTTGGCTCTACTCCTTGAGTCCCTGTGAATGGGTGACATCCACCATATCCAGTCCTCAACAGCCCTGCTCAGCTCCTGTAGACTCACGCCTATGGCTTCTTTTACAGAATCAATCCATCTCATATGTGATTTTCCACTTTTCCTGCTGCCTTCTATTTCCCCCAGCTTCATTTAGTCTTTTCCAAAGAACCCTGCCTTCTCATGATGTGCCTGAAGTAAGACAACTTCAGTTTTGTCATTTTTGCCTCCAGTGATATTTCAGGCCTAATTTGTTCATGTTCCTGGCAGTTCAGGGTACCCATACAGCTCTCCTCCAACACCATATTTCAAATGAATCAGTTATTTTCCTATCAGCCTTTTTCATGGTGCAACTTAAGCATCTGTACATAGTAATCGGAAATACGAGGGTGTGGATGATTTTAGCCTTGGTCTCTAATGATACATCTTTGCTCTTGGCAATCTTTCCTAATTCTTTCATTGCTGCTCTTCTGAGGCTCAGCCTCAGCATAATGGCTTGCAATTGGTAGAAACATTTGTTCAATAAATATTTCTGAATATACACATAAAATGGCTACTATGGCAATTTAACACGTGATCAGAAGTTGTAAGTTTTTATCTGTTGAGAAAATGCTACAAGTAACTCTCTCTATTCTGCTAAAAAAGATTTATTTAAAAACTAAATTTCCAAGGAAATGTTCACAAAAGACATGATTTAAGTACTGTGAGTTTAGTACCAGAGTAACCACTGTATTTGTCATTCAGCATACAGGGGCCTTAATGAATGTGCTGGGTGGAGGTGGGGGAAGGAAATGAGTCAGACCATGGTCCTGGGAGCCAGGAGGATCATTTGGGCTCTGAGTCACTCCATGTGGTAGATATGGTGTAGTCTAAATGATAGTATTTGAGAGACTTTGATGAATTCACTTTATTGTTTGACTTCAGGCTTCTAAGAGGAACTCTATACGTATTTCTTTTCCACTTCCTTTTCATTGAAGATCAAGGGAGAAGATAAAATACTAAATCATCATAGTAAGTATTTCAGTTTTTACTGTGAAAAGTAAAGATGGAAACCTGCCCTGGATGTGTGGGATTTTGTGTGATGTCACTCATAGTAACAGCCAAATTATCAAACTTGACCTAAGAGGTCTTACATGATATTTGCCATATCTCTTGCTCCCACACTCCAGTGAGTCTTTGGTCTCATGTATTTCTAACCTTTCTCTTCCCTTTGTCTACTCCAGCCATTGTTTCTTCAGTAGGCTGGTCATAGGCATGCTACTATTTATGGGTTTTTATTTATTCTTTTATTTATTCTTACCCTCTGCTAAGAATATTTTTCCTTAGATGGCCCTTGGCTCTGTCCCTCTATTCCTTTAGGTCATTAGTTAGAAGACATTTCCTCAGAGAGGTCTTTCCTCTTCACCTTCCCTAAAAATTTCAAACCTTTTACTATATCAATCTTTTATACCTTCTTTTTCTTTTTCATATTTACTACGTACACTCTAACATTACATATCAGTTTACTCAGGGCCAGTTTCATGGCCCCAAGTATGGTCTTATGCTCTGCTGCCACCTTCTTAAAATTCTTAATAACTTTTGAACAAAGGTCCAACATTTATGATTGGCAATGAGCCCTGTAGCTTATGTAGCCAGTTCTGTTTATTTATTTTTATTATGGCTTGTCTCTCTTCTAGAATATAAGCTAGTTGGGGACTGAGATTTATGTCTTATTTGAGCACATTGTGCATGTTTGAAAATATTAGTATAATAAATAAATTAATACATAGAGCAACGGTATGGTAAATGTAAATTGAGTGTATTTCTTGCTTATCATTTCCCCCCATTTATTTTTTATTTTGCTATGGTATGAAAGTCTGTGTTGGAAGGGGGGTTTATGCTGCCATTTAGGTAATGAAAGTTAACCAAGGTTGGAGAAATGAAAAAGCCAGAACACTGTGAGGTTTTAGAAATCAGTACATTGCACTGTGGGTCTCTGAAGGCACAGGCTCAGGGCGTACCTATGCAATACCCATAGAACACCCAATAATGTCCTGGGCTCCTGAAAGCTGTGGGAAGCAAATGCCACAACAATTTGTGCCATGATGGGGAATTTCTTCCACTTAGTATAAATTCAAAAGTTTAGACTCTAAAATGGTAGAAGTGGTAAGCCTCCTACAAAGCTTAAAAGAAAGTTGCTTTTCTTTTTTGCTCTTTTTAAAAATGTGGTTATATATACATAACATAAAATTTACCATCTTCACCATTCTTTTTTTTTTTTTTTTAATTAAATTTATTGGGGTGACAATTGTTAGTAAAATTACATAGATTTCAGGTGTACAATTCTGTATTACATCATCTATAAATCCCATTGTATGTTCATCACCCAGAGTCAGTTCTTCCATCACCATATATTCGATCCCCCTTACCCTCACCTCCCCCCCCACCCCCCTTACCCTCTGGCAACCACTAAACTATTGTCCGTGTCTATGAGTTTCTGTTTCTCATTTGTTTGTCTTGTTCTTTTGTTGTTTTTGGTTTATATACCACATATCAGTGAAATCACATGGTTCTCTGCTTTTTCTGTCTGACTTGTTTCGCTCAGCATTACTCTCTCAAGATCCATCCATGTTGTCACAAATGTTCCTATATCATCTTTTCTCACTGCCGAATAGTATTCCATTGTGTATATGTACCACAACTTCTTTATCCATTCATCTATCGAAGGACATTTTGGTTGTTTCCATGTCTTGGCCACCGTAAACAAAGCTGCAATGAACATTGGAGCACACGTGTCTTTATCTCTAAATGTTTTCAGATTTTTTGGGTAGATACCCAGGAGAGGGATTGCTGGGTCATACGGCAATTCTAATCGTAATTCTTTGAGGAACCTCCACACTGCCTTCCATAACGGCTGCACCAGTCTGCATTCCCACCAACAGTGTATGAGGGTTCCTTTTTCTCCACAGCCTCTCCAACATTTGTTACTATTTGTCTTGTTGATGATAGCCATTCTGACTTGGGTGAGGTGATATCTCATTGTGGTTTTGATTTGCATTTCTCTGATGATTAGTGATGTTGAGCATTTTTTCATATGTTTATTTGCCATTTGTATGTCCTCTTTGGAGAAATGTCTCTTCAAGTCCTCTGCCCATTTTTCAATTGGGTTGTTTGTTTTTTTGTTGTTGAGTTGCATGAGTTCCTTGTATATTCTGGATACTAGCCCCTTATCGGAGGCACTGTTTGCAAAAATCTTCTCCCATTCAGTTGGTGGCCTCTTTATTTTGTCAATGGTTTCTTTTGCTGTGCAGAAGCTTTTAAGTTTCATATAGTCCCATTCGTTTATTTTAGCTTTTACTTCCATTGCCTTTGGAGTCAAGTTCATAAAATGCTCTTTGAACCCAAGGTCCATAAGTTTAGTACCTATGTTTTCTTCTATGCAGTTTATTGTGTCAGGTCTTATGCTTAAGTCTTTGATCCATTTTGAATTAACTTTGGTACATGGTGACAAATAGCAGTCCAGTTTCATTCTTTTGCACGTGGCTATCCAATTCTCCCAGCACCATTTATTGAAGAGGCTGTCTTTGCTCCATTGTATGTTTTTAGCTTCTTTGTCAAAAATTATCTGTCCATATTTATGTGGTTTTATTTCTGGGTTCTCAATTCTATTCCATTGGTCTATGTGTCTGTTTTTCTGCCAATACCATGCTGTTTTGATTATTGTAGCCCTGTAGTACAAGCCAAAGTCAGGAAGTGTGATACCTCCATTATAGTTCTTTTTTCTTAAGATTGCTTTGGCTATTCGGGGTCTTTTGTGGTTCCAAACAAATCTGATGATTTTTTGTTATATTTCTTTAAAATATGCCATTGGGATTTTGATGGGGATTGCATTGAATCTGTATATTGCTTTGGGTAATATGGCCATTTTAACTATGTTGATTCTTCCAATCCATGAGCACGGAATGTGTTTCCATTTCTTTGTGTCTTCTTCAATTTCTTTCAAAATGTCTTATAGTTTTCAGCATATAGGTCTTTCACATCCTTGGTTAAGTTTATTCCTAGGTATTTTATTCTTTTTGCTGCAATTGCAAAAGGAATTGTTTTTTGTATTTCTTTTTCTGAGATTTCAGTGTTAGTATATAGGAAGGCAATGGACTTTTGTGCGTTGATTTTGTAGCCGGCAACTTTACTGTATTCGTTGATTGTTTCTAATAGCTTTTTGGTGGAGTCTTTAGGGTTTTCTATATATAGCATCATGTCATCTGCAAAGAGTGATAATTTAACTTCTTCATTCCCAATTTGGATGCCTTTTATTTCTTTCTCTTGCCTGATTGCTCTGGCAAGGACTTCCAACACTATGTTGAAAAGCAGAGGTGATAGGGGACATCCCTGTCGTGTTCCTGAACGTAGAGCAAAGGGCTTCATCTTTTCTCCATTAATTATGAGATTAGCAGAGGGCTTGTCATATATGGCCTTTATTATGTTAAGGTATTTTCCTTCTATACCCATTTTATTAAGTGTTTTAATCATAAATGGATGTTGTATCTTGTCAAATGCTTTTTCTGCATCAATTGATATAATCATATGATTTTTGTCCTTTATTTTGTTTATGTGATGTATCACATTGATGGATTTGCGGATGTTGAACCATCCTTGTGCCCCGGGGATGAACCCCACTTGGTCGTGATGAATAATCTTTTTAATGCATTGTTGTATTCTATTTGCTAGAATTTTATTTAGGATTTTTGCATCGGTATTCATTAGAGATATTGGTCTGTAGTTTTCTTTTTTTGTGCTGTCCTTACCAGGTTTTGGTATCAGGGTAATGTTGGCCTCATAAAATGAGTTAGGGAGTACTGTCTCTTCTTCAATTTTTTGGAAGAGTTTGTGCAGAATTGGTATTAGATCCTCTTTGAAGGTTTGGTAGAATTCACTAGTGAAGCCATCTGGTCCCGGACTTTTGCTTTTGGGAAGGTTTTGGATGACTGATTCAATTTCGTTACTGGTGATCGGTCTGTTTAGATTTTCCAGTTCTTCATGGTTCAGCCTTGGAAGGCTATATGTTTCTAAGAACTTGTCCATTTCTTCTAGGTTGTTGAATTTGGTGGCATATAGTCCTTCATAGTATTCTTGGATGATCCTTTGTATTTCTGTGGTGTCCGTGATAACTTCCCCTTTTACGTTTCTGATTTTGTTAATCAGTGTCTTCTCTCTTTTTATCTTAGTAAGTCTAGCCAAGGGTTTGTCAATTTTGTTAATCTTTTCAAAGAACCAGCTCTTTGTCACATTAATTTTTTCTATTGTCTTTTTGTTCTCTATTTCATTTATTTCTGCTTTAATTTTTATTATTTCCTTTCTTCTGCTGACCTTGGGTTTTACTTGTTCTTCTTTTTCTAGTTTTTTAAGGTGTAACATGAGGTTAT
Source organism: Rhinolophus sinicus (assembly GCF_057876585.1). NCBI lineage: Eukaryota > Metazoa > Chordata > Mammalia > Chiroptera > Rhinolophidae > Rhinolophus > Rhinolophus sinicus. The sequence goes on along the minus strand of NC_142515.1, from coordinate 59,024,846 downwards.
TTATTTGGGAGTTTTCTTGTTTCTTGAGATAGGCCTGTAATGAGATAAATTTCCCTCTTAAAACTGCTTTCGCTGCATCCCAGAAATTTTGGTAGGATGTATTTTCATTGTCATTTGTTTCTATGTATCTTTTGATCTCTCCTCTAATTTCTTCTTTGACCCAGTCCTTCTTTAAAAGTATGTTGTTTAATCTCCATGTATTTGTGTTTTTTCCCACTTTCTTTTTACAGTTGATATCCAATTTCAAAGCCTTGTGATCAGAGAACATGCATGGTATGATTTCAATCTTCTTAAATTTGTTGAGACTGATTTTATGTCCCAATATATGGTCTATCCTTGAGAATGTTCCGTGTACACCAGAAAAGAATGTATAGTCTGATGTTTTAGGATGAAGTGCTCTATAAATGTCAATTATGTCCATTTCATCTAACGTGTCATTTAGGGCTACTATTTCGTTATTTATTTTCTGTTTGGATGATCTATCCATAGCTGTCAATGATGTATTTAAGTCCCCTAGTATAATTGTGTTTTGGTCAATTTCTCCCTTTAGTTCTGTTAGTAGTTGCTTGGTGTATTTCGGTGCTCCCTGATTGGGGGCATAAATATTGATGACTGTTATGTCTTCTTGTTGTACAGTCCCCTTCACCATTATGAAATGTCCATCTTTATCACTTGTTATCTTTTTCACCTTGAAGTCTGTTTCATCTGATATCATTATGGCTACACCTGATTTTCTCTGGGTACCATTTGCTTGGAGTGTCAATTTCCACCCTTTCACTTTGAGTCTATGCTTGTCCTTGTAGCTGAGATGTGTCTCTTGGAGACAGCATATGGTTGGGTTTAGTTTTTTGATCCAATCTGCTACTCTGTGCCTTTTTATTGGCGAGTTCAGTCCATTTACATTTAGGGAGATTATTGATATGTGAGGATTTCCTGTCATTCTATCTTTAGTTTTCTGGTAAGGCTGTGTCTCCATTGTTTCTTTGCCTTTTTGTTGTTGTCTATTATTTCTGTGTGGTGGTATTCTATGATGTTTCCCTCTGTTTCTTCTTTTATTTCAGTATATATTTCAATTCTGGATTTATTTTGAGTGGTTACCCTTAAGTTTATGTAAAAGAAAGTTTGATATTTAGAGTATTCCATTATCTTCAGCACGCTTACTTTCTCCATTCCCATATTCCGGTTCAGGCCTTTACTCTCCCCCTTTTTGAGTTTTGGTTGCCACAAATTGTCCCTGTTGATGGTGGTCGAATAGCCTCCTTTAGTATTTCTTGTAGTGCAGGTCGTGTATTAGAAAATTCCCTCAGCTTCTGTATGTCTGGAAAGGTCTTTATTCCTCCTTCATATATAAAGGATATCTTTGCTGGATATATTATTCTTGGCTCATGATTTCTCTCTTTTAATAGTTTGAATATTTGGTTCCACTCCCTCCTGGCTTGTAGAGTTTCTGCTGAAAAATCTGATGATAATGTAATGGGCTTTCCTTTGTATGTTACCGTCTTCTTTTCCCTGGCTGCCTTGAGGATTCTTTCTTTGTCGTTGATTTTAGACAGCTTCAATACAATGTGCCTTGGAGAAGGCCTGTTGGGATTGAGGTAACTAGGGGTTCTATTTGCTTCTTGGATTCGAGGGTCCAGTTCTGTCCACAAATTTGGGAAGTTCTCATCGACAATTTGTTTGAATATATTCTCTGTTCCCTTCTCTCTTTCTTCTCCTTCTGGTATGCCCATTATTCTTATATTGCTCTTTCTGATGGAGTCAGAAAGTTCTTGTAGAGTTCTTTCATTTCTTTTAAGTCTCAAGTCTCTTTCTTCTTCTCTCTGTGTCATTTCCAGGTTTCTATCTTCGATGTCACTGACTCTTTCCTCCATCTGGTCAACTCTACTACCTAAGCTGGTTATTTCATTTTTAATATCTTCTATTGAGTTCTTAATCTTCAGAAATTCTATTTGGTTCTTTTTTAAGATTTCAATCTCTTTCGTAAAATGCTCATGCTGTTCTTTGATTGAGTTTCTGAGTTCCTTTAACTGCCTATCTGTGTTTTCTTGTATCTCGTTGAGTTTTTTCAGAACTGCAACCTTGAATTCTCTGTCATTTAAGTCACATATTTCTGTATCTTTAAGTGCCTTCTTGGAGATTTTTCACTTTCTTTCTGAGTTATCTTGTTGTCTTGGTTATTCATGGCGATTACTGGTTTACTATTTCTCTTCCTAGACATCTACAGGAGTGGCTTCTGCAACAGGCTGATAGAAAGCGGTCTTTCTTTTGTTTGCCAGTACTTGTTGGTAGAGTGTTTTATTATTTCTCCAACTGCAACTTATTTTTCTTCTCCCACACAGTAGTGCTATGTTTTCTCTGCACTATTCCAACTTCTCACACAATGGGGGGATTCCCTGGGAGACGGGCTTCTCCTCTGTTAATAGTTCATCTAAGTCACAGGGCGCAGTGTCCCGGTGGGTATGCGGAGAGCTTTTGATGTTCCAAAGCTCTTCCAGCTCCTGATTCAGAGCCCGTATATTTCAGCAGTTCTGTTTACTCCTGCAGGGATCCGCCCAGATAGGTGGGGTCAGGGGCGGGGTGAGTTGTGAGAGGTGGCCCAGAGCAATGGCGGCAACCACCACCACAGCCGGTCCTGCTTCCACAACTCTCTCCCCTTTGCTGGAACTAGTTGGGCTGTGAAATTGTGTTTGCAGTCCACAGTTCTCAAAACAGCAAATTTTCTGTTGTTTTGATCTGACACTGCTACTGTTTCGCTTTTAGCACCGGGCAGGTTGGGCGGGGCGAGCTCTGGGAGGGGAGGGAGGGGGCGGCTAATCTCAGTGCCTAAGGCTCCGTTCTCTGCTCGGCAGTGCGGGCTTAAACCACCGTTTTCAGCCTTTTTCCCTCAGTCTTTTCTCCGAGGTCTCTGCCGTGAGCGTTGGGTTCAGCCGTGGTATATGCTGTCCCCTCAGCCCTGTGGAGCCCTGGCGGAGCCCTAGCAGTCCGAGTTCTTCCCTCTCCCACAGCTGCGGTAGTTCCGGGAAGCAGCGAGCTCGGCGCACTGAGCTAGGTCTGCGTCCTCCGCCCGCGCGTCTCCGTCTCCGCGCACTTCTCCCTTTCCTCCTCCCTCCACTCGCGCGAATCTCCCACCTGTAGGTGATTTCAGTCGGTAGTGGGCCTCTTCGTGTTGCCTGTGTGCTGTGCAGGGAGTCCTTTGTGGAGTTTTTGTTGTTCGATTCGTTGTAAATTCCAGGAGAGCTTTACAGAGGCTCACCTCACGCCGCCATTTTTCCGGAAGTCCATCTTCACCATTCTTAAGTGTACAGTTCAGTGGCATCAAATATATTCACATTGTTTTGCAACTGTCATTTTCATACATATCCAGAAAGTCTTCATCTTCCCCAGCAGAAACTGTACCAATGAAACAATTCCTAATTGCCCCCTTACTCCAGCCCCAGGCAACCACCATTCTACTTTTTGTCTCTATGAATTTGACTACTCAAGTTATGTCATGTAAGTAGAATCATACAGTATATATCTTTGTGAACTTAAAGGTACATCCATATTTTAGTATGTGTCAGAATTTCCTTCCTGAATAATATCCCTTTGATGTATAGGCCACATTTTGTTTATCAATTCACTGATGAGCACTTGAGTTGCTTTCACTTGACTATTGTGAATCATGTTGCTATGAACATGAATGTACAAATATCTGTTCTAGTTCCTGCTTTCAATTCTTTTGGATTTATATCCACAGTGGAATTGCTGGATCATATGGTAATTCTGTTTAATTTTTTGAAGAATTTACTTTGTTTTCCATAGCAGTTACACCATTTTACATTCCCATCAGCAATACACAAAGGTTCTGATTTCTCCACATCCTCACCAACATTGTTATTTTCATTTTATAATATCCATCATATTGTGGGTTTCAATTTATTTTCCTTAATGATTAGTGTTATTGAACATCTTTTCATGTGCTTATTGGCTATTTGTATATCTTCTTTGAAGACATGCCTATTCAAGACCTTTGTACATTTTTTAATCAGGTTGTTTGTTTTTGAGTTTTAGGGGTTCTTGATACATTCTGGATATTAATCCTTATAAGATACACAATTTGAAAATAGTTTATCCAATTCTATGGTTGCCTTTTCACTGTTGATAGTGTCATTTGATGTATAAAAGTTTTACATTTTGATGTTATTCAGTTTATTTTTCTTTTGCTCCTTGTGCAAATTCAATGTCATGAAACATCTTTCCTATGTTTTCTTCTAAGAGTTTTATCTCTTAATTTTAGATCTTTGATCCATTTCGTGTTAATTTTTTGTATGTGATGTAAGGTAAGGGTCCAATGTCATTCTTTTGCATGTGGATATCCAGTTTTCCCAGCACCATTTATTGAAAAAACTGTTCCCCATTGAAAGGTCTTGTCACTGTATATGTGAGGTTTAATTTATAGGAACTGTATTCTCTTTCTTTGGTCTATATTTCTGTCTTTATGCCAGTTCTGCACTGTTTTGATTTGTTGTAAGTTTTGAAATCAGGAAGTGTAAGACCTCTAGTTTTGTCCGTCTTTTTCAAGATTGTATTGGTTGTTTGGGGTCCCTTGAAATTCCATGGTATAGGAAGCCTTGAAGTAAACATAATTAATTTTTGCTTCTAATTTACTTCAGAGACTTTTGTGAACAACAGCTAAACTGCTCCTCTCACTGGTTCATGAAGATACAAGGGACCCTGACAGGTTTTGGGGGAGCAACTTCATAAAGGTAGAAGTCCTAGGAATTGGGGAAGAGTACTGTCATATCTGTTATGAACTATAAACACTAGGAGATCCTGGGTTGCAGATTACTCCTTACTGTCTCTTCATTCTTCTGTCTCTTTCCATAGACATGAGTCAATTGCCAACCACAATCTTTTCCCATCTCTCTCCCTTTCCTAACTTCTGCCATGTAATTAATTGAGGTCATTCATGAATGGACGTTTATCTGGCTTCGGCATAGTTTATGTTATGCTTTTCAGTTTGTCTTTATATTATGATGTGAGTTGGTCTCTTAGAGCTGTTGTTTTTTTTTGTTGTTTAGTTACTCTTGACACTTAAATAATGACAACTCAGAAATATTAAATATGCAGACATCTAACCAAAGAAGATATTAATCAGATATATCACTTCTCCCAGCTGAGATCCGGTATTAATTAAACTATCTTCCTTAGAGTAAACCCAAGCACCAGCTAACATTGAACTGGAATCGGCAACAGCAGGGAAACTGACTGTTGCTCAATATAAAGTTCATCATTAAATAATATTTTTCCTTGAACATGTGTATGTAAAATATATCTGGAATGACAGAAAAGAACATAATAATATAATTCCTCCAGGGAAGGAAACAGAACAGAGACGGGGCTGGGAGAGAGTTATTTCACTCTTACTGCTTTATACCTGAATTTTGAACCATGGTGATTGTTTTAGTTACTCAGAATTAAATAGAAAAAAAATTGAATTTTAAAAAATATTCTCTTCTAATTCTGATACATCTTTTGCCTTTCCAGTACAATGTTGAAGAGTAGTGGTGAAAGTGGATATCTTTGTCTTGTATGATGCTAAAAATGTTCCCTAAAATTACATGTAGTATTTTTACATAAGATTATAATTGGAAAAAATTATATCAATAATAATGGTTTCCATTTGAAAATTTCCAAAATGCTCCATCCTTCCTTCTTCTCTCCCTCCCTTCCTTCCTTCTTTATTTCTAAAAGTAAACTGAATGGTAAGCCAGGGAAAGTGCCAACAGGCTTTTCCTCCAACATTCTTAGGAGAAACTATATTAATAATACTGCTTTAAAAAAAAAATATTGGGGTGACAATTGTTAGTGAAATTACATAGATTTCAGGTGTACAATTCTGTATTACATCATCTATAAATCCCATTGTGTGTTCATCACCCAGAGTCAGTTCTCCTTCCATCACCATACATTTGATCCCCCTTACCCTCATCTCCCAGCCCCCACCCTCCTTACCCTCTGGTAACCACTAAACTATTGCCTGTGACTATGAGTTTTTGTTTCTCATTTATTTGTCTTGTTCTTTTGCTGTTTTTGGTTTATATACCACATATCAGTGAAATCATATGGTTCTCTGCTTTTTCTGTCTGACTTATTTCACTCAGCATTATACTCTCAAGATCCATCCATGTTGTCACAAATGTTCCTATATCATTTTTTCTTACCGCCGAATAGTATTCCATTGTGTATATATACCACAACTTCTTTATCCATTCATCTATCGAAGGACATTTTGGTTGTTTCCATGTCTTGGCCACCATAAACAAAGCTGCAATGAACATTGGAGCACACGTGTCTTTATGGATAAATGTTTTCAGATTTTTTGGGTAGATACCCAGGTGAGGGATTGCTGGGTCATATGGTAATTCTATTCATAATTTTTTGAGGAACCTCCACACTGCCTTCCATAATGGCTGCACCAGTCTGCATTCCCACCTACAGTGTATGAGGGTTCCTTTTTCTCCACAGCCTCTCCAACACTTGTTACTATTTTTCTTGTTGATGATAGCCATTCTGACTGGGGTGAGGTGATAGCTTGTTGTGGTTTTTATTTGCATTTCTCTGATGATTAGTGATGTTGAGCATTTTTTCATATGTCTATTTGCCATTTGTATGTCCTGTTTGGAGAAATGTCTCTTCAGGTCGTCTGCCCATTTTTCAATTGGGTTGTTTGTTTTTTTGTTGTTGAGTTTCATGAGTTCCTTGTATATTTTGGATATTAGCCCCTTATCAGAGACACTGTTTGCAAAAATCTTCTCCCATTCAGTTGGTTGCCTCTTTATTTTATCGATGGTTTCTTTTGCTGTGCAGAAGCTTTTAAGTTTCATGTAGTGCCATTCGTTTATTTTAGCTTTTACTTCCCTTGTCTTTGGAGTCAAATTCATAAAATGCTCTTTGAACGCAAGGTCCATAAGTTTAGTACCTATGTTCTCTTCTATGCAGTTTATTGTGTCAGGTCTTACACTTAAGTCTTTGATCCATTTTGAATTAATTTTGGTACATGGTGACAGAGAGCAGTCCAGTTTCATTCTTTTGCACGTGGCTATCCAATTGTCCCAGCACCATTTATTGAAGAGGCTATCTTTCCTCCATTGTATATTTTTACCTTCTTTGTCAAAAATTATCTGTCCATATTTATGTGGTTTTATTTCTGGGTTCTCAATTCTATTCCATTGGTCTATGTGTCTGTTTTTCTGCCAATACCATGCTGTTTTGATTATTGTAGCCCTGCAGTACAACCTAAAGTCAGAGAGTGTGATGCCTCCAATATTTTTCTTTTTTCTTAAGATTGCTTTGGCTATTCGGGGTCTTTTGTGGTTCCAAACAAATCTGATGATTTTTTGTTCTATTCCTTTAAAAAATGCCATTCGGATTTTGATAGGGATTGCATTAAATCTGTATATTGCTTTGGGTAATATGGCCATTTTAACTATGTTGATTCTTCCAATCCATGAGCACGGAATGTGTTTCCATTTCTTTGTGTCTTCTTCAATTTCTTTCAAAAATGTCTTATAGTTTTCAGCATATAGGTCCTTCACATCCTCAGTTAAGTTTATTCCTAGGTATTTTATTCTTTTTGCTGCAATTGCAAAAGGAATTGTTTTTTTGTATTTCTTTTTCTGAGATTTCATTGTTAGTATATAGGAATGCAATCGACTTTTGTATGTTGATTTTGTAGCCAGCAACTTTACTGCATTCATTGATTCTTTCTAATAGCTTTTTGGTGGAGTCTTTAGGGTTTTCTATATATAGCATCATGTCATCTGCAAAGAGTGATAATTTAACTTCTTCATTCCCAATTTGGATGTATTTTATTTCTTTCTCTTGCCTGATTGCTTTGGCAAGGGCTTCCAACACTATGTTGGAAAGCAGAGGTGATAGAGGACAGCCCTGTCGTGTTCCTGAATGTAGAGCAAAGGGCTTCAGTTTTCACCATTAATTATGAGATTGGCTGAGGTCTTCTCATATATGGCCTTTATTATGTTTAAGTTATTTTCCTTCTATACCTATTTTATTAAGTGTTTTAATTATAAATGGATGTTGTATCTTGTCAAATGCTTCTTCTGCATCAATTGATATAATCATATGATTTTTGTCCCTTATTTTGTTTATGTGATGTATCACATTGATGTATTTGTGGGTGTTGAACCATCCTTGTGCCCCGGGGATGAACCCCACTTGGTCATGATGAATAATCTTTTTAATGCATTGTTGTATTCGATTTGCTAGAATTTTGTTTAGGATTTTTGCATCTGTATTCATCAGAGATATTGGTCTGTAGTTTTTTTTTATTTATGTTGTCCTTACCAGGTTTTGGTATCACGATAATGTTGGCCTCATAAAATGAGTTAAGGAGTACTGTCCCTTCTTCAATTTTTGGGAAGAATTTGAGCAAGATTGGTATTAGATCCTCTTTGAAGGTTTGGTAGAATTCACTAGTGAAGCCATCTGGTCCTGGACTTTTGCTTTTGGGAAGGTTTTGGATGACTGATTCAATTTCGTTACTGGTGATCGGTCTGTTTAGAATTTCCAGTTCTTCATGGTTCAGCCTTGGAAGGCTATATGTTTCTAAGAACTTGTCCATTTCTTCTAGGTTAATGAATTTGGTGGCATATAGTCCTTCATCGTATTCTTGGATGATCCTTTGTATTTCTGTGTTTTCTGTGATAACTTCCCCTTTTTCATATCTGATTTTGTTAATTAGTGTCTTCTTTCTTTTTATCTTAGTGAGTCTAGCCAAGGGTTTGTCAATTTTGTTAATCTTTTCAAAGAACCAGCTCTTTGTCACTTTAATCTTTTCTATTGTCCTTTTGTTCTCTATTTCATGTAGTTCTGCTCTGATTTTTGTTATTCCCTTTCTTCTACTGACGTTGGGTTTCATTTGTTCTTCGTTTTCTAGTTCTTTAAGGTGTAACGTGAGGCTGTTTATTTGGGATTTTTCTTGTTTCTTGAGATAGGCCTGTAATAATAAAAATTTCCCTCTTAAAACTGCTTTCGCTGCATCCCAAAAATTTTGGTAGGATGTATTTTCATTGTCATTTGTTTCTATGTATCTTTTGATCTCTCCTCTAATTTCCTCTTTGACCCAGTCGTTCTTTAAAAGTATGCTGTTTAATCTCCATGTATTTGTGTTTTTTTCCGCTTTCTTTTTGCAGTTGATATCCAGTTTCAAAGCCTTGTGATCAGAGAATATGCTTGGTATGATTTCAATCTTAAATTTGCTGAGGCTGATTTTATGTCCCAATATATGGTCTATCCTTGAGGTGTTCCATGTACACTAGAAAAGAATGTATAGTCTGATGTTTTAGGATGAAGTGCTCTATATATGTCAATGATGTCCATTTCATCTAATGTGTCATTTAGGGCTGCTATTTCTTTATTTATTTTCTGTTTGGATGATCTATCCATAGCTGTCAATGATGTATTTAAGTTCCCTAGTATAATTGGGTTTTAGTCGATTTCTCCCTTTAGTTCTGTTAGTAGTTTCTTGGTATATTTCGGTGCTCCCTGATTGGGGGCATAAATATTGATGACTGTTATGTCTTCTTGTTGTATAGTCCCATTTACCATTATGAAATGTCCATCTTTGTCTCTTGTTATCTTTTTCACCCTGAAGTGTGTTTCATCTAATATCATTATGGCTACACCTGATTTTCTCTGGGTACCATTTGCTTGGAGTGTCAATTTCTACCCTTTCACTTTGAGTCTATGCTTGTCCTTGTAGCTGAGATGTGTCTCTTGGAGACAGTATATGATTGGGTTTAATTTTTTGATCCAATCTGCTACTTGTGCCTTTTTATTGGTGAGTACAGTCCATTTACATTTAGGGTGATTATTGATATGTGAGGATTTCCTGTCATTCTATCTTTAGTTTTCTGGTAAGGCTGTGTCTCCATTGTTTCTTTGCCTTTTTGTTGTTGTCTATTATTTCTGTGTGGTGGTATTCTATGATGTTTCCCTCTGTTTCTTCTTTTATTACAGTATATATTTCAGTTCTGGATTTTTTTGAGTGGTTACCCTTAAGTTTATGTAAAAGAAAGTTTGATATTTAGAGTATTCCATTTTTTTTCAGCACGCTTACTTTCTCCATTCCCATATTCCGGGTCAGGCCTTTACTCTCCCCCTTTTTATGTTTTGGTTGCCACAAATTGTCCCTGTTGATGGTGGTCAAATAGCCTCCTTCAGTATTTCTTGTAGTGCAGGTCGTGTATTAGAAAATTCCCTCAGCTTCTGTATGCCTGGAAAGGTCTTTATTCCTCCTTCATATCTAAAGGATATCTTTGCTGGATATATTATTCTTGGCTCATAACTTCTGTCTTTCAATAGTTTGAATATTTGGTTCCACTCCCTCCTGACTTGTAGAATTTCTGCTGAAAAATCTGATGATATCCTAATGGGTTTTCCTTTATTAGAATATAGGTGATATTCTAATGGGTTACCGTCTTCTTTTCCCTGGCTGCCTTGAGGATTCTTTCTTTGACGTTGATTTTAGACAACTTCAATACAATGTGCCTTGGAGGAGGCCTGTTGGAATTGAGGTAATTAGGTGTTCTGTTTGCTTCTTGGATTCGAGGATCCAGTTCTGTCCACAAGTTTTGGAAGTTCTTATCAACAATTTGTTTGAATATATTCTCTGTTCCCTTCTCTCTTTCTTCTTCTTCTGGTATGCCCATTATTCTTATATTGCTCTTTCTGATGGAGTCAGAAAGTTCTTGTAGAGTTCTTTCATTTCTTTTAAGTCTCAAGTCTCTTTCTTCTTCCATCTGTGTCATTTCCAGGTTTCTATCTTCGATTTAACTGGTTCTTTCCTCCATCTGGTCAACTCTACTACCTAAGCTTGTTGTTTCATTCTTAATTTCTTCCATTGAGTTCTTAATCTCCAGAAAATCTATTTGGTTCTTTTTTTAAAATTTGAATCTGTTTCGTAAAATGCTCATGTTGTTCTTCGATTGTGTTTCTGAGTTCATTAACCTGCCTTTCTGTGTTTTCTTCCATCTCGTTGAGTTTTCTCAGAAATGTTATCTTGAATTATCTGTCATTTAAGTCACATATTTCCATATCTTTAAGTTCCCTTTCTGGAGACTTTTCACTTTCTTTCTGAGCTGTGTTGTTGCCTTGGTTATTCACGGCAATTACTGATTTATTATTTCTCTTCCTAGACATCTACAGGAGTGGCTTCTGCAACAGGTTGATAGGAAGCGGTCTTTCTTTTGTTTTCCAGTACTTGTTGGTTGAATATTTTATTTTCTCTCTGACTGCAGCCTTATTTTTTCTCGCTCACACAGTAGTGCTATGTTTTCTCTGCACTATTCCAGCTTCTCACACAATGGGAGGTTTCCCTGCGAGATGGGCCTGTTAATAGTTCGCCTGGGTCACAGGGTGCAGTGTCCGTGTGGGTATGCGGAGAGCTTTTGAAGTTCCAAAGCTCTTCCTGCACCTGATTCAGAGCCCGTATATTTCAGCAGTTCTGTTTACTCCAGCAGGGATCCGCCCAGATAGGTGGGGCCAGGGGCAGGGTGAGTTGTGAGAGGTGGCCCAGAGCAATGGCAGCGACCCCCACCACAGCTGGTCCTGCTTCCACAGCTCCCTCCCCTTTGCCAGAACTAGTTGGGCTGCGAATCTGTGTCTGCGGTCCACACTTCTCAGAACAGCAAATATTCTGTTATTTTGATCTGACACTGCTACTGTTCCGCTTCTAGCACCGGGCAGGTGGGGGCGGGGCGAGCTCTGTGAGGGTAGGGAGGGGGCGTCTAGTCTCCGTGCCTAAGGCTTCCATTCTCTGCTCGGCAGTGAGGGCTTAAACTGCCGTTTTCAGCCACCTTCCCTCAGGCTTTTCTCCGAGGTCTCTGCCATGAGCGTTGGGCCCAGTCGTGTTATATGCTGCCCCCTCAGCCCTGTGGGCCACAAGCGGAGCCCTAGCAGTCCAAGTTCTTCTCTCTCCCGCAGCTGCGGTAGCTCCGGGAAGCAGCGAGCTCGGAGCCCTGAGTTAGGTCTGCATCTTGCGCCCGGGCAGCTCCGTCTCCACTCTTCTCCCTTCTCTCCAGCCCCGCTCACGCGATTCCCCCACCTTTAGGTGAATTCAGTAGTGGGCCCCTTTGTCTTGCCTGACTGCTGTGCAGGGAGTCCTTTGTGGAGTTATTGTTGTTTGATTCATTGTAAATTCCAAGGGAGCTTTACAGAGGCTCACCTCACGCCGCCATTTTGATCCGGATCTACTGCTTTGTTTGTTTAATTATTTTTAAATAATGAGGACGAAAGATTAACTAGCACTAAAAATATTAAACAGCTCAAAGGACAAGTCAATGACCTCTTTAGATGAAATTTTGGTAAGATTTTATATCAAGCCAATGTATTGCCTCTTCAAGGTAAGCACCACCATCCTTGCTTCTCAGTTATGGCTTATCCATCTCTGATAGATGGATTTGTAAGATCAGATTCTTCCTGAAGACCTAGGTGGGGAGAACAAGAGTCATGACTGAAGTCTTTGGCCTCTACCATATTTTATCAAACAGTTTTTATAACAGAGCATTGCGTTAAGGTATGAAGTGCTTTCTTAATGCTGAATAAAGTTTCTCACTGGCTATTATGGTCTATGGGGAGTGTCCCCAAAATTTTTGAAGAGAAGGAGATATGAGGGGTAATTTTGGTTACTATCACTTACCCCAAATTCTTAGCAGTTAAGTCCTACTGGATCAAGACAATGAATCTAAGAAAATGATTTTTTTCAATGTTTTCATTAAAGCAGTAGGTTTTAAGGTGCACAGAATTGAACAAACAAACCCCCAAAAACTGAGGAATGGGGGCTCTTGGGTAACTCTACTTGGAAAAAATCATAATGCTTTTATTTTGGTCCCTGAGGGCTTTGGGATTGCTAGAGATACTGAAATACAGAGACAAGAAAAATATAGGGATTCATGCAGCCCACTGACAGGAAATATTGGAGTCTGTGAACCAAGAGAGAGCCCACATTCCTCCAATCAGCATTGGGCTACCAGAGGAAATGGAAAGAAATATGTTAAAATGTATTTAAAAAGTAGACTTTAGGAAAACCTGGGATACAACATATTATTTCAATTCTACTATGACCCAATTTTGAATACATCTCTGTAAAAGAGGGGAGAGTTAATGTGAGAAGTAGCTCCATGCTTAATTCCCATCACTGGATCCCAGAAAGGTATGGAAAAGTTAATATTACAATTCACCTGTTGATTATGACTTTCTGCCAATTGAGGTTTTTTAAAATTAAACTTTTTATTTTAAGACAATTTTAGATTTATATACAGTTATATAATAATACACACAAATTCTTCGTATACTTTGCCTAGTTTCTGTCCAAGATACCATCTTGCAAAACTGTACTACACTATCACAGCCAGGATATTGAAATAGATATAGTCAATATTCACAGCGTTTCCTTTATCACAAGGATTTCTTATGTTGTACTTTTATAGCCACACCCACTTCTCTCTCACCTCTACCCTCTCCTTGATTCATGGCAACCACTGAAGTGTTATCTCTTTCTACAATTTTTTTATATATGTATAATTATATTTCATATATATATACATATATATGTATAATTACGCACACACACACCCTTGTATATGTGTATATATCCAATTCATTCATATATATATATATATATATATATATATATATATATATATATATATCATAAAGTATGTAACTTGTTAGGGTGGGCTCTTTCTACTAGCACAATTCTCTGGCAGTTCCTTTAGGTTATTGCAGATTTTAGTACCTTGTTGCCTTTTGTACTACAGTTTATTTAACTATTCACTTGTTAGGACATCTGGAGTCTTTGTAGTCTTGGGCTATTACAAATATAAAGCTTCTATAAACATTCACATACAGGTTTTTGTGTGAATGCATGTTTTCATTTTTCTGGAATAAATGTGCAGGGTTGCACTTACTGAGTCACATGGTAGTTGTAAGTTTAGTTGTATAAGAAACTGCCAAACTGTTTTCTAGAGTTCTGTGCCATTTTCTGCTCCAATCAGAAATAAATAAATGATCTAGTTTTTCCACATCCTTGCCAGCATTTGTGTTGTCACTATTTTTATTTTTGCCATTCTGGGAGGTATATTGTGATATCTCAGCTTGGTGTTCATTTTCATTTCTTTAATATTCAGTGATGTTGGAAATCTTTTTGTGTGCTTATTTTTTAATCTTTTTCAGTGAAATGTCTCTTGATGCCTTTTGCCTACGTTCTAATTGCATTATTATATATTTTTAACTGTTAAGATTTGAAAGTTATTTATGTACTTTATATGCAAGTCCTTTGTTGGTTATGTGGTTTGTAAATATTTTCTCCCACACTATAGCTTATATTTTCATTGACTTAATAGGGTCTTCCATAGATCAAAAAATTTTAGTTAGAACTCTTATATCGTGCTAGATCCCAAAGATTTTCACTTTTTTCTTCCTAAATGTTTTACAGTTTTAGGTTTTAATATAAGTCTATGATCCATTGTGAGTTAATTTTTTTAAGGTGTAAGATTTAAATTGAGGTTTATTTTTTTCCCTGTGCTTATCCATTTGATCCAGAACCATTTGTTAAAAAGTCTACCTTTCCTTTATTGAATTGCTTTTCTAATTTTTTCACAAATAGTTAGGCATATTTGCATGGGTGTATTACTGGGTTTTCCATTCTTTTCTACTCAGCTATATGTCTGTGCCTCTGCCAATACCGCTTAGTCTGTACTATTGTAGTTATATAGTAAGTCTTGAAATTGGGTAGACTGACTCCCCTAATTTTGTTATTCTTTTTTCAAAATTGTTTTAGCTATTCTAGTGCCTGAAATTTCCATATGTTTTGGAATAATTTTGTGTATATCTAGAAAAGTATCTTGCTGGGAATTTTATAGGGACTGCATCAAATCTGTATTTCAATTTCAGGGAGAATTGACATCACTCCTATGTAGTCTTCCAATTCATGAACACAGTATGTATATTTCCTTTAGACATTGGGTGATTTTTTCCATCAGTGTTTGTAGTTTTCAGTACACAAGTCCTAAAAACGTTTTGTTAGATTTACATCTAAGTATTTTGTGTTTTCAGAGATTGTAAGTGGTGTTTTATTTTTAATTTCAATGTTGACATGCTAATTGTTAGTATATGGAAATACAACTGATTTTGTACGCTTATTTTGTATCTTGTCACCTTAGTGAATTCGCTTACTATTTTTAGAGTTTTTTGTTGATTCCTTGAGATTTTCTGTGTAAACAATTATGTGATCTGCTAATAGGAACAGTTTTATTTGTCCCTTTCCAACCTGTATGTCTTTTATTTCCTTTTCTTGTCCTATTGCACTGGCTAGAAATTCAAGCACTGAGTTGAACAAGAATTATGAGAGCAGGTATCCAAGCATTTTTTTCAGTCTTAGGGGAAATAATTCAGTCTCTTATCTTTAGGTATAAAAATAGCTGCAGGTTTTTTATAGATGCTTTTTATGAAGTTGAGACAGTTACCATAGATTTCTATTTTGCTGAGAGATTTTTATCATGAATGGGTGTTAAATTTTCTCAGAAGCTTTTTCTGCATTTATTGAAGTTATCATGTGATTTTTTTCTTTAACCTGTCAGTGTGGTAGATTGAATTGATTGAATTTTGAATATTGAAACAACTTTACAATCTTGGGATAAACCTCATTTGGTCTTTCTGTATATTGCTGAATTCTATTTGCTAATATTTTGTTAAGGATTTTTGCATCTATATCCATGAAAGTCATGTGTCTTTATCCTTTTGTTCCCCTTGTCTGGGTTTGATATCAGAATATCAGAATAATACTAACCTCATAAAATAAATTGGGAAATATCCTCTCCTATTTTCTAGAAATGATTATGTAGAATTGGTGTTAATTTTTCTTTGAAGATCTAGTAGAAATCTCCAAAGAAACCATCTGATCTGGAATAGGCTTTTGTTCGGGCCTCCAAGTTGCCTGGGCTCTTCAGCTCTAACTCTAGGTTATATTAGGGGGAAAAATCCAAATAACAAAAATGGAAACAAACCAGAGAAAACTCACCTTGCTCTTTTTTGGGTCCTGAGGTTCTTAGCCAATCTTCATTCTTACTTTCATCTCTTAGAGTCTTTTTGTGTTGTTTTGTATGTAATGTCTAGGGTTTTTAATTGTATTTAGTTAGAGGAATAGGAAAAAGTAGGTCTATTCCATTTTCCCACCAGCAAAAGTCCATGATATATTTTTAAATGAAAAATAATGTTAGAGGACATCATCTATCGTATGAGATTATCTTTGTGTAGACACAAAAAATAAAAAAGGAAAATAATAATATTATATGTGGGAAATATATTAGTTATAATGCATAAAGATATAAGTATATATTACATAATTTAAGCATATAAATATATAATTATTTAAAAATTGCTCTCGAAGTACAGGTGAGATAAATTGTGACATACTTTCATTTTCTACTTTAATACTTCTGTATTGTTGATTTTTTCCTATATGCCACCTTTCTTCCCTCCTTCATTCTTTCTTTTCTTCCTTCTTTCCTTCCTTCCTTTCTTCCTTCCTTCCTTCCTTCCTTCCTTCCTTCCTTCCTTCCTCCCTCCCTCCCTCCCTCCCTCCCTCCCTCCCTTCCTTCCTCATGTTTTCCCTTTTTTTCAAATTAATTAAACATTAGTTGGACAACTGAATATCAAAGAAGAGTTTACACTTTGGTTACAATAATCTAAAAGTTTGTAGATATGTTCTAATTGTCTTCTCTCGCTATAATAAAACACTTTTCAATCATCCTTCCATAGTTATCAGAACAGATTTGTCTTATAGATTAAAGAGCTTCAGTTTTGTCTTGTCATCTACTCTCTTTAATCACAGCACCCCGTTTCTCAATCTCACCCATTTTCTTAGCAACTTGAAAGAATATTCAAGTGGTGTTTTTAACAATCAGAGCAATTTTTGTGTCTTTCTTAGATATAAGGTTTATCTAATAGTGTATAATTGTGCCTCTATGGAATATATATATATATATATATATATATATATATATATATATATATGATGTTCAAATGTTCTTTCCACTTGAAAATTAATGTCATTCTTACAACTTCCTCTTGAACATTATCAGGGAATGGGACCATAATTGATAACCTGTTGGATTTGATCTTGACAGCCAACTGCAATATTAGACAACCAACCAGCTTCCTTCTGGATATATAAGATTTTCTTAATTGTCTGGGAAATACTCTAGGTTCTCTTGCATCTAATATAACCTGAATTTGTTCATTGGTCTCAGAGGCAATATTTCCTGTGACTCAAGCATTGTATTCACCCCAGGACCTCATTAACTGAAACAACTTTTGTTTTCAGATCTGTCTGAATTTGTTTGTTTATTCATGTAGAAATTACTGGCTATCTGCAAAAAATAAAAGGAAAATAATAGTTATTAGTTATAGCAAAATTAAAAGGAGGAAACTGCTTGACAGTTTCTCATGAGAGATCAGTAGCAATTTTGTTACAACAGACATTTAAAAATGTCCAGGTAGAGGAGTGACGTCACAGGAATGGTGGCAGCGGTGTGCACTTTTTGAGTTCTCCTCCAGATCTTATCAGAAACGGGACATTTATAACCCATCAAAGGACTCTCTGCTTATCACGCAGAACAGCTAAGAGACTTGCACAAGGATTACTTGCAGGACAATATACACAACACAAAAGTCACCTTTGGAGCACACGCAGAGGAGAAGAACGAAACAGTTGAAGTCAAATATAAAGGACACATACTACATAAGATAACCCAGCAAGAACTAAGAACTCTAGAGGATCTACCTAATACATCGAAGCAAACACAGAGAGTCAGCCAGAATGGGGAAACAAAGAAACATGTCCCAAATAAAAGAACAGAAGAAACCTCCAGAAATGGAACCAAATGAAACAGAGGTAACCAACCTATCAGAAACAGAGTTCAGAACACTGATGATAATAATGTTTAAGGAGCTTAGAGACGACATCAAGAAGGATGTAGAAATCATAAAGAACAACCAGTTAGAACTAAAGAACACAATTACCGAAATAAAGAACTCGCTTGACGGAATTAACAGCGGGTTAGATGAAGCAGAGGATCGAATCAGCGACTTAGAAGACAAGTTAGCAGAGATCACCCAAACAGAACAACAGAAAGAAAAAAGAATAAAAAACAATCAAGATGGTTTAAGAGAACTATGGGATAACATCAAACACAACAACATGTGCATCATAGGAATACCAGAAGGTGAAGAGAGGAAGCAAGGGATTGAGAACATATTTGAAGTAATAATGTCTGAAAACTTCCCTAACCTGATGAAGGAAACCAACATACAAGCCCAGGAAGTGCAGAGAGTTCCAACCAGGATAAACACAAACAGGTCCACACCAAGACACATTATAGTTAAAATGGCAAAGGTTAAAGAAAAAGAGAGAATCCTAAAAGCAGCAAGAAAAAGACAGAGGGTTACATACAAGGGAACTCCCATAAGACTATCAAATGACTTTTCTGCAGAAACATTGAAGGCCAGGAGGGAGTGGCAGGAGATACTCAAGGTGATGGAAAACAAAGGCCTACAACCTAGATTGCTTTATCCAGCAAGGCTATCATTTAAAATTGATGGAGAGATAAAGAGCTTCCCAGAAAAGAATAAGCTAAAGGAATTTATTACCACCAAGTCAGCATTGCAAGAAATACTAAAAGGACTTCTGTAAATGGAAGAAAGATGAAAACAATCTAACTACAAATTTAAAAATGGCAATAACTATGTACCTATCAATAATCACTTTAAATGTAAATGGATTAAATGCTCCAATCAAGAGACATAGGGTGGTTGAGTGGATAACAAAGCAAGATCATTGTATGTGCTGTACACAAGAGACTCACCTCAGATCAAAAGACACACACAGGCTGAAAGTGAAGGGTTGGAGTAAGATATTTCATGCAAACGGAAATGAGAAAGAAGCCGGAGTTGCAATGCTTATAGCTGACAAAAATAGACTTTAAAATGAAGAACATATTAAAAGACAAAGATGGGCACTATATAATAATAAAGGGATCGATCCGACAAGAGTACATAACCTTAGTAAACATCTATGCACCCAACATAGGAGTACCTAAAGACATTAAACAGATATTGACTGACAGAAAGACAGAGATCAACAGTAACACTATCATAGTAGAGGACTTCAACACACCTCTGACAAGAAGGGACAGGACCTCCAGACAGAAAATAAATATGGAAACAACAGCCTTAAATGATACCACTTGGATTTAATTGGACCACTTGGATTTAATCAATTTTTTCAGAGCATTTCACCCCAAAGCTGCAGAATACACATTCTTCTCAAGCGCACATGGAACATTTGTCAAGATAAAGCATATGTTAGGCCACAAAACAAGTCTTGATAAATTTAAGAAAATTGAAATCATACCAATTGTCTTCTCTGACAACAGTGCTATGAAATTAGAAATGAACTACAGGAAAAAATAACTGGAAGACACACAAATTCATGGAGGCTGAATAACATGTTACTAAATAATGAATGTGTCAAGCAGGAGATCAAGGAAGAAATCAAAAGATATCTCGAGACAAACAAAAATGAAAACACGATGACCCAAAATCTATGGGATGCCACTTAAGCAGTCCTAAGAGGGAAGTTCATAGCATTGCAGGCCTACCTAAAGAAACAAGAAACATCACTAATCAACAGTTTATCTTCACACTTATGGGATCTGGAAAAAGAACAACAAAATAAGCCAAAAGGGAGTACAAGGAAGGAGATAATAAAGATCAGAGTGGAAATAAATGAAAGAGAAACCAGAAAAACAATACAAAAGATCAATGAATCCAAGAGTTTGTTCTTAGAGAAGATAAACGAAATTGACAAACCTTTAGACAGACTCATTAAAAAAAGAGAGAGAGAGAGGACCCAAATTAATAAAATCAGAAATGAAAGAGGAGAAGTGACAACAGACACCGCAGAAACAAACAAACAAAAAAATTAAGAAATTACTATGAGCAACTATATACCAACAAATTTGACAGTCTGGAAGAAATGGACAATTTTCTAGAGGCGTACAACCTTCCAAGGCTAACTCAATTTTCAAGGTTCAAAATAAATGCAGAAAAAGACTTTTACCCATAGTACCGTGGGACATGGTATCAAATTCCACTTTTAAAAACAAAGTAAATGATAGAATCATTTAATAAAAATTTAAGTCTCATATACAAAAGAACATTATTAACTTGATTAAGAGTTCCCACCCCGGAGTTCGTGTCCTGTCAGGACTTCACCATGGAAAGATAGACTACCTCAGTAGTCACCATCTGAGTACCTCTTTCATGAGGAAACTGGGATAATCTGAGAAGCCATGGTTTAGTTTTCTTATCCTGATGCATTTTCATATCCTTTGTTGCTATGTATCTTTGCACCGATTACAATAAAATTTAACTACTAGTCTTACATTTATGCCACAGAGTGGTTATTTTCACCAAGCTTCAAACCTAATCCTTTGCAAGACTATTTCAAATGAGTCTTTCAGTGAACAGTGTTTAAGTATAATTTTCAGGAATGCAGAATCATGTCTCTCAGGCAAATATAAAATGATCAAATGTCAAAGATTTTAACTCATTAAATACTGAGGGAATCAAAAGATGTGACTCATTCAAAGAACATTTAAAAGGCAAGAATATTTATAGGCAATTTAACAAAGAAATGTTAAGAAACCATTGCTGAGTTAGGTGTAAACTGTTTAATGTCTAATAGACCATACATTTGTGTCGGTGTCTGTTTATTTGGCAAAACTTATTTGTAATACTACTGGACAAAAATGTTATATTAACAAGTAACATTATTAAATCTGTAACTTTCAGTCTTAAACAATGTGACGAACTATGCATGTTCTCCTAAACAAGCCTTGAATGCTCTTTGCCCCATACATGATATTTATTGAACGGGTGTGACACCCACTTTTTTATTTTCAAGTTTCAGATTATTTTTCTGATAATAGAAAGCCTCCTAAAACAGTGGATGAGAATGCATATGGTAAAGCCTTCCATGATTAAATCTTACCATTTCTAGAACTAAAACAATGATTGGAAGTAAGAGCATGTTTCCTTTGAAAGTTTGAAAAATCACGTCAACCCATTTGGTGAAAACCATTATTTTCTAATTTTTACCAAGCTACCTGGAAAATTATTTAGGCAGCTAAGCAAGGAAGAGACTGAGCAGAAATAGATTCATCAGTTTTTACTGGAGAAAAAGAAAAGGAGAGTTTTGATGCTACCATGGCCTGAAGACTTTAGAGACATGCTAAACTGGAGCAGACATGAAGAAGGGTTTAAGTATGTTTATTTTAATAAGCCTTACAGCAGGCCTCACACTTTAGCCTATGGTAAGAATCAGCTCGGGGAGGAGGTTTGTTAAAACACAGCTGCTGGGCCCTTCCCCAACAGTTGATCTCAGAGTGTGGTGCCACAAACCAGCAGAACCAACTAAACCTGGGAACCTTTTAGAAATGCAAATTCTCGGGCACCACCCTCTATCGGAAACTCTGGGATTGGGGCCCAGTATATTTTCCATCCATCCAGATGATTCTGATGCATTCTCAAACATGAGGACGCCTTCCTTGGAGTCATTTCAGATTGAGAACAAGCAAGGATAACTGAGAAATATGGTGAACAACTCACATGTGGTAACGTCAGGCAATGTTCTAGGCACGCTGCAGTTTCCACGTCAGTTACTCTTCATAACAAAACGATTAGGAAGATGCTACCATCATCTACATTGATAGGAGACTAAAGTAGGTCACAAAGAGGTGAAATCATCAGCACAAAGTCACATACAGAGAACTGGTAGAGCCAGGACCTTCCCCCAAAGTCTATTTCTAATCACTGCGCTACTCTTATCTTCTCAAAACAATGGTTTTTTTAGGTAATACCAGATTCCTAAACAAAGGTCCCTAAAAGTAAGCACAACTCCCATTCTTTGCATTCAATAAAGCAGCTGCATCTGTTATTGAATGAAAAGTGGCAACTTGTGGAAAATCGGAGCTCAGTTTTGACTTAGAGGTAAGGAGTAGGATTATAATCTTACTGGTCGTATCTACTTGTTTGTTATGTACAGAATACTTAGCGGCACTGGGCATGTAAGCCCTCAGCTTTTGTTTTATTTACTGAAAACTACTAGCATGAAGGACAGTAACCTCAAAGTTCAGAATGGATCAAGAGTAATTGTTTAAAAGCATTTGTACTGTGTTTTAGGATTTGCCGTATCTTTCAACTCTTTTTGAACTTGAAGGAAAAACATAATTCACAAAATTAAGAATAACCAGGGAATGGCTCATTCAAATTGATGCCATTTTCTCCTGAGTAGAATCTATATCTAATACAGACTAAATCTACACTGGCAGAACCTGCCAGACCTTAGGATATCGGTGCAATATTGCAATGTCTTCTGTATGGCTGTTGTAAAAGTTTTCTAGTTTCACTTTTTTTTTTTCTTTTTTTTTTGCTGCTGCACCACTGAACATAAAATAGAAAAGTGAAGTCATGGAAATGTGAAGACTTTTGTTTTGTTGTTTTGCAATTACATTAGACAACTATGAAAAAAACACCCTGATTTTTAAAACACCAAAGCTGAAGGCGTTTGAGTTTAAGAAATAGGTACACATTAGTTTTTAAAAATGGAAAACATTGGCATTGGTTTTAGAAATCAAGTTAATAATGTTCTTTTGTATATGAGACTTAAATTTTTATTAAATGATTCTATCATTTACTTTGTTTTTAAAAGTGGAATTTGATACCATGTCCCACGGTACTATGGGTAAAAGTCTTTTTCTGCATTTATTTTGACCTACAATATTGGTCTTATGTTAAAACCATGACCTCTAACCTTAGTGCTGTTCAGCAGTCATACCACATTTCCCTAGCCTAGTGCTCACCAAAATGATCTGCACATTAATATCAACTGTACAGCATCAAAAAATATGCATGCCTGTGTCACAATCTCAATGATTGTGATTTAATTAGTCAGGGTTATGGCCTGGGCTGTGAATCTTTAAAAGATGTCCTGGCTTAGTCCATTTATACTTCAGCATTTTCCACATCTCTTTCCTCAAATCTCTTAACTTTTTCTTAGCTTACTTTATTTTTCACTGAGAAAATAGAACCAATAGCAGAGAACTTCTCCAATCATGCATCTGTAATACAAACCTTTACTTATCTCGACTCATTTATTCTGCCTCCCCAGCTGGAATCATTGTACACTGAGCATGTCCCTATCTACAGCCAACTTGCCTCTTATGCGCTGGGGCCCATCAAATCTTTCCCACTCGAGGGTATCACTTCAGCATAGTATATTAGTTTCCCTTTACTTGAAATTAAGGACAGACATTTTTATCACTCTTTGCTGTACAGATTATTTGCTGTTTGGCCCTAAATCCATCTGTGCCCTTTTCAGGACTTTCTCACGCTAGAGGAAACTGGCTTCTAAAGACTGCTTTACTTGGGTTTCTTGACTCACTGGCTTCCTGCTGGGATCATCTAAGGCTAGGTAGGAAATCTGGGGACAGGAGGAGAGGGGAGGACATGTCTTTCCAGCTGCAATTTGCGATAACTACTCGTATGTGTCTCCCTGACCTCTGCTCCCATCAGGCATTCCTCTCCTCCGTTGCTGCCGCTTTCACTCGGCTCTGGTGACATGAGTTTTTCTCTGTGTCAGTTTTAGGGGTGGCTATGGACCCGCACTGTTTCTGGTCTCAAGTGTGTCGACATCTTTTCTTGGCTCCTTTTAATGCTGCTCAAGCCTGTAGCACTAGTTCCTTCATTAAAGTCCATTTATGTGACCATCTGGAGAGAATTAAATCTCTGTTAGGGCTCTGATGAATACAGTTGCTTTAATAATCAGTTATACCTTTATTTAAAACATTATCATTGCCAACCTGAATGAATCTTGAGAGAATTAAGATGAATGAAAACAGCCAGTCCCCAAAGGTTACGTACTAAATAATTCCATTTATATAACATTCTTGAAATGACAAAATTATAGAAATAGATAACAGATTAGTAATTGCCAGGGATTAGAGGTGGTTGTGTGTATGTAAGGGGGTGGGGGTGGGGATGAGATGGAAGTGGACATGGCTGTAAAAGGTTAATAGCAGGGATCCTTGTGGTGATGGAAATGTTTTGGATATTGACAATGTCAATGTCAATATCCTAGTTGTGATATTGTACTGAAGTTTTGTAAGATGCTACCATTAGTGAAAATTGGGTAAAAAGTACATGAGATCTCTCTGCATTATTTCTTACAACTGTATGTGAATCTACAACTATCTCAAAATAAAAAAGTTTAATTAAAACCATGTATTTACATGGGAGAGAATAACGTTTAAAATTCCACTCACCTTCACTACAATATACATGAGGAACCGTATTATTCATGTCATGAAGCCACACTGGAAGCATCACTGTTCCCCTATGGTAGGATTTCCCAACTTTGGCCATCCTAGGCACAAGCCATGTATGAAGCTCTAAAGTACTCACTCTTGTAAACCCAAACTCAGAATGAAAAAGGCATTGGCATCTTTTGGAGAACTTCCAAGTGCCATCTACTGCACAAAGCATTTCTCCTAGTAATATATGTGATTTACTTGGCACTTGAAATGGCTCTTTTAAGGAAAAGATAATTATTAATCCCATTGTGTTATTGTGGTAAAATACACATAACATAAAGTTTACTGTTTTAAGCCTTTGGAAGTGTACAGTTCAGTGGCATTAAGTATATCCACAGTGACATAAAACCATCACCACTATCCACCTCCAGAACTTTTTATTTTCCCAAACTAAAACTTCCTCTTCCTTTCAGCCTCTGGCAACCAACATTCTATCTCTGTCTGTAAGAGTTTGACTACTCTAGTTGCCTCACGTGAGTGGCATCATGCAATTTTAGTCCTTTTGTGTCTGGCTTATTTCAGTTAACACAGTGTCTTCGAGGTTCACCAATGTTGTAGCAGGTGTCAGAATCTCCTCTTTTTTTTAAGGCAGAATAATATTCCATTTTTTGTATGTGCATCATGTTTTATTTGTTCATCTGTTGATAGACATCTCAGTTGCTTCCATGTTTTAGCTCTTGTGAATGATATACACAGTGTACAAATACATGGTATACAAATATCTGAGCGCCTTTCTATTATTTTGTGCATATAATCAGAAGTGAAATTGCTGGACCATATCATACCATACCATAATTCTGTTGGGTTTTTTTTTTTTTTTTTTTTGAGGACTTGCTATAGTATTTTCCACAGTGAATGCACCATTATTCCCCTCAATTTTTAAATAAGGAAAATAAGGCACAGGGACTTAAATGACTCGCATGGTTTTGCCCAGTAAATGGTAAAATCAGAATTCTCATTTATGCCTCTTTTACTCCAAAGCCCCACTATAGCATCTTGTAAGTTACCCTGGCAAACAAGGCAAAGGGCAAACATTCGTTTTTATTATCCGATTAGTTTTAAAATTAAAAATTTAGTCACCTATTTGTATGTGGAGATCTATGTATATATACAATTCCACAGCTTCCTCACTTTGGGCTTGTCTTCCCAAGTAAAGACTGGTACATTTCTTGAGGACACAGAGAAACCCAGCTGTTTAAATATTTATATAACAGAACTGCAAAATATATGCCTAGCCAGGAAGACTTTTTTTCATGTAGACAAAATTAAACAGTCTAATGAGACCATGAAAACTTTAAGGCTCCTGTATAAATTCTTTAAGGAATCCTTTCTAGACCAGTAAGAAAATGTTAGGAGAAGCTCCATTCCCCAATGAAGAGAGAAAGATCTGGAAGAGTCAGAATGTTCATAAAAAGAGCTGCTGCGGCCATATCAGCATGAGTTTGAGTACACATTGAGATCTAGAGGAAAAGTCCTCAGAGAGTCACCCTCCCTTAGCCAGCAAAGAAGCCTCCAATTTCTATACCCCAGAGGCCTGGGTTTATTTAGATTGCAAACAGCACTTTGTGTGGGTTGCAGGGAATGAATTGAATGAAATCATATTTGAAAATCAGTTTAACAAGATCTAACTAGTATGTCCTTTTTGGTCAAATGCTTCCAGGCCATTGGCTCTCTCTTGGATGGTAATGGGGTCATAGTAAGATTAATCACATATTCATTTTTCACTTAATGCTTTGTTATAGACTGTGATCATTTATATTTAACTGTAAAATAGATAATTACAATTGTTTTAATAAAAGCAAAGCCCAGAATGCAGTAATAATAACAATAAAAATAATCTGAATAATAATGATTACTAGTATTGGACTATTAAAATATTCCTGGTACCATGCTAACTTCTTTTACGTAAGTTTCCATTTATGGTCCTCACCCTGACATAGAAACCATATTTATCCAATTTTCCTATGAGGAAACTGAGGATCAAACTCACATAGAAAGTAATTGACAATGTTGAATGTTATCTGAGCTCTGTGTTCCAAGAAAACTGCAATGATTCAGAAATCTCCCCCATTTTTTTGTGTTCCAGGATATGGTTTACTGGAACACCCTTCCTCCTATGACTTAGATGAAACTCTCAGGTGGCCGCCTTGTTTACCTATGACGAGGCCAGACACAGACCCTCCAAATTCCCATCCTTCTCCCGTGAATAATTAGCTGAACTGTTGTTACCTGGTATGGACAAAATACCTGCTACCATGACTTGAACAAACTTTAGTTAAGCTTCCCTCCTTCACCCACACCAATGATTTTGACCTATCCTCAACCTGAGCTGACATATAACCCTTCCGTCATGGCCCTTCCAAGGAATAGACTGAGTACAGGGGAAAAGTGAGTAGATCTGATCTACTAGGTCATGCCACCTGCCATTGGCATCCATTCATCTCACTTCCCACACCCTGTTCTTTCTGTCCTTTTCTCCTCCCTGGACAAGAACAGCCCTTGTAAGACTGAGGACATTTGTGCCTTCTCCCTGTTTCAAACAGGCTCTCTCCCACTATTGCAATAATCCCTTTCCTTCCTTTTCCAATAACCTTTTGGAATAAAGTCTATCTTTACCTAAGGCCAGATTTTTTTTTCATGAAAGTGGTATAATTGTAATTCAACGAAAAGTTTCTCTGCATCAAAATATTATATACAACACTGCATAGTAATTAAAACTCTGGTGAGTTTATGTAGACATCTCTCATCCCCCAAATCCAGTTCTTCCAGAACACTCTGTGAATACACGTATCACATCTGAGTCACTTCTCTCCTCCATTGCATTGTGTGATCCTCAGTTTCAGGGCCTTGATTTTGAATTATAGCAAGAGAAGAGTATCTGCCAGAATAAGTGTTTTCTGAAAGAATGTTTAGTAACTGTTATTTAGATTTAAATGACTGTGCTATTATGAGAATTTCTTTCTTTGGTCCTCAGATCCATATTCCTACAATGAGCCCCAGATATTGAATGGTCAGTCCTCATTGCTTTCACAGTGCTATTTAAGTCAGCACTAGGAAATGCCCTCTGGATGCTGGTGAATTAGACAGAAGCTACTAGATAAATAGGGGTCCAGGGATGTGCCAACCTGCTGCTATTACTAACAAATCCACAAGACCATTGTCACTGCTGGGCCAGCAATCTGGACAAAGATAGGCATATGCACCTGCCCCTAACACTGGCATTGGAATATGCTATTACCAACTGTCATGGCCCAAGGACCAGGTTCTGTGTTTCTTGGTCTTACAGAATACAGATCCCCCACCCCCTTTGCCTAGTTCTACCTGGAGAACTCCTCAACTAGTAGCTTTATCCCCAAATGGGCTCCGATGTCCAATTCTATAGCACCACTGCCCAGTGGACCAGGAGAGGCCTGGGGATGGACAAAGGGGCCACAAGTACAGGGGCATCCTGGTTGAAGACAATAGCAGGGTCTGCGGTTATCAACAGTGGGTGTGGCATAACAGGCATCAACCTAGGAAGTCCCAGATTCACCTGAGCATACACTAGCACAGGAGGCCTAGTCACCAGGTAGGATAAGGGGCTGGTGAGAACCCTGAGTGCAGCAGGGGACAATCACCTTTTTCTGGTCTACCCTGTGTCCTGGAGATGTGTAAACCTTATCTTACCCCTAAATGCCTTATTGAGAGAGGTTAGGGAGGGAGGATGCAGTTGAAAGAGGAGAAACAGATCCAATAGGGAATTAGGAAATTTTAACTGGATAATTTATCAAAAAGAGAGTGTTGTGAATGTAAGTGGACCAAGACAGCTTCGATCACAGTCTAAACCCCACCTTCAATCGGCAGCAATAAGGTCTTCAGCACAAGAAAATAGCCTTGGTATGCACACCTGAGTAGCCGTTGAGAAATTCTGATGTCACCATGATTGTGTGTCTGGTTAGGGCCACAAACGAGAAAGCACTTAGTAGGAGGGTGTGTCCTGAAGAAGTGAGAGCGCTGAACAGAGTCAGAGAAGCAAGAAACAGAGTAAACATTATTTCAGGCAAATGGAAAATAAGAGCACGTCCCCCAAGGAAGGAAGGCACAGAGAAGTTGTTAGGAATGAAGAAGGCCAGCATGGTCCAGAGGTGGAGAAGGCACTGTCGTGTGTACCTGTGAGTATGGGGGCCGAGGGGGCTGCAGAATGACGGGTGATGCTGGCGGGCATGGTACAGGGCACGTTTGAGGAAGTGTAAGTTTACAGTTGTCCATGGTCAGCCATTTGATGTTTTTCTCATTGAATTCTATTTTAAAAAGAAAAGTGGACTTTGTATATATTTAAATAGAGACGATATCTAATTTCCCGTATTTGTAAATTTGCTTGCTTTCCTGGACAAAGCTTTATAATGTTGACATTCATGCTGAACTAAAAAAAAGCAGGGCATGTGTATGTTCAGAGATCATCTCTAAAGTTGGGAACCAAAGATGTGAACCACAGTCACCACATCCACCACCCCTTAAGCAGCACAAACCCTTGCCCAGGCAGAATTGAAATGAATCAAGGGGGAAAGAGTGCAGGAAGTGTGTCTGAGAGCTTGCTTTCTTCTTTCTCCACATCGACCTGCATACGGGATAGAGTGCTGTCAAGTTCGAAGGATAGTTTTTCACTCACTGTCCCCTAGGAACCCTCACAACTACCTGGACACTGGTGATTTTCTAATCTTGCACCATTCCTTGTGTCCAGCAGCAATAGCTTCTGATGTGTTACTTTCTGTCCCACAAGTACTTCCTATAGGGACCATCCATGCCCTCAGTCAGGTCTCTAGCCCAACCCTGCTTTTCCCATCCTTCTCCAGCTTCCTGTGCATGTAAGGGTGAGGGGATCACAAGGCTTCCCAGGGAGCTTCTCTAGGAATGACTGAGGGGTGTGAAAACTGACCTGCATGCGGTACTACACCAGGGAGTTAACAAACTCACACTGGCGCCCTGGTTCCTACCTGGAATTACTTGTTGGGTCAATAACAATATGGAAAAGTTGGTCAAGGGTCCGCCCTCTCTGCTTTTCCCACCTCTACACACACACACACACACACACACACACACACACACACACACACACTCACACACACGTGAAATTTAAACACTGACACCCAGGGAGAATGATAGGCTTGAAGAGGGCTGTAACAGTTGAAAACCCTTGTCTTTAGAAATGGCCGCACTGTCAACATCCCAGTATCTAGGTTGCTGCAGGGTAGTCTGTGCTTCTTACCAATGCTGGCAACCCATTTTCCCCAAACACCAAATGTAGAGAGAGAAATTCAGGGAGACCAGCTCGATAGCAGGGAGCTGAGGGATGGATAGCAAAGGGCCAACTTCCTGCTGGTAGTGAGCCTGTCACAAATGGATACTAGAAAATCCAAGCACAAGGAGAAAGAAAGAATCAATTAAAGAGCAAGTCTGAAAGTACTGCAGATAAAAATGGGGAACAAGAGGTCAACAGGAAGCAGGCAGCAGTGTAGACCTGAGGAAGTAGTTCAGCTGAGGTCTTGGGAGGGCCTGGATGAGGTTCAAGGGCCTAGGCACCCCTCAGGAGGTCCTAGAGAAGCAGGCATTCCACAAGGTGGTTTAGGGCACTGCCAACAGCTACTCCAGAAGAGAATGGGCTACCAGATATTGTCAGGTTGAACAGGCGGGGGTCACAAGGTTCCAGTTGGCCTGAATTAAGTTTCACATTCCACTCCCTTTGCTTTTCTCTACAGGGATTCTCTAAGCACAAAGCGTTTCACTAACAATACACATTCACTTATTCCTCAGCCGTCTGTGCTCAGTGGGGCCTTCACAGCTTATGAAATTGTAAAGAACTGAGAATACCCCCAAGCTTAATGGTCTGCACTATAATTTCAGGATGAATGCCTTGAACAACTGACAGTACACAGTAACATTTCAGCTTGGAAGGGGGCATTTCAACAGTCAGAGCGCAAAGATACAATTCTCCATCCATTTTTCAAGTTACCAGCCAGTTCCGTTCCAGAGCAAGAAAAGCAATAATAAATAGTGAGCCTAAACAGGTTTACCCAGAGATCTTAATAAATAAAAGTTGTCTGGTTCAAAACATATGAGTGCAGGTTTGGAGTCAGTTATGACAGATTGTTTGTTTCCATAAAATATAAGATGTGCATTAGAAGCCTGAGACTGCCGAAGCCAGCAGAGAATGACTGCGGCTTTCTTAGCAAGGCAATTTGTCTGGATTCAAATCCCAACCTTCCACTTCGTGAGCTGTGTGAGTTTGGAAACATCATTTATTCTACTTGTTCCCTGGTGAACTGATATGTAAAGCGGAGACAATAATGATAATTATATCTTAGAGTGGTTCTGCACGAGATAGGCCATACCCCTGTGTGAGGGACGAGTCACACCTGTAGAGAGAACTCAGTCAGAGAATCTGTGCCCCGCTGAAGGTCTTTCCAACCAGAAATGGAGTTTGAGTGGTCAAGCTCTAAGCATGAAGACATGAGTGTTGGGATGTTCTCTTGACAACGAGGGAAGTCAGAGTGCTAGGAAAAGTCTCATATGTTAGCTGGGGCTCTGCATGTGCAAGTGGGGCTGGACCCCAGAAGGAAGGAACACGGGAAGTACAGCTGATTCTTGGGGATCAAGATTTCCACCTTAGGAGACAGAGTGAGATCATCCAGGGCCTGTGAGCTGAAAGTAGGAGCAAGTTGAGATAGGGTCAAAGAAGTTCTGTATGACGAGTCAGAGGGTTGGCGCACTTGGCCCATTCTCCATTTTGATCACCTGTAGAATTTGAGAACATCCTGTGAAAACACCAGCTTATGTCATCTACACCAAAGTGTTTCCGTGTCCCTTGAGTCAGAGCTCTGAAGGCAAAGCAATGCATTCAGGAAGCAAAGGGTTATGGGCGACATCATCAATCAGACAGAGAGACCTCTCTCCCCAGTGGGATGTAAGCACCACAAAGACAGAGATCTACCCTCACTCCTTCTTCCCTAGAGATTCTCTTTCAAAGGCTCAGATGTGGAGGTTATGGGTTGTATTCACCTAAAGCCACTTAGAGCAGAAAAGCGGGGAATTCTAGTGAGGGCCTTCACAAGCAAATCAAACTGTATGCAGCCATTGAATCAACTGTGTTATTGTCCTTCAATTCTAGAATGCTCTTCAGAAAAACGAAATAAAATAACATAAAAAACAACTCTGTGCCCACAACAAAACCTTTCTTCCAGAATAGGAGTTGTGCTGACTCTTTCCTGGTATTCTAGATCTCTCTGCAGACACTCCCATGGGTAAACCAGTTAGGCAGTGCTCCAGCAACTGTTTTGATAAAGGTGATTATGAAACGCAACCGACTAACTTTTGTACTAAATAGTCACTCTTCATAATTAGCCAGGTCAAGCAAAAGCCCACCTTCTCCAGCTTTCAACACATGAAAGATGATGCTATATCACACTTTATTCCCCAGGAATGTTAAATAGCTCCATTTTCCTTGTTTTCTTTTCACATGCAACTCTTCTGGTTATGGGAGGGTTATTTGTTGAATGTGGGGAGTCCTAACTTCTGGGAAATCTGAGTCTCCCCAGGCCCGCTATTCATGGAAAATAAAACCAGGCATTTCCTATCTGTTTCATTAGGGGGTAAAAAGTCATGGAAAAGTATTGAGAAATATTTTGTGCTGACCGGAAACTACCAGAAATGTGCAGAGAGAACAAGATAAGTTGTAAAAGCATGGATTTAGTCTCTCAAATACTTTGAGAAATTTCACTGGGTCTTCTAGGGAGCCTGGGCCGAGAGATACTAGCTGATGGAGGGGTGAGGATCAGGGAGGCTGAGGTGAGGGAGGAGAGAAGGGATCAGGAAGAAACCATGGAACAATCGGCTTCAAGAGTGAAGTGGGCTAAACAATACATGGCAGAAGCAAAGCCATTCGGGCATATTTATCATACTACTGCTACAGACTGGGAAGGGCAGCCTTTGGGGTGCACAGAACATAGAAGAGGTCTGTGAGGTGGTCACTCTCCACTGTCTACAAATTCTTCTAAAACATACAGGTGCATAGCATTTTACAGATCACACCATTTTTGGCAGATGCTAACCCTTCTATGATGGAACCTTGCTGGGAATTATGGTAGAAAGATTCTCGAGATTTGGAGTTCTCAGTTTAAACACTAGTTTTACAACTCCTCCTCACATGACTTGGCTATGAATACAGTAGAAACAAAGATTTCCCTCTCTCCCATAGGAAGGGTTTAGATAGTCATGTGACCTGCACAGAGATGGAGTAACAGAGCCAGAACTGTGCCACGGACGCTGCCTCAGGCCAGTGCTCCCTCCACAGCTGAATGGGCTGGTGGTTAGATGAGGATGCTTGCTGTCTTCTATCTGTCGTTTGGGAAAGTCCTGGGTGCCTGAGCACCTTCCCTAACACACACAGTCAGAACTTTCTGAAGCACCCATGCCTGGCTCCTGCATTCATTCAGGGGGGCTTGGACACACTCGTTATCCATGATCTTAACTGATCATGAACTGAACTGTTGTGTCCCTCCTGGCCTTCTACCAAGTTTGGCTACTTGCTGTCCCTGTATTTATCTTAGCTTCCTCCATGATTCTCCAGACCTGGATGCCAAGCCTCCTCTCTGCTCCTCAACCCTGGGTACTGTGACAGTCCTTGCCTGGACCCTGGGACTAGAAACTTAGCAGATGAACCATAGTCTGAAGGACAGATGAGGGAATGGTTCACAATGAGCTCTCAAACCCTGAACACTGAAGTCAGACTGCTTGCCTCAAGTCCCTGCTCTGAAACTTGGGGCTATGTGACTTAACTTTCCTGAGCTGCAGTTTGCTCATCGATAACATGGGGATAATAACACTTTTCCTCATATTGTGGAATATATTATAAGCACTATGACAGGCACATGGTAAATGGCCAATAAACGCATCTGTTATTATTGTTAATTTCTTCATGATGCTCTCTCTTTTCTTGTTTAAACTGAACCACAAAAATTAAGGTCTAACAGATGCCATGTGGCCTAGTATCCATTTTTATCCTTGTGGTCAACTATGTGTTCCCAGAAAAGGATTGTCTGAGGAACATTTAGGTGTGTATCTATTTGAATTTCCCCACACGAGAGCCTGAACAGGTACTGACTCCACTATACACTGTTCCGCTGAGGTCAGTGTAAATGTAGCTGCATCGATTCCCTGGTGAGTCTGCAATTGCTGCCTATGAGATTGATCTCCGTCCCATATGTACGTTTTTGGAAGGCAAGTCTGCACATAATGGGTACACTTCCTCTGTTGCTGTCTGCGATGCCCACGAGCGCTTCTTCTCCTTCCTCTGCCAAGGGGAGGTGGCCTACAGAACTGGCTCTTTTGGCAATGAGAATCCCTGACACATCTTCACACACAATACTAGGAAATAACTCGGTGCTGTCCTTTCCCCTTATCCACTGCATAAGATACTGTCAAATGAAAACATAAAAAAATTGTAAGAAGATAAAAGTCAATAAACAAAAAAAATTTACAATTTTCATCATCTTGAAGGGCAATTATGAAACAAGACAAAATAACTGCCTTTATCTCATTTAGTCTCAGAGGAAAACTGCCAAAGAGAGGGCAAGCAAGTCTTAATGTTTTCATGTAAGATAAAAAAAAATCTTTGAGAGAAGGAGGAAAAGAAAATCTACTTGAGGCTAAACTATACATTCAAAGAGGCGGATATTCCGAGTGAGCATAAGCAGTGCTCATGCCAAGATCGCATACCTACCCATTTGCTCTTTCAGGACTTGATTACAGCAAATACAGATATCTCATACTTCATCAGTCAGTACAGATGGGGACACTTCTTGTAAGGAGAGAGAGATGTCTTTTGAAACCCAAGGGCAAGAATGCAATGCTGGAAGTGAGACTTGACAGTTGCTCTCTGTCACGTCCAGCACATTGTGGGTTGTGGGGAAGGAGAAGGGCAGCGCAGAGTTAAGAAAAGACAGTAGCCAGTAATAGAGTATAAGCACAGGTCAAGGGGAACAGTCTCAGGGACTGAACCCCGAATCGGACCAACGTGTAGTTTTCATTGGTAAGCTTCTAAAGAGGTAATGATTATTAATCTCAAGATCTGTGTGTTAGTAGCCTGCTGGCCGTCTTTCCGAAAGCTCCCATTGTGTTCCAACCTGGACTTTGCCTTCACACATGCACATCTCCAGGGAATCCATTGAAGAGGAGGAACCGATACAATTCCATCGGGTCTCAGTTTGCTGAGACTTCCCGTCAAAGGAACTTTTCCGGTATCTTTCCATCGGGCCTCAGTTTGCCGAGGCACTCCCTTGTGAAATCCTGGGAAGAGCACTGGGGAACAAGCGGCTTGGCAGCTGTATGGCGGCGACAGCTCTCTACAGAGCTGTCTTATTTTTCTTCTTCTCTGTAGGCCAGATTTCTCCACTTCCAAACCCACATAATTGAAAAAAAAAAGTGACTCATACTTTCTGAGTTGTACATTATTGGTATTACCCAAACAAAGAGAAATGAGTTCTCATTCAGCTCTACATTTTAATACTTAAAGATAAGCTTCTGATTAGCCCGGCTTGGGACACGTGGCCCAATCAGCTGTGGAGAGGGGCAGGATTGGGGGTGTGGTCACATCGTACACAGTGTCGGCCAGGAGATGCCATGGAGCACATCATGGAATAAATCTCTCTCCACTGTCCCCCAACCTGAGGCACAATGTCACAACACTACTCCAGGAAAAGCAGGTGGTAGAGACCTGAAGTTGAGACTAAGAGTTTATCACCCTAGAAAGTGTGTGTGTGTGTGTGTGTGTGTGTGTGTGTGTGTGTGTGTGCAACTTAGGGAGAGTAACTTTTGGGTCAAAAGTTTAGTATATACAAATTATTGTGCACAGTTCTGATGTGCAAAAACTAATTTTTCCATATATATGGATACAAATTGTAAATGTATATATGTAAGTATATGTGGACATATATGTGTGCTTTTTGAGAAATATATATTTGTTTCTCAAAAGTTCTCCCTACATTGTAAAGCTTCTGCCAACAAAAATGATTAGAGCTAGACAATTCTAACCTGTCGCTTTAAGAGAAAATTATGTTTAAAACACAAAATCAGATGATTGCATGGTATTCCATAGTTTATATGTGTTTTTAGATGTGTCATTCTCTTAAATAAGAGTAAAGAGGCAAAGACTGTTTAAAACACCCATGCCCTCTCAAGGACTAGGTGTAGACTCTCTCAAATTCATGTCATAGAGACAGCCCGTCTCCAGGAGGACCACAGCAAGGAATTTTCCCTTTATTGCTGATTGTCCAAATGACCCTTAATAGTCCTTAGCCATAAGCTTTGCTAGATGCTTTTCATAAGATGTCCCCTTACTTACTTACCTGTTTATTCAGTGGACATTTTCCCTTGCTCCTTTATCTACCCTATTCCATATAGATGACTTTGAGGGACATCATACATTTATCCCTCCAGTTCCATTCTCCACTCATCTTCACCCTCCTCTGAGGTCCAGATGCTGACTTGTACAGACTACATCAATGTCTTCAAATGGATAATTCCACGTAAACCAGATATTAGCTGTCCCCTCCCTTCCCGCTCTCCCGAACTGCAAATTAGTGAGCAAAATAAATGTAGTTATTGTAAGCCACTAAGTTTTGAGGTGGCTTGTTACTCCTGTTCCATAGCTGGAACACTCCCCTACTTGCTACAACTCTAACTTACACTCTGACTTCCTGCAACCTTATCTGTTAACCGTGATAAGGAATGAGAATATCTGAACTATTGAACCACATAAAGCTCCACACTAAATAATCCTGGGAACCCCAGCCCTGGTCAGCCCAGCATCAGATGGGAGGACAAGGCAAGAACAGAAGTTGTTGGCCAAGAGAGCAGGATCGAGTAGATCCAGGCTCAAGCACCAGCACAAGCTGGGCAATTCAGAGCCAGGAAGATTTGGAGGTTTTATGTTATATATATTCCGTGCACGTATGAGGTTGGATGTGGCTGCCTAAAGGGGTTGGGCTGGGATAGCCAGGAGGCAGCTGTGAAGAGTGACATGGTAGTGTTATATTTGTGCTGACCTCAAAGCATGGCCCAGTTCTGAAGTATGGAACAAATTCCCGCATGATTTCCCTACATTGACCTACGTTTGTGCTCTAACAGCTGTTTAAAAAACTGCCAGTCTACAAAATAAATGATGTAGTTAATGGGATTGCAGCCGTTCAGATTCTTCAATGAAACTGAAATTGTGTCTTTAAAAGTGATGCACACTCCTTTCTGACAGCCTATTTGCTTAAAATCTTAATCCCAGTTCTTTATGGTGGACAGTAAATGGTACCTATGACCTGGTGACTAATATTAACCTTGCATTTCATGTCATAGCAATAAAATACTCTCCTGAACATTAATGGCAAGTGAAAGGCAGCCACAATGCTTATCAGCCACCACATATGAAGGATGACTAAGAACAACAAATATGAATATAATAGAAATCTTCTATAGAATTAAATGGTGGGAAAAGCATTATTCTTCCTTTGACAATTTTATTCTGTCTGCAAGCATATGGTCCCTTCATTACCCTATATGTTTTGGGAGCAATAACTGAAGTGTTATTTGACAAACGGATGTTTTAAGAGAAAAATTACTCCAAAAATATATTAAAAAGATAGACGAACAGAAGACAGCTAATGATCCTTGTAATCTGATGGGCACGATGTTGTCTTCTAACTTTCCACTGAAAGCTTTGTCCCCAAGATAGGAACTGGCTGAATTAAAGATGAAGGGCAGTGAGGAACATGAAACAGTGTCAATAAGCGTGACCTCTATGGCACTGAAATATGGCTGAAAGTGAGGAAAGGATGTGGAGAACAGAAGGAAGAGGACACTAAGAGAGACAAAGAAGCAAAAGTAAAGGGAAAGTAAGAGGAACAAGAGAAGAACAGCTAGATCTGGTCCTTTCGAGAAGTGCAGTCTGCTATAATGGAAAATAGTGTGAGTTAGTTCATTCAAGGAGTCATGGGTTTGAATCCCATCTCACCTTTTACCAACTAATAACCTTGGAAAAGTCACTTTAATCCCACGATCCTGATGTGTACCTGGGGAACAGGGTGAATGACATCTTGCACGCTCGATGAGAGAGAAGCACACAGAGCAGGGCCTGACCTCAAATGTGGACTGAATAAATGTTGGCTCCCTTCCTCTGTTTCCCAATGTTTGTTTTCTTTAAACTTCTTACTATGGGAGAGACAAACTAGCCAAAATGTCCAGTGTTTTCAGCAGAGATTCCTAAGTGAAGATATTAGCTAGATCCCTCTAGCAGTCCAAAGTCTGCCCTATGGAAAGATTTCTTGCTGAGAAAACTCTGCAGAAGTCTCTGGAAGGGAGCCTGTATCATCCTTTCATCTGACAGCCATCAGGATCTGATTGGATCAGCAAGACAACCTCCCAGTGTAATATGTGACCCATCGTATCTGGTTGGGTTTGTTTCTCAAAGAGCTCAGGGATTTGCCTATTTTCTGTTTCACACTGAGCAATGTCAATGCAGATGAAAATGCGTAGACAAAGATTTTCTGCTTGCATCTATTATGCAGTGTTTCTAAGGTTCACAGTTCAATATTGATTATATGGTTCACTAGGAACTAATATTTTTAATCAGTTAATTCCTGAACTGGTTGGTTCTCTTTGATTGCAAACTCTGGATATCAGGGTGAGTGCTAATAGGCCTCTCTGTGGTGGAGATTCAGCTCTATCTTCCGGAGTGGAAGTTCTATTTCGTCTTGAAGACTGGAAGAGCTGTAGGATTTTAAATCTCATGAAGAGTTCTTTTCCATCATCAGCAATCCACTTGGCCTGAGGTGAGAGAGACTTCCCACACTCATGTGAATCCAAGGCTCTAATCTGGAGTCCCCAAGTCAGGTAGCCCACATTCACATCTCCCTCTTGCTTCATTCTCTCCCCAGGCAGGCTGTGAGAATTTGGGGCCCAAGTCCCTAATTTGTTGTTCTCTGTATTTGTTCCTTTCATACACAATGGATGTTTGTAAGCTCCTCAAATAATTAACCTCCCTAAGGAAAAAACACGAAAATACCATTTTGCTGAGTAAATACTGGTCTTCCTGATCACAAGGAGCTATTATCTGTGGAAGTTACATTTTCCAATAAGTTCAGAGTAGCCTCTACCATGAAAGAAAGAAGTGGATTGGCCTCTCCTTTGGAAAGGAAAAGGAAAAGGGAAAGGGAACACATTTTGTTGAGCCTCTAGTATATGCCAGATAAAGTGCTAAGAACTTCAAATAGGTTATTTTATTAAATCCTCACAATAGTACTAGGGATTTATACTTGAAACTAGAGATTACACCAAAAATAGAGACAAAAAAATATAGGTAAAATAAATTTGTACGTTGAGTCTCCCGAATGCGGTAGTTGTTTACTTAGAATGACATGATGTTACACAGAGCGCATTCATTGTGTCCAGTGGGCCTGGCGCTGCACACACCTCATCTCCCAGGTGTGACTTCAACCCTTGCTAGGAGAGACCCTTGCCCAATTCTTTTAGAGATGAAGAGTAGGGCCAGATTGCGGAAGGTGTTCAGAACTCACACCCAGGTTATTCCTCATCTAACGACCATTTTCTTTTCATCACACCCTGTTGCTTCCGTACAGCCTAATGGAGAAGGTGAGGCTCAGACTGGAAAAGGATAGCATGTATATTTCTCTGTTGTGTGAATAGTGACCATACCTTCTAAGAAGTGAGAAAAAGAAATTCATTTCCAGAGATTGAGGAATATAGTATTATGCATTAGATGTGACATGTCACAGGCAAAACCTTCTTTCCTAGATATATATTTTTCAAAGACCAGCAACGCTGAAAACAGGTTGCACTGATGAATACTGTACTGAAAAAAA
Source organism: Rhinolophus sinicus (assembly GCF_057876585.1). Lineage (NCBI taxonomy): Eukaryota > Metazoa > Chordata > Mammalia > Chiroptera > Rhinolophidae > Rhinolophus > Rhinolophus sinicus. The sequence continues at coordinate 58,985,452 of NC_142515.1, read as the reverse complement.
GAATCGCAGACACATTACCGGCCAGTTGTAACAGGTAGCTATTAATGCTATAAATAATGTCATATAGGTGTAATGCTCTGTGCTGAGCATAATATGTCTATGTCATCATCAGGCAACTAAACAGAAAGAAATAGGTCTGGCAGTTAGATAGCCCCAGGATCATATAGTGGCTCAGACACTTACCAACTCCATGACCTCAGGCCAAGTGCTTACCTCTGTAAAACGAGGAAGTGTCAGCTTCTCCATGGAATAGCTGGGAAGATGAAATGAGATTTTATATCAAATGACCAGAGCAAGGCCTGGTTACATAATTCATGCTTTTTCTTTTTCTTTTTTTCCTTTTTGACTTTCAGGTTGAGGATTTTGACTGAATTAATAAATCAGTTCTGCTTAAACTGTGAACTTGTGTGGTCCCAGGTTAGAAAGCCAAAGATAATCTGGACAAAAAAGGGAAGAATCAATACCACACAATGAATGGTATGGTATGGGAGAAAAGCGATGTGCCTGCATGTTGCTGCTTTCTGAATTGATTCTAAACTGAATTGATTCACTAAGCAACTTTAATTAAAGGAAAAAGGGTATTTTTCTTTTTTTCCTCCAGGGTAAAAATCAGGCAGAATCGAGGAACGGAGGAGAACATATCAGGTTGGAAATGGAGAACAGATTGAAAAAAGAGACAAAACACAGAGAAAAATGAATTGGTGTTTTGAGTCCCAATTGTCCCAAATGTGACAATTGCTCGTTTGGAAGGGGCTGACACTGCAAAAAGCACTCCATGTAGGGTGGTCACATACATATTGACCGTATATCACCAGATTGCCCACTGAAGGCCAAGAATATCATACCCGTGTACTCACAAAGCTCATCCTTCTTTCTCTGTGATTTGAGAACATCTGCATGAAAGCATAGACTCTGCTTCCTGCTGCTTTATCATGACCTGAAGTCACAGGATAGTGGTAGCCATGGCAACACCTGCAATATTGCTAACCTGGGGTTACAAGCTCTCAGGTAAGAAACTGGAGACAGACACATATTAAACAAAAAGAAATCTAAGGAAAAATGACTTCAAATGTGTCACACCCGCTTCAACTCCAGACCTCAATAGATTATAAATCAGCATCAAGGAGGCAGAGAGGAGAGAAAATATTCTTATTAAGCATCTCTTGTGTACCAGATACTATGCGATGGGCTTGCCTAGCTTTTTAACATGTTTCTGAAAATAATCCAATGAGGAAGGTATGATTATTACTCTCCATTACTTACAAATAGAAGTAACAAGTTGTTAGGTAACTTGCTCAAGTGTACCAGTCTGATTGATAAGTGGCAAAGATGGAATTTGTACCAGCTTCATCAGATTCTGTTTTGACCATGGAGGTTTGGTCTCCAGTTCATGAACATTTTCCCTATGACATTTCATTTAATGAGCTTCCATTTTCCCACCCTGTAGTGGAACCCCCAGCCCCCCACCTCTAGCGAACTTTTGTCCCTGTCTGCTTCTGTCTTAGGAACCTAGTCTGGAAAACTCGTGTCATGATCATACTGGTCCCATGCTAACACCTTTTCTTGGTCCTGCAATGAATATGTAAGGACATCTCCATGCAAAAACACAATTAAAAAATTATCCATTATATGTGAGGAAAGGAAATGGAGACTCAAGAGGTTAAGAAACGAGTTAAAAGCCAAGATAACAAAGTTAAAATTATTGAGTGTCATCTCTGGCCTAAACTTGGCATGACTGGGAAGTGAGAAAGACTAAAGAAATGAAAAAGGGACATGTCCTGATGAAGTACTGCCATTTGTGACAACATGGATTAATCTTGAGATTATTATGCTAATTGAAATAATTCAGACAGAAAATGTCAAGAACCATATGACTTCACTTATATGTCGAATATAAAACTGGAAGCAGAAACAAAGAAACAAAACTCATAGAGACAACAATTTAGTGGTTACCAGAGGGTAAGGGGGAAGGGGTGTGGTAGATGAGGGAAAAGGGGGTCAAATATATGGTGATGGAAGGAGAACTGATTCTGGGTGGTGAATACACATGTAATATATAGAAGATGTATTATAGAAATGTACACTTAAAACCTATATAGTTTTACTAACCAATGTCACCCCAATAAATTTAATAAAAAAATAATAAAAGAGGGATGTGTGCAGAGTCTCCACCCTCTTCTCTTCCCCCTTCTTATCAAAATAGTGGATGTCAGTATCTGGAGACCTCTAGAATCAAACTCTGTTCTATGAGGGCTACAGAATTTTTATCTTCCTGTTTGTGTTCTTCTATATTTCCTTAAGTTTTTATAACCTGTATGTATTACTTTTATAACTAGAGGTAAAAGTTATATTTTAAAGGAACAAAATACTGATTTTCTATTAAAATAAAATATAGTCAAATGCTCAGCAAACCAGACACATGAGTGGTTTCAGTTTAAATAAACAGCGGGAAGGGCTTGGCTGGTATTTTTAATGAGTTGGTTCTGAAATCCTTGTCAACACTGGCCACACTGATGTGATTTCAATGTGATTTTGTTTCAGGACCTGTAGAGATGAAGGCTGACTCTGGAACTTGGCACATTCAAAATCTCCTTCACTTGTGGGACCCTGCATGGGGCAGTTGAGATTTCTCCTCTCATCACTTCAAAAACAATAGAGCAAAGCCCAGGACTAAATGCACTTCTTGCTTCTAGGGTTGTTGAGAGCTTTAATTGGGAGAATATTTGTAGCATGTAGATAATAATAGCAAGCACTAGTAAAGGAAGAAAAAAATACACTCAACATATCCTGCCTCCATTTGCCATGGCTGAGTTGCTCTGTGCTCTAATATCAAATGTGAAAATGTTACGCATTCTCTCTCAAACAGCATGAAGCAAGGGACTGTGGCACCAATGATGCTTTGTCTATGCTCTAACCATCCTGCTTAAGGAAATGTTCCTGAACAACAAACAGGAAAAATGAGAAATCTATTAGGAGAAGCAATGAGGAGATATGGTCAACTATACTCATTTGTGCCTAGTGTGTGATCAGTTCTTAGAATTCTAAGTTCTGCTTAGTATTTGTGATTGTTTCTATGAGTAATTTTGCTTTCTAACTTCGCAGTGTTTCATCTTTTCCCCTTCCATTCTCTGTGTTAGCCCAAGTCATTTTTATCCTCTGATACTGGGAAAAGTTTACTTAAAAATTAAACTCACAAGCATTGATTTAAAATTTCTCTATCTCTATCTCTATCTCTATCTCTCTATCTCTATCTCTATGTCTACCTCTACGTCTACGTCTGTCTATGTCTATGTCTATATATCATGGGTGCCAAAAATGTGTACAAGTGGACACTTTGGTCATCGTTGCTCAAGCAGTAGTTCGCCGTAATCAGAAGTGTCTGGATGCTGATGGTAACCACTGTGAGCACCTCTTGTAATTGAAGAAGTCAAATGTGACTTGTATTCATCTTTTGCTATCGGTATATATTGAGTATTACAATTTTAATACAGTTTTCCTTTCTTAAAATGTGTGTCTATGATTTTCTGGTTTCTGGAACCCTGACTCCTCCCTCACCCAGCAGAGCCCCATAGCACTTTTGACTTGTGATAGGCTGCTTGCAAACACCACTGGCCTCGTGGACTGTAGCCTACAGGCTGCAATGCTGTGCCCCTGTTTGCTCAGTCCTTTTCTCCTCTATGCGCATCCATGTCTTCTGCTGCTTCTCCACCCTAGATAGGAAGGTAAATATACCAGCTTTTACCTAATATCCTTTGGTGAATTTCCTCACACTTTAGCCTGTGGAATCACAGCATATTAAGGAGGAGTTTGAAGGAAACTATTCAGGGGTCAAAGCTACACAGCTGGAGTCCAGTCCCAGTGACAAGACAGGAAGGGTAAAGAAAAATAAGGAGGACACATTTTTATTTTTCATTTTTAAAATTAGTTTCAGGTGTACAAAGCAATATAATTAGACATTTACAATAAAAAATTTGTCAATTGGCAAATAATGGCAGATTCATTTTTCAAAAAAAAAGTAAAAGAAAAGAAAAATAAGAGGAGATCAGGGATCAGGGCAAAATTCAATCGCTTGGCCACTCACACAGTGCGGACTTTGGAGCAGCACACAGAGAACAATTGGTGTGTACATCAATGGCAGGTTCCAAAGATATTCTGCAATTGTTTTAGCACCCAGGAAGAATAACACATGAACAACCAAACGTGTATCCCTCAAGAAGCTTATGTCAGTTTTCAAATTATTGCATCTCTGTTTCTAATTAACCCATTTAGCCTGCTCTGAGAAAGTGAATCTGGGAACTTAAATATTTTTGCTTTGCTAGTAAGCACAACACTAAATTTCTTTTTTCAATCACAACAATCTCTGTGTTCTTCAGCTGCTAAAAGTAGATTCCATATAATGTACATGGACTTGAATAGGTGGAAATTGTTTTTCTTTTCTTTTTTTGTAAAGTTTGGTTATTTTGTTTTATTTTATTTATTTATTTTTACTTATTTTAATTTAATGATTAGTTTCAGGTGTACAAAACAACATAATGATTAGACATTTGCACACCTCACAAAGTGATAATACCCCCAAGCCTACTACTCATCTGACATCATACATAGCTGTTATGTATGATACCATTGACTATATTCCTTATGTATGTTATATCCCGTGACTATGTATATACTCATATATATAGATATATGGATATAGATCTATATCTATACATATACATATACATATACATATACATATACATATACACATACACATACACATACACATATATATATATATATATATATATATATATATATATATATATATATATATATATATATGTATATGTATACTGGGGGCACCAAAGGAATGTATACCCATTTTCAGAGATGTTATCTATTTATTACTTTTCAAAGTTGAATTGAATTACGGTAGCAATGTGTAGTATGATGTTCACGCAAAAGATGGTGTTAATCAAATGATTAACACCATGCTAGCGTTATTCCTTGTATTACAATTTTAATACAGTTTTTTCCTTTCTTAAAATGTGTATATATTTTTTGGCATCCTGTGTGTGTGTGTGTGTGTGTGTGTTTGTGTGTGTGTGTGTGTGTGTGTGTGTGTGTGTGATTATAGTTGACATTCAACATTATTTTATGTTAGTTTCAGGTGTATATTTTAGCAGTTAGGCATTTATATAATCTATGAAGTGATCCCCCCAATAAGCCCAGTACCCATCTGACATCCTACATAGTCTTTATAACAGTATTGATTATATTCCTCATACTGTACTTCACATCCTTGTGACTATTTTGTGACTACTAAAATGTACTTTCTAATCCCTTCACCTTCTTACCCACCACCCAACCCCCTCCCATCTAGCAACCATCAGTTTTTTCTCTGTATCTCAGAGTCTATTTCTGTTTTTTTTGCTCATTTATTCTGTTCTTTAGATTCCACATATAAGTGAGATCATATGGTACTTGTCTTTCTCAGTCTGACTTATTTCACTTTGCATAATACCCTCTAGATCCATCCATGCTGTTCAAATGGTAAGATTTCATTCTTTTTAAGGCAGAGTAATACTCCATTGTATAAATATACTAGAATCTCTTTATCCAATTGTCTACTGATGGGGATTTAGGTTGTTCCCATAGCTTGGCTATTGCAAATAGTGCTGCAGTAAACATAGGGGTGCATATATATTTTTTGAAATAGTGTTTGGGATCTCTTTGGATAAATACCCAGTAGTGGAATTGCTGAGTCATAAGGTTATTCTATTTGAAATTTTTTGAGGAACCTCCGTACTGTTTTCCATAGTGGCTGCACCAACTTGCAATCCCACCAATAGTACATGAGGGTTCCCTTTTGTCCACATCCTCACCAACACTTGTTGTTTGTTGATTTATTGATGATGGCTATTCTGACAGTAGTGAGGTGGCATCTCAGTGTGGTTTTTATTTTCATTTCTCTGATGATTAGTGATATTTAGCATCTATTCATATGTCTATTGGCCATCTGTATGCGCTCTTTGGAGAAATGTCTATTCAGGTCTTCACCCATGTTTTAAAATTGTATTGTTTGTTTTTTTGGTGTTGAGTTGTACGAGTTTCTTATATATTTTGGATATTAACCCCTTAGCAGATGTGTCATTAACAAATATCTTCTCGAATATATGGTGATGGAAAAACTGACTCTGGGTGATGAACACACAATGGGATTTATAGATGATGTAATACAGAATTGTACACCTGAAATCTATGTAATTTTACTAACAATTGTCACCCCAATAAATTTAATAAAAAAATTAAAAAAAAACAAAAAACCCCCCAAAAACAACAACAACAAAAAAAACAAATATCTTCTACCATTCAGTAGGATGTTGTTTTGTTTTGTTGATGGTTTCCTTTGCTGTGAAAAAATTTTTAGTTTGATATAGTCCCATTTATTATGCTTTCTTCTGTTTCCCTTGCCCAAGGACATATATCAGTAAAAATATTACTAAGGGTAATGTCTTAGAGTTTACTTCCTATATTTTCTTCTAGGAGTTTTATCGTTTTGGGTCTTACAATTAAGTCTTCAATCCATTTTGAGTTTATTCTTGTACATGGTATAAGAAGGTGGTCCAGTTTCATTTTTTTTTGCATGTATCTGCCCAGGTTTCCCAGCACCATTTATTAAATAGACTCTCTTTACCCCAATGTAAGTTCTTGCTTCCTTCGTCATAGATTAAATGATAGGTGTGGATTTATTTGTGGGCTCTCTATTCTGTTTTATTGTTCCATGTGTCTTTTTTGTGCCACTATCATGCTGTTTTGATTACTATAGGCTTGTCGTATAATTTGATATCAGTAGCATGATACTTCCAGCTTTGTTCTTATTTCTCTGGATTGTCGTGGCTATTTGGGGTCTTTTATAGGTTCATATAAATTTTAGCATTATTTGTTCTAGTTCTGTGAAAAATGCCATTGGTACTTTGATAGGGATTGCATTGAATCTATATATTGCTTTTGGTAGTATGGACATTTTAACTATATTACTTCTTCCTATCCATGAGCATGGTATATGTTTCCATTTATTTGTATCTTCTTTAATTTCTCTCTTCAGTGTCATAATTTTCTGAGTACAGTCTTTTACTTCCTTGGTTAAATTTATTCTTAAGTATTTTTTTTTTTTTTGGTGCAATTATAAACGGGATTGTTTTCTAATTTCTTTTTCTGATAGCTCATTATTGGTATATAACACAACACTAAATTTTAATTGTAGAGGGCGCTAGAGAGTGATTGTATCAGAAAGGAAGGAGTTTTGCTTCCTGGTTCCAGTGTGCTGCTTAAGCAGACTCCTATAGAGTATGTGGCTTCTCCAGGTCTAGCTCCTGTAGCACATAGGAATTCACGAGCTGTGGGTGCAGTTTCTCCAGCATCCGAGTCCTGCAGTGTCCAGTGGCAACAACTGATTTCCCTCTCAAGTGCTCCTCAAGTGGTTTTGTAGAAGGCTACCTCTAATGAGATACTCCCTGTGAACAGCTCTTTAGCAAGTTCTGGAGAGTGTAGTTCCAGCAAGTTCTTTGCATATGTCACCATGGTACTTGTCTGACCTTCAGTGAGCTGTTGCTCTGCTTCCCCAACAAAGGAAGAATTAGTATACTTTCATTCTTTACACTCTCCTTTTTTGAGACAAAACCCTAGTAACTAGAATTCAGTTTTATTATTTAATTCAAAATGAATGGAAATATATTCAAAATTAACTCAACATTTCTGTCATGGGATCAAGACTTGGCATTTTCTTTATGGAAAAAACAATGGTAGAATCATAGAACATCTGAGTTAGAAGGAGAACATTTATTCCAATAACTTCATTTTGTTTTAAGAAGCTAGAATGAGGAGGTTTTCACAGGGCACGCAGTGAGTGAGGTCAAGGCCTGCAAGCTAATCACAGTGCTCTTTGGGAAGTTATTTATATTCCCCAGGCATTTCTAAAATGCTGCTAAGAATAAGAACCATAGGTGTAGATGGAAAAGTCAAACAATTACACAGGTGTAGAAAAAGGGGGTATTTGAAGGATGCCGATGTATCTCACCTACTTCAGATCTAGTTTCCACTTAGTCCTGACTTCTTTATACAATCCATCTTCCCTAGGCCTCACTGACAAGGAGATAGCTTCTGGGAATAAAGTCATAGTGATGGTAACAAAGAGCAGTGTTTGATGCCTACTTGTCATTAAAATCACTAGAACTCCAGCTTCCCCAGATGCTTCCTCACAATCTGCGGGCTCCCAAGGTGGCCCCATTGGCTTCTGAGCAGCCATGACACCTATGCAAATCATAACAAATGGACAGTGGTCCATGAGCTAGGGTTTGTAAGGCAGCGCTATACATTTCTAGGAACCCACAGGGAATTTGAAGATCATTTAGATAATAATTTTATGCATGTCTACAAAATGATGATCCATAATTCACTGCTTTTTGGTCCCTAGCCAAGGATCATCAGTTCACCTGGAGACCTCCCATGAACATAAGTGTTTCATACACTCATCTCAGTGTTAAACATGCTCAGACTTTCTCAATTTATTGGGACATGTATTAATTTTAATCTTTGGTTGTAATGAACAGGTCATCTGTATTTTTTCCCAAAAGAGGATGTTGATTTTAAGTATACATGTTGAGTGAAACTGGTATTGACCTAGTACTCACAAGCTCTGTTGATTTCATGGTACCTTACTCATGATCTTTGTACATAAAAAAATATATACGATCAAAGGAAATACTGAACATAAAAAGGAAATATATATATATATATATATATATATATATATATATATATATATATATATATATATATATTTATTTATTTTAAATGTTTGCTACAGAGAAAGCCTAGCCTTCAGAAGATCAGAAGAACTGGGCTATCTGTATAAAAAGTACATTAAGATTGTAGATGAAAAGAAAATTTCCATTAGTCTGATCATTAGTAGAAAAACATAAGTTGCTTCTTATAATTATTATATCTACAAGGGAGGCATGCCTCTGTAGATATCAGTATTACAAAGGTCTAAGATAAAGTTGTTTTTATTAGGGAATCAGAAATATATAGGAAACGGGCTCAAGGCATTATTGATATTGGGGAAGAGTAGTAGGTAGTGTATTCTTATATTTTGAGGTTTATCTCTTAATGCAAAGATATATATATATATATATATATATATATATATATATGTATATATATATACATATATATATATATATATATATATATATATATATGATTACACTAAATAATAAACATATTTATCCATATAGAAACAGGGCAAGGTGTCAGTCTTGCTTTTTCACCTTTCTGTTATAAATCTCTTTAATTATGAACACTTATTTCAACATTTCTTATTTCAAATTTCCAGAGGAAAACTATAACTGACCACATTCACTTCTTTGTGTTAAGTCATGTATCATTGTCTACCCCATTATCTTGCTGCCCTTGAATGAAGTGCTCATCTCATCTTTGGTTCAAATAGTTGTAGAGCCTGTAGACCATGGGTCAGAAAGAAAGGTCATATACTAGCTGAAGGACAGACAGATTCCTTTAGAAAGGAGTGTGGGGAGGCAAGTAGCAAAAATACCAGAATTTAGTACAGTAGTCTTAATCATTGTTGTCAGCCATTAGCCTAACTCATTCAGTCTTTAACAATCCACAAGATCCTTTACACCCTCAAGCAAATAGAAAATCTGTTAACCTACCCTGCTAGCCTGCCCAGGCATTCCCAGAGTCCCATGGGGGTAATGGTGAAGGAGACGCGGTCATGTAAGTCTAGCTTAGATACACACAGTGGGACTGGATTAAATTTATCCGACACATAACATCAGACAAACTTTTACAGATCCTTTTTCTTAAATAAATTTCGTGTAAATCTAGGCTAATCAGGGTAATGTTGGTAATCCTTGAAATAAAGACATGAAGGAACAAAGTAAATGAGATTTGGCAAGTATACATAGATTGAGAAGTATGTACTAATGTTGTGATATATGTTCATTAAAGTGTCAATGGTTGTTGAAAATATACTTTTATGTTTTTAAGAAAGCATTTAGAAGGCATTTATTGTATGAAACATCACAACAAAGGTGTGTTTTATAGACACCTTTGGTAAATCCTGAAACTCGTTGCCCTGAAAACAGGAACAAACGAACAAACAAGCAAATGAAAAAATCTCTTTCATATTGAACACACTACATGAAGAATATTCTTATTCTATTTGAAAGTGGAGAAAAGGGGGGCAAGTACATGGAATGGACAAAGAATGAGATAATTATTGAACATTAAATTGAAGAACAATGTAATAAAAGGGAACAAAAGCAAAAGGAAAAGAGAAAATGAAAGGAGAGAAAGGACTCAGACCTTGTTTGTCTGAGTCCCCAGCACAAGAGTGTGGAACCCCAAGGCCAGTTGTCACAGTGGAAGCCCAGGCTCCAGCCAGCATTAGCTCTGTGACCACAACCGAATTGCACTGATGCCCCAAGACCTCTGTCCCTTCATTTTTCAAATGAAAGTAGTACATGAGTTGATTTACAAGATAACTTCCTGGTCCATGACTTAGTTTTGTATAATCATAAAAGGGATGGATTTCGTTTTATTTGCTTCAAGCTGCCAGATACCAACTGTGCCCCGCAGTATCAAGATGCAAGCAAACCCAAAATGCTTTCATGGCATAAATATGCATATGCTCATGGATACCCCTCAATATCTCATGAAGTCTCGTTCATTATTAAAATATCAAAACTGCAATTTCTGTAACTACTTTGCTTGCTTAGCTGAGGAATGCATTTGACAGGGTGGCTCTGCCTGGAACTGGACATCAGGTGAGCTCTGTGGGCAGCCTCCTAGCTAATCCTGAACAAAGCTAGACCCTTGCCCTAGCTGTGCCTGGCTTAGGTATTTGCTTCCACTGAGAGCAAATTCAGTGGAATCACACGGCTGTGCCTTCTAGGGCTTTTGAGACTTTTGTGACATATGGAAGGTCTTCCTCATTGTTTTTAGCACCTGAGGTGGGCAAGCAAACTGTGCATCAGTGGCAATGCTGAGACAGCAATTTGGCACCTACAACAGATCTGGCTCAGCCTCTATTCAACAACATCTGCCCTGCTGCTTTGTTTTATGGGGCTTACCTTCTTTTTGAGGCAATGCTGTTTAAATCTCTAACAAGCTCTTATATAGAAAAATGGTAGAATGGAATGGGCACTCATGTTAGAGAAGGTGACTGGGTTCAAATCTCAGCCAATCATTCATGACCTGAGAGAACATGAGCTAATCTTTAGATATCTCCGAACCTCACAATTCATCTATAAAGTTGGAATAATTAGAAATGCTCAGTTGCCTCCCAGAATTTATGTTGTCTCAAAGCCTTTCCTGAGGGTAAAAAACGAAGCAAAATCTTCAAAGCAGAAAAGGAAACAGACTTAGACTATGTTTATTTCCAAAATGTTCCATTAGAATGGATCTCTTGCGCCTAAAACTAAGTTGTCAGCAGGTGTGTTCCTTCTGGAGACTCTGGGAGAGAATCTTTTTCCTCGCTTTTTTCAGCTTCTAGAAGCTGCTCATATTCTTTGGCTCATGACTTCTTTCATCTTGAAAGTTACAATGGACAATTGAGTGTTTCCCACATTCTATCCCTGAGTCTTTTGCCTCCTTCTTTCACATTCAAATGACTGTTTGATTACATTGGGCCCACTGGATAATTTCAAGGGCAGCAGTTAGCAACTTTAATTCCTTCTGCAACTTGAATTCTCCCTCACTATGTGACAACATATTCACAGGTTATGGGGAGTAGGATGTGGACATCATTGGGGAGTCATTATTCTGCCTACTATAATAAGTAATTACTTTCTGATGACATATGGTAGGGTAAGGGCACTCGGGACAGGAAAAAGTTTAAGAAGGACACTTCTGCAGGTGAGAAAGTGAAAGACTTGTTCAGGGAAAGATGAGTAGTATAATGATGGAGGTTGCTCAGTGGTTTGAGAGGGAACTGGCCAGGGGTGACCCTGGAGCAGCAAATCACAATCAGAGCATCTTCAGTGATAGGGAGCCATCAACTGTTTTTGTGGAGTGATCAAATCTAGGAAAAAGATGTGAGGTATGATAAGTAAGTTCACGAACTCATCCTAGAAAAAAATGCTACGTAACTCATTGCAAAATATCACTACAGTCACCTTCGAAGTACTCCCCTTGGGAAGCTATGCACTGACTCCAGTGCCTAGTCTACCCTTCAAAGCAATTTTGGAACTCTTTTTCTGGAATGGCCATCAGAGCTGTCATCATATTACCCTTGATATGTCCTGAATATCATCAAAATGTCTCCTTTTAATATTTCCTTTGTCTTCAGATAAAGAAAGAAGTCATTGGGGGCCGGATCAGGTGAGTAGGGAGGGTGTTCAAATACTGTTATTTGTTTACTGGCTAAAAACTCCCTCACAGACAGTGCTGTGTGAGCTGGTGCATTGTCGTCATGCAAGAGCCATGACTTGTTCATGAAAAGTTCAGGTCATCTAACTTTTCCCCACAGACTTTTCAGCACTTCCAAATAGTAAACTCAGTTAACTCTTTATCCAGTTGGTACAAATTCATAATGAATAATCCCTCTGATATCAAAAAAGTTTAGCAACATCATTGCAACAAGTTCACGAGCTTAATTGTCAGACCTCGAATATTGCTGGGATTGTAGGAAAACCATAAGAGGGTGGCTTTGAGGAGGAATGAGAGGCACAAACATCCAAGCTGGGAATATTGAAATAATCTCATAGTAAAAAATATAAAAAATGATGGGACACTGCCTTATGATGATGCTAGTGGGAAGAGATACAAGATAAACATTTGAAAGCTTTTCTGTTAAAGAATCAACTGACACTGGAGGCTAAGCGCATGCCTGGATGGAAAATAATTAATTTCCAGCTTGGATGCCTGAGTAAATTCTGACACAGTTTTCCGTGTCCTCTCTCCAAGTACTCCCCTCCACATTTGTTTTTATAACTAGCTACCAAATAGCATGACTGGTATTTCCAGGCCAAGTCACTGAAGTCGGGAGCAAGGGATTGGTAAGGGATGCTGTGTGAGCAGCATTCAAGCTGGTGGTTGTAGCAATTAGGGCTGTTCTCAGCATCCACCATATCAAACCTCTCAAACCTCTTACCAGAGACAATTTATTGCTTGGATTTTAACACATCAGAATATTTTTCTAAATGCTCACTGCATTCTCCATTACTCTGCTCTATGCCACTGTCCAATAAAACCTAAAATTAGTTTTTCAAGGGCAGTAACTTAGAATGGAATTTTTGGACGTAGCACTGTCTTAGCTTGAGCTGCCATAACAAAATGCCATGGACTGAGTGCTTAAACAAGAATGCTTTAAACAAGGGTGCTTTATTTCTCACAGTTCTGGAATCGGGGAAGTCCAAGATCAAGGTGCTGGCAAGATAGGTTTTATTCCTTTGGATTATAGGCAGCTTCCATTTTCCTGTGTGCTCACAAGAGCTCTTCTTTGTGAGTGCATAGGGAGAAAAAGAGAACAAGGTCTTTGGGTGTCCTCTCTTAAGGTTATTAATCTCATCATGAAGACCCCCCTCTCATGACCTCATCTCCAAATACCATTGTATTGGGCATTAGGGCTTCAACATATGAATTTTGGGGGACACAAATATTCAGCCCTTAATAGTCACATTATATTCTTATTAATCTCAAAGATTCAAGGAAAGCCCTCATTAATTTTCCTACTCTCTTCCCATGTACACACACACACACACACACACACACACACACACACACACAGTTATTGCTCTGATCATCATGGCCAGCCTTTTGACTATGCAGGAAGTGTTCACAGATGACCTTTCTATTTACAAACCTCTTTCATAGAGAGTCCAAAGCTTTGATCAGACTCCGCTACATATTCATTTTTCTTTGTGATCAACTGGTCTATAAGTCATCCAGTAGAGCCAGAATATTTCTGGCCATAATGGCCGTGTGAGGCCTTACATAACTGCTTCAGTTTTCTTGCAGCAAGATGCCAGTGAAGTTTAAGTACTTCAAGGATCTCTCTTATTGCAATGCCTGCTTGGGTTTCTGCATTAATGTGAGGAAGATAAACCATTCTGGTTCTCAGAAATGATATTAACTGCACGAAGCAACATTTCGTGGAAGGGCACAGTTCAAGGTCCTTCTGTCATTATAATAACACAGTCCTTAACAAGTAACTGTGGTTATCAGGGAAGTTGAAGTGTTGCACCAGCAATTGCACCTTTGCTCCTATTCAGAGAGGTGGATCTGATTCCTTCCACCCTCCTGGCACACTCGGGAGCTCTATAGTTTTTAGCCCTCTGATTAGTCTTCAGTGTGTGATGCATCTGGGTTCCACATAGGTGGGAACCCAAATGGATTTCTTTAAACATATGTCTTTCTCGAACACCCAGAATTCTGCATCAAAATTGTAAACTAAATAAAATAAATCCCACATAAATTATAGATTAGAATACATCTTCCTATATCCTGACTACCAATGATGCTATTAATACCATCCCTCCAAGGGTAAGCTTCCAGAGACTATTTTGGTACTGAGGATAAATGAAGAATAATAGAGATAATTTATATGTGTTAAGGGTCCTGCACAGTGATTGAGACACAGCAGATATCTAATTCATACTGGTCTCCTTTTCCTCTAGTGATTATAATCCAGGTTTTACTCAGCCAGATCTGCTTGTCAATTGCCATGTGAAAAATAAAGTCATATAATCTCTTGGTAAAGCATCCATTCCTCTGTTTCATCTACCTTGATTGATCCATTAGTATGGATTTGTTTTTTCATCTTGTTTTCCTTCCTGTTATTTTTAATGAATTAAAATTTTACCATGAAATTATGCATATTCATTGTAAAAAAATCAAATACGGAGTTTATAAAGCAAAACATGAACGTCCCCATCCTCTCCTTAAACCCCCAGGACCCCAACCCCTACACCACCTTGCCAATCACATTCTTCAGAGGCAGATATTGATAATGCTCTTTACATTTAAATTACTTAGCTCATTGGCTCAGTAATACTAAATACAGTCTAGTAAACACAAGATGAGAAAGTCTCCCTGTTTACCCTCAAAGCCAACCTCTACTATAGGTATTTTTGTCTGCATTTGTCGTGTGAAAAATTAGCTCAGAGAGGCCAACTAACTTGTCAAGGTCACACAGCTCCTAAGTGTTGAAGTCTCTGGGATTCAGTTTACAGGTGAAACAGCTACCATTAAAATTGCTCTCCAAAACTTATCATTTTAATAGCCACTTTTCGAAGTGGCCCAAATGACTCACGTGACACGCAGGGAAATCAAATACTGCCTCAGTCCTGAGCTGAGAACAAGAAGGGTGACAGGTGGTACATAGATTTTATAAACTGTGGGCGGGCATAGATTATAGTCATTGATCAACATCGTAGAATAAGTCCTCTGGTTGCCTTTGCAATGAGGGAAGAGGAATTTGCATTTCTTATTTCCAGGACAATAATTGTCCCGCTGTCAGGATGCTCTGGCATGCCTGTGGTGATTTAGAATGCTGAAGCAACATGATTCTCAGCAGCCTCTCTGCCAAGCAGAGGGAAGGCTGCCATGCATCCACCTTTGGAAGGGAACTAATGCTACCAAGTTAGCTGTGATTTATGGCCCTGAGTACATGCTGTGTTCCTGATAAACCACATGCTGGGAATAGCAAGGAGAGAGGGGCTGACTAAGCTGATATTGAGTGAGGGGAGGTAGACACCTTAGCACTGGGAATGCATGGAACAGAGTGATTAGGAAAAGGCTCCAGGCCACACGTGGCTCCCCAATTGTAATATTAAGTAAGAAAACCCCAAGCTCCAGGCTACTGAGAAGCATGCGATTGAAGGGACAAGGGCATCAGCAGATCCCATAATTGCTGCAGGCGTGCCCTGTGCAGCAATCTGCACCCTTTGAGAAATGGTCATGTTATAGGCGTCTTTGTCATGTGCTACTTACAGTGTATATTCCTGACCAGCCTTGCCTTCAGTCCTGACTTACCCGAGTAAGACCAAAACAAGCAAACAAACTAAAAGAGGGTGTTTACTGTACCTTTTGGCAGAAAAATAAGAGAAAATAACCTGGACAATCTAGTATTTGTATCCTAGCCCCTTGGCTTCCTTAGCTCTATGACTCTGGGCAAATTTCTTAAATCTCTGTGTCTCCGTTTGTCTGTAAAGCACAGATGGTTGTAATGATTAGAAGAGAAAGTAATGGAAAGAGAACAGTCCACCTGCTTTCCTCTTAGTAATGGCAGTTATGTCTATGGTTTTGGTCCGCAGTGCCAGGGACATAGCTGATGTCTCTGTCATTTCTCCCAGAACCCACAGCCCAGCATAGTGATTGCCTCAGAGTTGAAACTCAATCCATATTAATCCGGGGCTGCAGCAGAGGGAACACATGGCCACACCCATGCAAGGAGCCAGCAGGGTGAGAATGGGAGAGAATATGCTGCAAATCCAGTGAAAATGTACTCCGCATTTTAATTCTGGCCCTGGTATTAAATGCAAATCACTTAACATGAGTGAAGCTCACGCTTCTCATCCATAAAATGCAGACACCATACTCATCTCCTCAACGACTGTTTCAACAGAAGATATACACACTAGGGCTGACAACACTAGGCACAAAATAAATGACTGTTAGGTTTTCCTTTGTAATGATGAAACTTTCCTTTTTCTGACTAAGAGAGAGAGCTCATTAGGGCATTTAACTTAATTTCACAGAAGGTGAAGGAATTACAAAGATAAATGATTCAGAGAAAGTTGCATTCTTCTCATCCATTGGTATTTAGAGATCAAACTGGCCACACTAGAGTTGATCACACGTGACACTGGCTATGTGTTGGGTCTTTCACTTGTGATTCTTCGATTTGTTCTACTACGCATGGAAAACGAGTCTCCCACCTTTCCATTGTCAGACCATCCTGGCATTGGCTTACCCTTCATAATAATCAAAACAAGCGAAAAAAGCTCCAGAGAAAGACAGACCTTTCTTTGTAATAAATGCCTGCAAGATTCTGTAACAGACACTTCAGAGGCTCCTGGCGCTGTTCATATTAGAAACTCACCAGGTTGGCCACCCAATATAATTTTCACATTTTCTTAATATTCTAGCACCTCGCCGAGAGCTGTAGTAGCCTCTGCAGATAGAGAAATGTTGGCAGAAAATGCATAGGAAAGGACAAAATTGCCACCATAGTAAAGGGAACTGCTCTGTGGTGGAGGAAAACAAAGCATTGTAAAAGGAAGGGGTTCAAATGGCTTTTTCCCTAGAGCTTCAAGAGACTTGAAAATAAAAGCAGGTGGAATTATCAAGTGAGGGAGACAGAGACTATTGATCTAGAGAAGAGAGAAGGAGAAAAACATCACCCAATGAAGTCACAGTAACAAAGGCACTGGTATAAAACAAGAGAGCAGGGAGATTTCAGAAGTCCAGAGGAAGAAGGAAAATAATGAAAGATAACGAGGGCCTCTTACTTCACAGGAAATAGACTGAAAAAAATGGGTAGGAGGAAAAGGGTGGAAGGGAAATTGCTGATGCTTATAGCTGAACAACCTCCCTTTTCTGTGGTGGCTAGAGAGGGGTTCCTGTTTCCAAATGATGATGAAATGCTTGTGACTAATAGTAGAACAGACACTAATCAAAACTCTGCTCTGCCATTAATTACCTATGTGACACAGGCTCAATTATCTGCCCACATTAAGTTTTTGTTTCTACATTTAAATATTAGGTATTCTTTTATCTATACAATGTATTCATTGGGAACCTACTTTGTGCCAAGAAATGTGTTAAGGGACCATGATAGTACATCATTCATAAGAGAAATAAGGATTAAAAGCCATAACATATGCTGTGCATTGACAATAATAATAGCTGAATCATCAAGTGTTTATTATGTGCTGAGCATTGTGGTAATTACCTTATATGTATAAACTGCTTTTATGAAAGGAAGAAGCTAAGTAATTTGCTCAAGTTCACATAGTTAATTTAAGAACTGGTATTTGAAAGAAGGTAGTCTGCTCTTTAGTCTACACTCTTAGCTGCTATGCCATACTACCTATGACTAGCACAGAGGTAGAACTTTAGGTTCAGAATCCTCAACAATAAGTTAGTAAATGTTAGCTATTGTATTAGTATTTGTGACTCTGGTTTATATGGCACTCAGTGCATGCTAGATGTATAAGATAGCCAATCTGCCCAGCCGAACCTCCTCTTACTTTAATAATTCTTCCTTCTGTATTTCTACCTGCCTCATGAAATCTTTCACGAGTGAGCAGCCACAACACAATCTCAGAATTCAAAGCCAGAGCCCTTTTTCTCAGTGGTGAGACAGCACAGATGCATAAAACCTGACTTTCCTCTAAATACATAAAAATGATTGAAAAACAAACAAACAAAGGAAATACACATACATATGTCTGAGTTTGAAAGCAACAAAAGGAAATACTCAATGCTACCTGAAAAAGAAACTCAAATCCATGACAATGATCTTAGAAGGTGAAGCTTAGCTGTGCACAGGAGTAAAATGACCAAACATGTATCAAAGGCTGGGGTTTGATGCCCAATAAAGACCACTCTGTATAGGCAGGAGCTGGAACCAAGTTTACTTCTTAAAGACAGGAAACTGGACAGAACGACTATTAGCAAAAAGGGACACAAACACACACACAAACCCACCCATAGCTTGGGAACTCAACAGAGAAATAAGCAGCCTTCCGAGGGCCATAGCCAGAAGAGTTACCTACAATTATTAGAACATGAACAATGCATGTACGTGTGTGTGCTGGGATGGGATGGGTTCAAATGCATGCTGCTAGGAGGGAAAATTAATATATAAATTATCCTTGAGCTTGCTACACCTATGGGGTTTCAGCAGAGACAAAATGAATCTTCTGAGTCATTTCTCCAAGCCCAGCACTCAAAATTTTAACAGTGAGTACACCTTCTTTTCGAGTACAAATGAAACATTCTCAAAATCATTATATAAAAGTGATAAAAATAAAAAATAGCAAAAAATCTTCATACATTTAGAAACTATGAAACATACTTCCACATTACTAAAAGGTGAAATAAGAAATAGAATTGTGAATTCTGGAATACATAAAATGGATTGACATTGAAAGCAAACCATTTCAAAACATGAAGAATGAATCTAAAATTATTTTTTGAGGAAAACTGATATCTTAAAATGCATGCATTAGAAGACAGAAACACTGAAAATTAACTGAGTTAGACATACACCTCAACAAGAAAACAAAAACGGTAAACCTTGGCTGGGGTTCTGAGACCATGGCTGTGACAGATGATCCCATCTTTTGAAATCTCGATGGAGGCCAGGCTGGTGCACTTTATGTGCTTGCAGAGATGGCACTGCAATGGTCACTGCTAAAATATGCAGCCTGTGTCCTCTACCATGGCCCACACTGCACTGAGGCCCATGAGAGCTGCATTGGAGGTGGCTGAGTATGGAGTCAGAATGCAGGATGGGAAGCCCTCAAAGTGATGGGGTGCTGGCTAGTGCCTGCTAATGTCTTGCAGGCACCAGAGGTCGCTCCTTTAAATCCACTCTGCCTCCCGGGCCCTTGCACTCTGGGTCTATGATGGGAGTGGCAGCCCTGATAATCTCTGAATTGCCTTCAACATTCTGCTTTTCTGGTTGATCTCTGGTTGATCAGTTTTCAGTATGGGAGTGGTTTGAGGGGGACAGAACATTACAGATAGGGACCTAGATTGGTTCTCCTATCAGACTATATTTAGAAGCATTGGCGACCCTGATAACAGTAGTATGCACATTGGTAGTCTGTAGCATGATGTGGTAAAATTTACTTAAGTTGTCACATGTGGTCACCAGGAATTTGGTGTCAATAAGGCTTTGGGTGACCAAACACTTAATGTTACAGAGCATTTTATGGAAATGGAGTATTGGGTCTATGGATTTGTTTACTTGCTTCTAAGTTACTGTAGAAAAATGTAGAAAAAAAATTTTTGAGTGCAGGGTTTTAAATTTGCACTTCAAATTCTGTGTAATGAACTGAAAGAAGCTCTATCTCTGTTGATCACAGAATTGACTTTTCTGAAACATAAACCCAAAGACTAAGCTTGTGGGTGGCTGGATGACAGTGTAAGTGATTCATAATCTTGGAGGGTGTTTCGTTTTTTGTTGTTAATGTTAGGGCATTGATTGCAAAATAGTAAGACCTTATATTGGGAAGGTGACATCTGGTTGATGTTATCAAGATAAAGACTTTGATCTTCCAAATTTTGCTAAACATCCTTTGCCAATAGAATCACCTTCCCTCCCCTATTTGAGAAGAACATAAAGGGCCTCTTCTGAGGTTGTCTTGAAGAAGACTCCTGATACTAGAAACATTGCTCTTAGATATAGTGGGGCTCAACCCCAACAGGTCCAAGAGGTGAAGTACAAAACGTGACCCGAAAATGCACACAATACACTCCTTTCTCTCATTCATTTTTGCAAAAATATGTCAATATGTATTTATGGAAAGCTAAGGAATGAGTGTGGAAAATGATTCTAAGGATGTTGAATAGGAGTGAAATAAATGTAATTATGTTGGGCTGAATTTATATTAGTTTTTACTTTTAATAATTTTTTTTAATTTTTCAATTACAGTTTACATGCAATATGACATTAGTTTTAGGTATACACCATAGTAATTAGATATTTATATAACTTACGGAGTGATCACCCCAATAAGTCTAGTACTCATCTGCCACTATACATACATAGTTATTATCAGGTTCTTTACTATATTCCCCTTGCTGTGCTTTACATCCCCATGACTGTTTTTATAACTGGCAATTTGCACATCTTAATCCCTTCCCCCTTTTCGCCCATCCTCC
This sequence comes from Rhinolophus sinicus, assembly GCF_057876585.1. NCBI lineage: Eukaryota > Metazoa > Chordata > Mammalia > Chiroptera > Rhinolophidae > Rhinolophus > Rhinolophus sinicus. Next base: position 58,964,548 of record NC_142515.1, on the reverse strand, counting down.
TAACACCCCTTCTATCTAGCAACCATCAAAATGTTCTTTGTATCTATAAATTTGTTTCTCTTTTGTTTGTTCATTTGTTTTTTAGATTCCACATGTAAGTGAAATCATATGGTATCTGTGTTTCTCTGTTTGACGTATTAATCTTAGCATAATACCATCTAGGTACACCCATGTTGTTGCAAATGGCAAAATTTCACTCTTTTTTATGGCTGAGTAATATTCCATTGTATGTATGTATCACATCTTTATCCAGTCATCTATCAATGGACACTTACGTTGTTTCTATATCTTGGCCATTGTAAATAATGCTGCAATGAACATAGGGATGCATATGTCTTTTCAAATTAGTGTTTTGAGTTTCTTTGGATAAATACCCAGAAGTGGAATTACTGAGTTCTTCTTTGTCTCTTGTTATAGTCTATTGTCTCATTGTTTTAAAGTCTATTTTGTCTGGTGTAAGTATTGCTACCCCAGCTTTCTTTCTTTTTTTTTTTTTTCATTAGCATAAAATATCTTTTTCCATCCTTTTACTTTCAGTCTGTATGTGTCTTTTGATTTGAAGTGAGTCTCTTATAGGCAGAATATGTATAAGACTTGTTTTCTTATCCTTTGAGCTGAATTTATTGCTATGGATACCCTAAATAGGGATTCTTGATTGATTGTATTAGCATAGTCATCTGGGACTGGCTTGTAACAGTTTCATGACTGAAACATGAATATAAATGTGCCTATAATAACTGAAGGTGAGATGCCAAAATTTGCCCAATATTGTAGCGAAAATATCCAAGGACTAAGGGTATTTAAAATGCTGGAGTGATTTACTATGGAAGACCTGCTCATACACTCCATAACTATAGCCCACAGAAGGGTGCAAAGACACTCCATTTATCAAGCCTTTAAAAGGAAAATGGTGTGGGGAGCACTGTCATTCTTGAAGTGGTCTATAATGACCATTCTTTTGGTCAAGAATGACAGTGAAAGATGCTGTAATAGAACTGGGCTCCCTGAATTCAATGAAAATCATGGTAACTCATAGTAGTAGGGCCACATGGTTTCACTTAAGTGTCAGAGACTCTACATACAAAAACATTAAACCAAACAAGTAACACAATGGTGAACCTAGAGTAACTATATATAATTACATTAAATGTAAACAGACTAAATAGGCAAAGAAAGAAGAATTAGTCAGATTGGGTAGAAAACTAAAGTTCTCCAACTACTATAAATTTTTCAACAGAAGCACAGTTTAATTAAAAAGACCAGGAAAGTTTAAAGTAAATGAAGGAAAAATACACCACAAAAACTGTAAGCATAATAAAATTAGAGTAGCCAGATTAATATTAAATAAAATAGACTTCAAGAAAAGGATACTTCCAGACCTGAAGAAGACATCGCATAATGATATAAGAGTCAAGCTCCAAAATGCACAAAGCAAAACTAGGAAAACAGAAGAAAGAAACAGACAAGCCTACATCTATTGTGGTGATGTTAGCTCTCCTCTCTCGATAGCAAGAGTATGGATAATGTTGAACTAGTTGATATTTATAAAACATTACACAAAACAATTACAGAATAGACAACCTTTTCAAGTGCACATGGAGATTTCAAAAAGAAAGCCATATAATGGTGAATTGAATAGGTCTAATAATTTTTAGAGTTTAAACATTACCATTTCTTCTCTTATCATAATACAATAAAATTAAAAGTAAATATAAGAAACGTAGGAAGCACCATGTATTTTGTGATTAACCTTACTCTTCTAAATAACATGAGTCAAAAAGAAATCACAAGAAAAAAAGTTTTAAATATTTTGAACTGACTAAAAATGAAAATACAACAGCAAAATTTGGAGGATGCAGCTAAAGCAGTGCTAAAGAAGAATTTATATATTGAAATGCTTTTATTGGAAAAGAAGAAATGTTTAAAATCGTTTTCCACTTAATCTGGAAAAACTTTCCACTTAAGAATCTAGAAAAAAGAAGCAAATTAACCATAAAGTACATAAAATGAAGGAAATGATAAATATGGCAGCAGAATAATAAAATGAAAAACATGTAACAACAGAGAAAATTAAGAAATTAATTTTGGAAAAATTAATACAATTGCTATAACCCAAGCAAGACTAATCAGAGGACACACACACACACACACACACATACACACACACACATACACACACAGGAGTGGGGTGGGGGGGGAGAATGAGAGACTCAGAGAGAAACAGAGACAGAAAATTATCAATATCAGAAATGAAAAGGAAGCTATCATTACAGATACTACTGATATTAAAAGTCTAAAAAGAAAATTGTACAATTGTACAAACAATTGTATGCTAAAATGTTGACAATTTGTATGAAATGGCCAAATTTTGAAAAAAAAAAAAAAAGAACAGTGTCTCAAGTAGGCTTAATCAAAGGATTACAAATTCAGTTTAGCAGCTGCAACATCAATCAATGTATTTCCCTGTTGCAAAGATTACAGTAGTGAATAGCTGAAAGGACCCACAAACTTCACAGATCACACTTAGGTAATGCAAAGAATATGGTACAGCAGGAGACAGAGCATACAGACAAGCATCAGGGTCCAGGAAACTTCCAGGCACAGATAGCTCCCTAAGATCTTTCTTATTTCACTTATGCACAAGGATGTATTTCACTTGTGGATTGAACCACTAAAATATGTGCAATGAAACTTGGTTTCAGGAGAGTTTTCTAAACTTGGCAGCAGAGATTTTTATGTTCCTCTGGCCATGTGGAGAAATGAGGACATCTAACTGATTTTGCCAAGTATGGACAATTAATAAACCAGATAGAGGTGTTGCCAGGGGAGTTTCAAATATGAAACTTCACGCAATAAATCATTACATGTCCCTCTGCCCTCATCTTGGTCAAGAGTCATTCCCAAATTTTCAGGCATCCTTGAGAATAAGCATACTATTCTAATCCAGCTGTAAAGTAACTTTATCCTGTAACCCATATAAACATAATGAAATAGCATATTATTTTATCAATGGAGAAAGAAAAGGCATATGGAGAGGGACTTTTATCAAAGGTACATAAAGAATCTCTACAAACCAATAGTGCAAAAAGCTGTAAAAAAATTGCAGTAGACTTGAACATAAACTTCCACAAGAGATGTATAAATGCCCAAATAGTTACATAAAGAAATGCTCAATATTATTAGTAAATAGAAAACTGCCAATTAAAACCACACTAAGATAATACTTCATACTCACTAGAATGACTAAAATTTGTAAAAGCTGACAACCCCAATATTGAATAGAATGTGGAGCAAATTTAACATTCATACATTGCTAGTAGGTCAGCAAAGTGGTTCAATCATTTAAAAAAACTGCTTGGCATTTTCTTATAAAGATAAGCCTCCATCTATTTTATGACCCAGTAATTCTAGGGATTTATTCAAGAGAAATGAAAATATGTGTCTGCAAGTAGATGTGCCTAAAAGTGTTTAAAGCAGATTTATTTAGACTGATCAAAATTGGATGGTGGGGAATACAAACGTCCATTAACAGGAGAATGTATGAGGAATTTGTGGTATATTGATACATTAGAATACTTCTCAGCACTGTAAGAGATTGAACTATTGAAACATGCTACAACATGCACGAATCTCTAAAACACTAAGTCAAATGAAAGAAGCTAGATACAAAGGGCTATATATTGTACAATTCCACTTACATAAAGTTAAAGAAGAAGCAAAACTAATCTACAGGATAAAAATCAGAAAAGAAGTTACATATGGCTATCTTAGGGGCTTTTCTGAAGTAAAAATTGTTCTCTGTCTTTATTGAGAAGATAGTTACCCATTCATAAAAATTCACTGAATCATGCACTTAAGATCTGTGTATTTCACTGTCAGCAAATTTTATCTCAATGAGAAAAAGCAAACTTTTTAAAAGATAAATAAAATGCAGTATGTTGAAAGAAAGATGATAGACACAAATTAGTATATACAATATGATTCCATTTATCTAAAATATGAACCAAGAAAATTTTATGGGCTTAATAATCCCACAAGTGGAATTGCTAGATCTTATGGTAGTTTCATTTGTAATATTTTTAGAAACCATACTGTTTTTCTTAATGCCTGTACCAACTTATATTCCTATCAACAGTGTACAGGGTTCCCTTTTCTCAACATTTTCATCAATACTAGCTATCTTTTTGATAATAGCCATCTTAGGTGTGAGGCAGTCTCTCACTGTGATTTTGATTTGCATTTCTCTGATGACTAGTAATGTCGAACACATTTCCACATGCCTGTTGGCCACTTATATGTCTTTTTTGGGAAAAATAAATGTCTTTCAAGTTCTTTGCCCATTTTTTTGATCAGGTTCTTTTGTGGGTTTTCTTGCTATTGGGTTGTATGAATTCCTTATATATAGTTTGAATATTAACCCATTGTCAGACATATGGTTTACAAATATTTTCTCCCATTCTATTGTTTGCTTTGTCATTTTGTTGATGGTTTTCTTTGCTGCACAAAGTGTTTTAGTTTGATGTAGTACCATATATATCTTTCCTTTAGTTTCTTATGCTTTTCATGTCATATCCGAAACAAAACAAAAAAATCATTGCGAGGACCAAAGAGCTTTTCTCCTATGTTTTCTTCTAGAAGTTTTATAGTTTCATGTTTTGTGTTTAATCCATTTTGAGTTGATTTTTATTTATGGTATAATATAAGGGTCTGTTGTGCGGGGCAGCCTGTGGGGTCTCAGCTCCTGCTCCCCACACAAGAACACAGCATACACTGAGGCCAAAAAGGAACACCCATGGAGCCATAGGTAGGGGAGTCATACCACTATAGTCTCACTGAAGGCTGGATTCACACGACGTGCGACCTGCTTCCGCTTTTCTGCCAATTGACCGACTCTCCCTCTCCACCACAGCCGCAGCAGTTATATCAGTGGCCAATGGCTCACTGGTTACAGCTGATGGTCAACTAGCCACAGCTGATGGCCATCCAATCACAGTTGATGGCCATTTACTACCTGAGCCAGCACCTTTCCACATGAGGCCGAGAGCTTGGAAACTGCTCTCCTGGCTCTGTCCCCACAGGGTCCAATTTTATTCTTTTGCATGTAGGTACCTAGTTTTCCCAACACCATTTATCGAAGAGACTATCTTTTGGTCATTGTGTGTGCTTGAAGCCCTTGCTGAAAATGAGTTGGCCATATGGGTTTGGGTTTATTTCTGGACTCTCTCTTCTATTCTGTTGGTCAATGTATCTGGTTTTATGCCAGTACTATACTGTTTTCATGACTATGAATTTGTATATCATTTGAAATCAGAAAGGGTGTTGCTTTCAACTTTGTTCTTCTTTTTCAAGATTGCTTCAGTCTTTTAGAGTCTTTTATGGTTCTATATGAATATTAGGATTTTCTATTTCTGTGAAAAGTGTCATTGGAATTTTGATAAGCATTACACTGAATCTGTAAATTGCTTTCGGTAGTATGAACATTTTAACAATATTAATTCTTTCAATCTATAAATATGGGATATCTTTCATTTATTTGTGTCTTCTTCAGTTTCTTTCATTAATGCCTTAGTTATCAGTGTACAGATCTTTCACCTCCTCGATTAAATTTATTTCAAAGTATTCTATTCTTTTTGATGCCATTATAAATGGGATTGTGTTATTCATTTAGTTTCAGTGAAGTTGCAAGGTATAAAATCCACATAGAAAAATCAGTAGTTTTTTTTTTTTTTTATATAACAACAACAACCTATCTGAAAAGGATATATTTCTCCTATTCATTTTCAGATTTCTTAAGATAGAGAGTTATGCGTTTCTCAATTTCTCATATACTTATACCTGTACTCCTTCATCAAACTTCTACTTTAAGACCATCAGTGACCTCCATGCCCCAATTCCAATAGATATGTTTCAGTTCTCATTTTGCTTAATCATTCATGCAATTACAAAAATTGAATATAACTCATTTCCTGAAACTTGTTTGTTTCGACTTGAATTACCACTCTCTTGGTCTTTCTTGTATTACTCTGGACTTTTCCCAGATGCTTTAAATAGCTCAATATCCCCTATATTAATTTTGACTATTAGAGTTCTTCAGGCTCTAGTCTTAGACTTAGAGTCTTAGGCTATAGTCTCTTGTCAGTCTGCTTCCTTTCTCTTGGATTCAAGGTGTCAAATGGTAACTTACATGCTGTCTCCCTAATATTTATCACTAGCCCAGATTCTTGCTCTAAACCACTGATTCATAATACTTTCTTGACATCTCCTCTTAGAGATCTAATGAGAATCTCAAACTCATGTGGTCATCCTGTGCCTCAGCTTTGGTCAATCTTCTATATCCCTTTCTTAGTGAATGTCACCTCTGAATCCACCTTCCTCTCACTCAGAAGTTCCAAAATTTAAACTTTTCCTCCATATATTTTTCAGAATCACTGAGTAAATGACTTCAGTGATAGTCACTATGCTGCTTTAATGACCTGATAGAGTGTGTAAGACTCTGGGGGCTGGGACAGGAAATAAAATGTGGTAAAATGTGGTTTTGAAATAAGAAAATGAGTAATTTTTTTTAACTTTAGTTTTTAAATAAGCCTTGGAGGTACTTATAGTTGCTCAGGATTGTTTGTTTCATTGTTTGTATCAACAAGGAAGTGGCTGAATCCCTGGAGTGTGATCCAGTCTTCTGTATTGATTGACTCTGGGGATCAGCTCTGTGGGATTTTTCTTTGGTTGCACTTCTGGCATTTAAGGTACCCTCATCCAATGGAAATAACATATGATATTTGACTCCCATGTAGCATTCTGGATCGGAAACTAGATAAACTCAAAGGTACGTACAAAGGAAATGGTTTCCAAGTAGTCATAGCATATATTTATTTTAAGAAATTATGGTTCAATGACAATTTGAATCATCTGACAGTTTAGTAGTTTATGGATAGAGTTCTAAGCTTTGTGCTTCTAAAATCTCTCTTCAAAGATCTATGTTCTTTGATCTAAATGGTTATACAGGTGAATTCTGTTTAATGATATTTCCAGGGACATCACAATTGCTGTTATATTCAAATTTTAAAATGGAAACCAATTATAAGATTACTGAATATGTGCATCATGGGAATTTTTATTCCTATATCAAGTAATGTTTGAGAGATGTGGTGTCTGCACACTATTTTGCATGTATATTTGTAGCAAGAAGAGCTATAATTACATTTAAAGTTACATAACTTTACGTCTCATAACTCCCACCTCTGTGCTTCCCTTCACAGTAAAATACCTCAAAAGCTATTAATGTTAATAAATATAAAGAAATAATAATAATAATAATAGGTAACGTTTATTGAATGCCTAGTATATATAAGGTACTTTGCTAAAAGGTTTATATGTATTACTGCATGCAATTTTCACAAAACATCAATGAAGTTGGTACTGTTTTTCTTTTTTTTTTTAATTGGGGAATACTGGGGAACAGTATATTTTTCCAGGACCCATCAGCTCCATGTCAAATCATTGTTTTTCAATCTAGTTGTGGAGATTGCAGCCCACTGGCCTATGTGGGACTAGAACCGGGGACCTTGGTATCACGAGCACCTCGCTCCAACTACTGAGCCAACCGGCTGCTCACCTGTGGCTCAGCACCAAGCTCAAGCTATTGTTTTTCAATCTAGTTGTGGAGGGAGCAGATCACTGGCCCAGGTGGGAATCCAATGGGCAATCTTTTTAAAAGCTTGCGCTTTAACGAACTGAGCTATCCGGCCACCCTGGTACTGTGTTTTTTTGTGTGTGTGTGTGTGTTTTAATTTCAATTATAATTGACAATCAATATTATTTTATATTAGTTTCAAGTATACAGCACAGTGGTTAGACATTTATATAATTTATGAAGTGATTCCCCCCAATAAGTCTAGAAAACACTGGGCACTTTACATAGGTATTAGAATATTATTGACTATATTCCCTATGCTGTACTTTATATCCCCATGACTATTTTGTAACTACCAATTTGTACTAACCTTCACATTTTTCACCCAGCCCCCCAAATATCCTCCCATCTGGCAACCATCAATTTGTTCTTCATTACTATGAATTTGTTTCTGTTTTCTTTATTCTTTAGATTCCACACATAAGTGAGATCATACAGTATTTATCTTTCTCTGTCTGACTTATTTCACTTAGCATAATATCCTCTAGGTCCATCCATGTTGTCACAAATGGTAAGATTTCATTCTTTTTCACAGCAGAGTAAGACTCCATTGTATAAATGTACTAAAATTTATTTTTCCAGGCATCTATTTATGGGCATTTTGGTGGTTTCCATGTCTTGGCTATTGTGAATAGTGCTGCAATAAACATAGGGGTGCATATATCTTTTTGAATTCATGTTTTGGATTTCTTCGGATAAATATCCAGAAGTGGAATTGCTGGCTCATGAGGTAGTTTAATTTAAAATTGTTGAGGAACTCCATTTATTGTCTTCTAATTTTCTCAGTGCAGACTTTTACCTTCTTGGTTAAATTTATTCGTAGATATTTTATTTTATTTATTTGATGCACTTGTAAATAGGAATATTTTCTTAATTTCTCCTTCTGAGTGTCCTTTATTAGTATAAAAATGCAATGATATCTAAATATTCATTTGTACCCTGCTACTTTACTGAATTTATTTATCAGTTTTAATAGTTTTTTGGGGGATGAAGTCTTCAGGGTTCTTCATATATATAGCATCACGTCATCTGTAACTAATGACAGTTTTACTTCTTCCTTTCCTAATTGGATGTCTTTTATTTCTCTGATTGCTGTGACTAGGACTTCCAAAACTATGTTGAATAGAAGTAGTGAAAATAGACATCTTTGTCTTGTTCCTAACCTTAAGGAGAACTCTTTTAGCTTTTCCCTGGTGAGTATGATGTTAGCTTTTGGGTTTGTCGTACATGGCCTTTATTATGTTGAGGTATGTTCCCTCTACTCCCACTTTGTTGAGAGTTTTTATCACAATTGGATTCTGGATTTTGTCAAATGCTTTTTCTGCATCTATTGCTATGGTCATATGATTTTTATCTTTCATTTTTTTTATGTGGTGTATCATATTAATTGATTTGTGGATACTGAACCAAACTTGCATCCCAAGAATTCCTTGTATTCCCAATTAATTGTGGCGTATGATCTTTTTAATGTAATGTTGAATTCAATTTGCTAATGTTTTGTTGAGGATTTTTTGCCTCTATGTTCATCGAGATATCAGCCTAGCTTCCTTTTTTTGTAATGTCTTTGTCTGGTTTTAGAATCAGGGTAATGGTGGCCACATAGAATGAGCTTGGGAGCCTTCCCTAGTTTGATTTATTTTTGGACTAGTTTGAGAAGAATAGGTGTTAATTATTTATTCAATGTTGGGTAAAATTCACCTGTGAAGCCACCTGGTCCAGAGCTTTTGTGTATTGGGAGGTTTTTGATTACTGATTCAATTTCATTAGTAGTAATTAGCCAGTTCAGGTTTTCTGTTTCTACTTGATTCAGCCTTGGATGAGTGTATAATTCTAGGAATTTATCTATTTTTTTCCAGATTGTCCAATTTGTGGGCATATAATTGCTTGTAGTGTTTTGTTATATTTTTTATATTTCTATGGTGTCAGTTGTCACTTCTCTTTCATTTCTGATTTTATTTATTTGGGTTCTCTCTCTCTCTCTCTTTTAAGATTTCTATTAAAATATAGCTAACATACAATATTATTAGTTTCAGGTGTACACCATAGTTATTCAACATTTATTAATATATACCTAAAGAAGTGATCACCACGATAACTCCAGCAACCATCTGCCACTGTATCACACTATCACAATATTATTGACTATATTCCTTATGTTGTACATTACATCCCCATGACTTATTTGTTTATACCTGGAAATTTGGACCTCTTATTCCCCTTCACCTTTTTCCCATTTTAAATTTTCAATTATAGTTGACATTCGATATTATTTTACATTAATTTCAGGTGTACAGCATAGTGGTTAAACATTTATATAATTTAAGAAATTATCTCCCTGATTAGTCTGTACTCGCCTGGCCTTATTTAAAGTTATTACCACATCATTGACTATATTCCCAGTGCTTTACTTTATATCCCCGTGACTATTTTGTAACTACCAGTTTGTAATTCTTAATCCCTTCACCTTTTTCACCTTGTCCCTGAACCCGCTCCCATCTATCACCGCAACAAATATAGTATTCATCTGACACTCCAGAAGTGTCCCTAGTGTGGATTGTATGTGCCCTCCTGTTATATTATAGTTGAGTCTTGATTGCTATTGGCAGTTTAGTGTGTGGGATTGACCCGCAGGCTGATTGACTGTGGCACTGACCACATCCACAGCTTATAGGCTGCTGTGGGATTTGCCCCATTGGGCTCTGGTGCCTGTTGAGACTGCCCTTTGAGTGTGCCATCTGTGGGGCTAATTTGGTGGTGCTGTCCTGTGGTCTGAAGCAAACCTCCAAGTATGTTGGTTCTGGGGCCTCTTGCAGGCCCAGTTCAACCATTGACTGTGACTGGGGGAGTAGCTGATAGGAGCTACAAAGCATCAGTGGTTGTTTGCTGCCTGTGCTAACCCTGGAGGTGTGTTGGAGAGGCCACGCTGCAAACTGAAGATGTCTGCCATCAGTACCTGGCCTGGAGTAGCTCTGCAAAAATCCAGGACACCCTGGTTCTGCTTCCACCTGCTAGCTCACTTAAGGTTCAGCCCCTGATAAAGACTCCTGTGGCACATGAATTGGGTGAGGCAGAGTTTCAAGGAGTCATTACAGTGCAAGAAATTGTGGTCAATAGGTTAATGTAGACTCTGCTTTGGTGGCAGTCCTGAGTCTAGAGCTACTCAGCAAAAGTCTTAGAGTGCACTGAGGCCAGCTGCTGCCCACCTGGGTCCTGCAGATTTCAGTAGTTTTTCAAGAAAGAGTGCAATGCGGGTGGGGCTAGCTGCTCTCAGAGTCGGGTAGGGCGGGGTCCCAGTGAGTCAGCAGGATGGAGCAGCAGAGCTCACCAGCCAATCAGATTCAGATTTGGCCATGTGGGGGCGGGCTAAAAAGAGGAAAATGGTGCCTGTCTGCTGGCTGCATGGGAGAAGTATCCCCACACAAGAAAAATGGTGACTGTGCTCCGGTCCTAGTCTGAAGCCACACACCTCAGTCTGCCCCCTGTATGCCTCCAACGTTCCCTGAGTTACTGTCCCTCCACTGGAATCCAAGGTGAGTGCCTGTGAGTGAGAGAATCTGTGCACGGGTTGTTTAAGAAGACGTCTGGGTTTCCTATAGCCTTCCGTCCCACCCGAATGGTCAGAATCCCCACTATTTTTCACAGCCAGATGTTTCAGGGATTCCTCTTCCTGGTACCAGTACCCTGGGCTAAGAAGGCCAGTGTGGGGCTCAAGTCTCTCGTTTCTCCAGGAGGGAAATTCCATGGCCGAGATATTCCTCCTGGTTCTCAACTGTCACACGGAGGTTTGGGGCTTATTTTGCGTCTCCACCCCTCCTACCAGTCTTGATGTGGCTTTTTCTTTATATCCTTAGTCAGAAAACTTTCATTCAGCCAAACTTCAGCTGATCCTCCAGGTTGATTGTTCTATAATTTAGTTGTAGTTTTAATGTGTTCATGGAAGGAAATAGACACAGTATTTATCTACTCTGCCATCTTGAATCTCTGTCTTTCTCTCTCTCTCTCTCTCTCTCTCTCTCTCTCTCTCTCTCTCTTTTATGAGTCTGGTTAAAGGTTAATCAATTTTGCTTTTCTTCTCAAAGAACCGGCTTTTAGTTTCACTGATTTTTTTTGGTGTGTGTTTTGTTGTTGTTGTTGGTTTTTTGTTTGTTTGTTTTTTTGTGTGTTTTTTTGGGGGGGAGGTTTAGACTTTATTTTGTTTATTTCCACTCTGATCTTTATTATTTCTTTTTTTCTATTCACTTTGGGTTTAGTTTTCTTTTATTTTTCCAGGTCCTTTAAGTATAAAGTTACATTGGTTATTTGAGATTTTTCTTGTTTCCTAAGAAAGGCCTGTACTGCTATGAATTTCTCTCTTAGAATTGCTTTCACAGTGTCTCATAGATTTGAGGTTGTTGTGTTTTCATTTTTTGTTGTCTCAAGGTATCCTTTGATTTCTTCCTTGATCTCATCATTAACCCATTCATTATTTAGTGGCATGTTATTTAGCCTCCATGTGTTGGTGTGCTTTTTAGGGTGTGCGTGTGTGTGTGTGTGTTAATTGATCTCTAGTTTTATACCACTGTGGGCAGAGAAGATACTTGATATGATTTCAATCTTCTTGAAATTATTGAGACTTGTTTTGTGGCCTAACATGTGGTCTATCTTGGAAAATGTTCTATGTGCACTTGAAAAGAATGTGTAGTCTGCTTTGGGGTGAAATGCTGTAAAAATATTAAATCCATCTGGTCTAGTGTGTCATATAAGGCCTCTTTCCCTTATTGATTTTCTGTTTGGAGGATCTGTCCATTGGTGTCAATGGGATGTTAAAGTCCCCTACTATGATTGTATAAAGTCAATCTCTCTCACTGTTCATCAATATTTGCTTTATATATTTAGGTGCTCCTATGTTGGGTGCATAGATATTTACTAGGGTTGTATCCTCTTGTTGGATTGATCCCTTTATCATTATGTAGTGTCCTTCTTTGTATTTTACTATAGTCTTTGTTTTAAAGTCACTTTGTCCAATATAAGTATTGCTATGCCAGATTATTTTTTCATCTCCATTTGCATGAGATGTCTTTTTCCATCCCTTTACTTTCATGTATGGGTCTTGTTATCTTATTCATTCAGCTACCCTGTATCTTTTGATTGGAGCATTTACTACATTTACGTTTAAAGTGATTATTGATAGGTACACATTTATTTCCGTTTTATTATTCATTGTTATATTCCCCCCACCTTCTTAAAAAAGTTCCTTTAACATTTCTTGTAATACTGGTTTGGTGGTAATGAATTCCTTTAGGTTTTTCTTTTCGGGAAGCTCTTTATCTCTTCTTCAATTTTAAATGATAGCCTTGCTGGGTAGAGTAATCTTGGTTGTAGGGCCTTGCTTTTCATCAGCAGGCACAGCATTTACCTATTCCAGCATCCTTTTCATGAATCTCTAATGCAGTAGGTACTGTTAATAGCAGTGTGTTCCAGACGAGAAAATTTAAGCTTAGCAAGGTTAAATGATAAGTCCTAGTTTCCAAAGTCAATACACAAATGATAGAGACGTTATTTGAAATCGGGAACAGTACAGTGACTTCACAGTTTACAATTCTTACCTTTAGCTTATTTTACCTGCAATAAATTGTCCATTCAAGGTGACATTTCCTCATCTCTCTTAACTACTCAGGGATTTAAAATACAAAATATTTTACAATCAGTATCCTTGCTTGGCTCTGTGATTTGCATACTATTCTGCTGTTCTTTTGGTTCCTTTCTTCATGTTTCTCCTCTTTTATCTAAATTCTTAATGTTGGAGTGTCCCAAGGAATGGTTTTCTTTTCTCTCTTCTTTCCTTTTCTTTCTTTTTGTTTTTTAAAAATAAAACCTCTCTTTTGCTTATTCCATTTATTCACCGAGTTTATAAAACATCTATATTCTGATAAATTCCAGATCTATATCTTCAGCTTTACTTCATCTGGATTTTTCTGTTGAAGTTCAGATGTGTGTAGCCAAGTGCCTACCTGACCTTTCCATTGCAAATCTAATAACATCTCACACTCAATGTGACTAAGCAGAACATTTGAATCTTATCCTCCTTTCCCCAAGTTTGAGTAGTATACAGACTTCTCCATCTCAGTTTTTGGCAACTATTTCCTTCATGGTGCTTAGGCCAAAACCTAGAAATCTTCATTGACTGCCATCTTTCATTTATACCCATATCCAAAGTGTCAGGATATCTTGCTGGATTTACATTCAAAGTATATTTGGCATCTGACAACATATTACCCCTTTTTCTGCTATCATCCTGACCCAAGTCAACATAATCTGCAGTAGTGTTCAAACTGATTTCATGCTTCCAAAACCTTACCACCACCACTCACATGATCTATTCTAAACACAGCAGCTGGAATTGTAAAAACCAAGTCATACCCCCTCCCCCACTTAAATTCTTTTAATTTTTCCATTTCTTGCTTAGAATACATGAAAAATTTGTACAATAACCCTGTTGATTTACAGCATTATTACCTCCTATTCTGCTCCCCTTTTGACTGTACTCCAGCCACGGGAATATACTTCCTTGCTGTGCTGTGAATATGCCAAGCATGCTCATGCCGTAGCATTGGCTTTGCACTGCCTGTTCCCTCTTCCTCGAACATTTTTTCTCAGATATCAATGGTTAGTTTTCTCAGTTCCTTCTAACATTTCCTCAAAATTTATCTTCTCGAAGAGGCCTATCCTGACCATCTTAATCAAAAGTGAAACTTTCATCCCTACACACATCTCTTCAAATCCTCCCCCATGCTGCGCTACTTTCCATAAGACTTTTCAACTCCTAACATATCAAATGATACATTATTTTTATTGTGTATTCTCCAACTCCCTCTGTAGGATATTAAGTTCCACAAGGGCAGGGATTTATGTCTGTTTTGTTCACCAAAGTTTCTCAAATGCCTAGAACAGTATCTCGCATATAGCAAAGCCATATATGTGTATATGTATAAAATCCTGAATGAACTCATAAGACGGAAGAAAAAAGAAGTCAGGACCAAGAAAAAAAATATGCAAATATCTCAAATCTATAAGCTGAAAAAAACCCCGTATTAAACAGTTCTAAAGCAATGACACCAAATGTTATAAATGCTTATATGTGTGCATTTATCTTTTCTACGGGTATCATTGAGATGTAACTAAAGAAACTTTGGCGATCTCACTTGAACGGGAGCCTACTAAACAGGGCTGGTATAGAGTTTGACCTAGAAGTAGGTGGATCCAGTGTGTGGCAGTGCAAGGGGTATTCATAAATGAGTCACCTGAGGGGAACACACACACACTCACACACACACACACATCTCTATCCACACTCACAGCTCAAATAAAAACTCAAATAATAAATGACTCACGTCAATAAATGACTCAAGTGAGCAATGAGTCATTTTCTGGAAGAAGCATGGCCTTGAAGCCACACTAAAATTGATGACAAGCACAAACTCATTCACTATTAGAAAATAATTTGGACAAAATTTTAGCTTTCCTAAGCCTCAGTTTTCTCAACTTTATTATAAAAGGGCAATAACAGTAATACCAAAACAATTGAGAGCTTCAGGAGATTAACATAGGTAATGTATATGAAGCAGTATTTACTATATTTTATTAGGAGAAATTTGCTCTAGTTTTAGGATATCAGTTAAAGGTTGGCAAATATCTTATCTCCCTTGCTTACATCCCCCATATTAAAAGGCACCCCAAATCTCTGGAGCCAGAAGCTGTCTATATAACGCTTCTGAACACAGTGCTCCCCAAGATGGTCTCCATCCATGCAAGCTGGTATGTAACATGAGACATATTTGCCTTCCTGAGGCTGGGAGTGTTCCAGAGTTTCTTCCATTTTTAGGTCTTTTTTTTTTTTTTTTTTAATTTTTTTATTAAATTTATTGGGGTGACAATTGTTAGTAAAATTACATAGATTTCAGGTGTACAATTCTGTATTACATCATCTATAAATCCCATTGTGTGTTCATCACCCAGAGTCAGTTTTTCCATCACCATATATTCGATCCCCCTTACCCTCATCTCCCACCCCCCACCCCCCGCCCCCCTTACCCTCTGGCAACCACTAAACTATTGTCTGTGTCTATGAGTTTCTGTTTCTCATTTGTTTGTCTTGTTCTTTTGTTGTTTTTGGTTTATATACCACATATCAGTGAAATCACATGGTTCTCTGCTTTTTCTGTCTGACTTGTTTCGCTCAGCATTACTCTCTCAAGATCCATCCATGTTGTCACAAATGTTCCTATATCATCTTTTCTTACTGCTGAATAGTATTCCATTGTGTATATATACCACAACTTCTTTATCCATTCATCTATCGAAGGACATTTTGGTTGTTTCCATGTCTTGGCCACCGTAAACAAAGCTGCAATGAACATTGGAGCACACGTGTCTTTATCTCTAAATGTTTTCAGATTTTTTGGGTAGATACCCAGGAGAGGGATTGCTGGGTCATATGGCAATTCTATTCGTAATTCTTTGAGGAACCTCCACACTGCCTTCCATAACGGCTGCACCAGTCTGCATTCCCACCAACAGTGTATGAGGGTTCCTTTTTCTCCACAGCCTCTCCAACATTTGTTACTATTTGTCTTGTTGATGATAACCATTCTGACTGGGGTGAGGTGATATCTCATTGTGGTTTTTATTTGCATTTCTCTGATGAGTAGTGATGTTGAGCATTTTTTCATATGTCTATTTGCCATTTGTATGTCCTCTTTGGAGAAATGTCTCTTCAAGTCCTCTGCCCATTTTTCAATTGGGTTGTTTGTCATTTTTAGGTCTTATGATTAAAAAATACTGTGTTTCAGGCAGCCTTGCCATATTAGAATTGCATTAAAAATTGTTGCTGCTAAATGGGCAGACAGCTGTTTATAGTTTTGTTCTAGAAGGGCAAAATATCTCATTTTATTTGCTAATACCCTCCTAATGGCCTATCAGTTTTAGTATAGGCTGTTGGCCAGTATATGGAGAGAGACTCAGAAAACTATTTCATATTTAGTTTACAATGTTTCATTTTTGGTTCTGTTGTAAGATATATAATTATGAACACTAAATAATAATTTATGTTTCCCTTCCTTATGCTCTTCCAATTGGTCAAATCATTTAGTGTCCTATCAAATTAAGGAAAACAGATTAAGGAGCATTTTAGTCAAATAAAAGGAAAATTCCTCATGTAAAGTAGCAATATTGTTCTTTGTTCTCTTTGATCATAAATCTAATGAAAGTGGAGCACAGAACTCCTGGTGTCAGACATATATGAGTTCTAATCCAGGCTCTCTGGTTATCCTCTGGGTGATTTTATATATGTTGATTCACTTCTCTGACCCTTGGGAATTTGTTGTTCCTTCTCAAAATGTGTTTAGTAGAATAAAATTTTCAAAAATTATTGGGATCAATATATGAAGTGTTGTATGTAAAAATACTCAACACCTAGCACAGGAACTACTAAGAAGCATTGAGTGTCTTCCCTCATTACCCGTTTTCTTTTTTTCACTTACCTGGTCCTTATTGTTTTAACGTACCTATGCCTATGATTGTGTTTCATATTCACATCTTGCTTTTGGAGTATTTGATTTTCAGTTTATTATTTTCTCCTGGCCCCAATTTATTGTGGGGATTGGGTGAGGTTCAGACTTCCAACATCCCTGGATGTTAGGCTTCAGTTCAGGTGATACTGTGACTCTTCCCTCCCAGTCAGCACTGCTACGGCAGTGACTCCTCAGGCACAAATCCAGCGTCACTGTCTTCCTTCACCTCAGACTCTAGTAGTGCCTCAGTTTTATTGTCCAAACATTGTAAGCAAACACCAAGAATCAAAATGCTCCATGTGTGGAGAACGAGGTAAAGGTGAGTGCTGAATTTCCCACTATGTTTGTTTTCTAGATTCCATGAAATCAAACACTCATTTTGTAGGGGTCTGACTCCACCACTTTTCTGTGTTTGGCGGAAGGGGTAATTGGATGCTTGGCTAGGGATTAGGTGCATTTCTGTTCTGCCCTGAGTTAGACTTGATCTACACTCAATTATTACATACCACAAAAATGGAAGTAGAAAAGAAAGCTGAAAAATCATATGTGAACATTGAGACTCAATAAGTACGATGTTTAGAGACTTAGCAAAACCCTACTGGTTCAGAGGAAAGGCTTGAAGGTGGCAAAGGAAACCAGAATTTGGAGGTCAAGTATTGCATGTGAGAAAAGCTATAGAGATATAATCTCAAAATCCTGCTTTCATTATTTTGTTTGCTTTTTACTACCTGCCTGGGTTGTGCTGGAAGAGTTGTATAGCCTGGCTTGAATTGACAAGTACATTTTAGACAGCAATGGCATTACCAATCTCTTATAAAGGCAAGGATTATGCTCAATCCTTCATTCATCCTTTCATTTATTAAATAAATAAAGCAAAGCAGTAGAATCTAAGCTCCAAAAAGGCCAAACACGCTGTTTTGTTTGCTGCTGTTTCTCCAGCTTCTATAAGAGTGCTGGCACATTCGTTTGTCTTGTTCTTTTGTTGTTTTTGGTTTATATTCCACATATCAGTGAAATCACAAAGACAAATGAGAAACAGAAACTCATAGACACAGACAATAGTTTAGTGGTTGCCAGAGGGTAAGGGGGGTGGGGGTGGGGGGTGGGAGATGAGGGTAAGGGGGATCGAATATGTGGTGATGGAAGGAGAACTGACTCTGAGTGATGAACACACAATGGGATTTATAGATGATGTAATACAGAATTGTCACCCCAATAAATTTAATAAAATAAAATTAAAAAAAAAAAAGTGCTGGCACAGAGTGAGTACATTATAAATTTCCCCAGAGAATTGATATTTTGGGGTGTTTTCCTAAGAATAGGGAGGACTCTCTATTTAGGACTTGTACTCTTTTCATCGTTTATCTGTTCTGACATCAAACACTTCCTGACAAGGTCATGGCTCACTCAGCATCTGCCACATTTTAGATGAAGGTCTTGAGTGGGAATACACGTACATCATCTTCATTGAGGAGAGCTTAGTGCTCTGGTTTAGTCCTGCTAAGTGACACTTTGGGGATAATGAAAGGTCAGGACCCTTTGGTCACTGCTCAGCTGGAGGAAAAAGGCGTGCAGACCCTTTGTGTGTCATTGACAGTGTTGTTGGACATTACAAATCAACATGAAGGGCTGCAAGGAACAGCTCAGAAATTTACCGAATCTGCCTGAAAATAAGACAGGCTTTCTGCCGATTTATCACGGCACTCACTCTGTTCGCTTCATGGCAGAGGGAATCATAAATACTGGAGATGAGAGTGAATCTGCAGTTTGAGCATTTTAATTTGGAGCAAGTAAATATTCGGACCTCATAGGGGCCATTGTCTCCTGACAATTTCTGTCATTGTTATCCGTCATCTCTCTGGCAGCTGAGGAAATGTAGGGTGTGGAGTGTAGTGCTGAGCTTGTGTCAGGGGCACAGAACCAAGAGGGCTTGCTCATAAATTTCAGATTTGTAAAACCTGGGAAGAAAGAGTTGCATGATCAACTTGCCTAGCCCTTGATTTAATTCAGGTAAAATGAAAACATCTAGAATGTTTGGTTTTCTTCCACTCACATGACTTAAAATTCTCCTTCATTCCTTATTCCACTGTGTTTTTGTTGTTCTGTGTAGCAGTTTCACTTTGATATCTAGTCATACTTTCTCTTGTTTCATTTAGCAGGTGATTTTTGCAGGACATCAATAAATTCCTTACCATCTTCCTGGGGGTGGAGGTGAAAAATACACACTTTTGAAGTTAACAGTAAAGTCGTCTCTTACCTTTCTTTGCCTCCTCTGCTCTTTATTCCATTCAATAAAAATAATATTAATTCAAAAAATATTAACTCTATAATAATTTTCCAGGTAGTTTTCATGAATACAGAGTACTATGATAAATTCATTATGGTCTATGGGTTAATAGTTTAGCTACTCTAGATTTCTAGGAGAAATATACACAAAATCCAATAATACTACAACATCATGAAACCACTTACAGGAATCTATATGGTCAGAGGAGTGACTGCTAATGGGTATAATGATTTTGATGTGGTCACGAGAGGAGGCAAGCACAGTATTTACCTACTCTGCCATCTTGACTGGCAAATAAAAATACTTTGAAAATATTAACTAAATAACAATCATCGTAGATGTCCCTAAATCTTATATTTCCTGTTTCGATCCTTGACCATATCCTCAAAGTCCTCTCTCAGTGGTGGATAATGGCAAGGGTATGGGTTAGGGTTTGAGGATGGGGGGACTACCCAGAGATAAGGTGAGGATCTTCACGTCTCTAATTACTATGTCTTACAAAATATATGTAATATTACATATATAAACTGAGTTTTGAGAAATAATTTACATATCATAGAGCTCACCCATTTACAGTATTAAATTGAATGGTTTTTAGTATATTTACAGAGGTATACAACTAAAATTATATAGTCTTATCATATTTTTAAAACATTTTATCACCTCAGGAAGAAATATTATACCCATTAGCAGTCACGCCACCTACCCCCCCCACACACACACACACACCTGTCCCCCTCCAGCCCTAAGCAATCACTAATCTCCTTTCTGTCTCTAAAAATTTTAAGTTTATTCTGGACATTTTATTTAAATGGTATAATTTAACATGACCTTTTGTGATTGGCTTCTCTTACTTAGCATAACATTTTTGAGGTTCATCTATGTCATTACATTATCAGTACTTCATTCCTTTTATTCTTAAATATCCCATTGTGTGAACACACCATTTGTTTATTAATTACTCAGTTGATGGATATTTGGGTTGTTTCTACTTTTTTCTATTATAAACAGAAAAAATGCTATTAACATTCACATGCAAGTTTTTGTGTGGACATATGTTTCCATTTCTCTTGGGTATACACTTAAGAATGGAATTGGTGCATCATATGGTGACTCTATGTTTAACATTTGAAGAAATAAAGGGATATTTTAAAATTGAAAGTGAATTTTTGTTTTTATAGTTTATTAAAATATTTATGTAATGCAGCCAAGTGAAGATATCACATACGCATTGAAGTAAGTCTTACAAACGATAGGACTCATGCTATTCAAAGGATAAATAAATCATGAGTCTACTCACAAAAAGATCATGATTTAGAAGTGAAAACAGACCATGGCATTTCAAGGTGTTTGGAAGCAGGGGAGAGCAAGTGGAGGGGAAGTGGGCAGGGCAGGGATGTCAAGAAATATATCTTGAGGACATAAAATATTGTAAATAGTCAGAAACCAGTGGGAAAGGGGCAGCAGGGGAATATGCATTGTAAATGGAGAGAGCATTATACTCCATAGCATAAACTGGATGAAAAGGTACAACATATTTACATAGGGGCTAGTTGGGGAGGAGGTAGCAGATAACCTCAGACCTTTAAGTACACTTTAAGCAAACTATTTTTCATCTATTTTCTTTTATCCCTGAGAGAAATAAGAAAAGAAAACAACTGTGAAACTGAAAAATAGAACCGGCTATGGAAAAGTTTATTTGTATTAGAACATTAATAGGAAAAACAATACCTTATTTCCAATTTAAACTATCCTATTTTAAGACTTTACTTTTCATTTTAAAAGACATAACTGCCTATAGTATAAAATTTGAAAAATACAGAAGAGTGAGTATAAATGAAGCTGAAGTTGAATAACATTGAATGTCAACTACAATTAAATATTGTATATAGAGAGTCATGGGATGTGGAGTACAGTTTAGGGAATACAGTCACTGGAATTGTAACAGCTATATACGATGTCAGACAGGTAGTAGATTGTGGGGGTTACCACTTTGTTAGGGGTGTAAATCTCTAACTATTATATTGTTTTGTACACCTGAAACTAATAAAAAAAAATCAATAGTAATCTCACAACCTAGAAATGATTGCTAACATTTTGGAATGCAGCTATATTATTTTTCATATTTATAGCTGCTTATATAGTTGAATACTTAAATGTAGTTATATTTATAAAACAGGGATTAAGCTATAACAATTGTTTTAATTGATTTTTTTATATTAATACTATGTTATAGACATTTTTGATTCCTAACTTATTCTCCAGGAAAAAGATTTTCATGGCAACATAGACTTTCACCATAAGAGTTATCAAATGTCTTACATATGGTCATTTTGTAACATTCTTTAATCACAATATAATCTATAACTATTTCGATGTCAGAAATGGCTTTTTGACATGGATAATCGTTCACGAAAGTGATTTACAAATGGATTAATTCAACTCAGTATACAAAAAGAAAGTTATTTTTAAAAAGGACGAAATTATTTTGAATATTTTTCTGGACTTTCAAGGGAAAAAGACTTTCTAGCCACATATAAAAACAGTGGAGACCAGTGCCAAGACTACAGATGATGGTTTTGATTACAATAAAGATTTAAACAGCAATGCATTCTAAAAAAGTTAAAAACAGAAAAGTCAGGCAGAATATTCACACAAAAAAAGAAGAAATGTTGGTATTCTTACTGTATACAGGACTAATACTTGTATTAAAAGCAGTTGTAGAGAGTGCCTAACAGTAATGAAATGGGTAAAGAATATGAATAGTCATTTCTCAAAAATTGTCAAATACCTAATAAAAATTTAAAAAATTATTTGTTAGTTGTTATCAAAGAGAGGGTATTAAATAAAAGTCAGGTATCATTATTTTTGTACACCTTATTAGCAAACAGTTAAAAACTGATAATTTTCAAACTGAGGAGGTTTAGCTGAAATGTGCATTTCTGGCATTCTTAGTGGTATTACAGAGTGGTTAAGACTTTCTTGAAAGCAGTTTGACAATATATATAAAGTACATGTCTTTAAAACGTTTATGCTCATTAATACAATCCAAGGAAGTTTGCAGCAACTGAGACAAAGATTTATTACCAAAAATATTCCTGTCAGGCATTTTTATACCATATCACATGTTTCACAAAATAATGACTATAAAGATGTTAAATAAATCATGGAGCCTATATATAATGAAATATTGGTCTTCCATTTAAAGTGATACTTTAAGGAACATATCTGACATGGGCTAATTTATACAATTTATGTGAAAAATCAGAGTACAAAACTACTTATAGAGTATGATACCAATTTTAAATATATATATATATGTATATGTATATACATATACATATACATATACATATACATATACATATACATATATATATATATATATATATATATATATATATATATATATATGGAGAGAGAGAGAGAGAGAGAGAGAGAGAGAGAGAGAGAGAGAGAGAGAAACAGAAAAACATATTTAGGATGTTAATATTGGTTTCTTCTTGGAACTCAGCTATAGTTCATTTAGATTTCTCTATTTCCTAAATCCTGTTTTTCATTCTGGTAAGGTGAGAAGGGCATATAAATTGGGATCCCTATGCAAGGAGATACTTACCGGAAGTATACAGAAGGGTATCAAGATTATCTTCTTGATTCTTTTCTTTTTAGTGTTTGGTAGGTCCAGAATTTGTCATGCATTCTCAGTATGAGGATTGCATTCTTGTTCTGTATTGATCCCTGTCTAGTAGGGCATCCTGTCTAGTTCATGGCAGCCTCTCATTAAAGGCTGAAACTTGTCCACATAGCCTCGGTTGGCTGAATCCTGCCTTAGATGGATAAACCCTTTGAGACTGGAGCTGTTTCCACAATGTAATCTGCTATCTTGATTTCCTGCACCTGATCTGGCTTTTGTAGTTATATCTGGTTCCTCAATAACCCTACTGAATTTCTTAAGATTCTGGGATCTTTCCTGGCTTTGTGCTGCCTCATCATACATAACACATTAGCACACCTGCTCTCCAGAGGGTTTTCTCTGGTGATTTTCACTACCTCAATGGGAAGCAGAGAGCAGCAGAGAAGCTGGTGATGGAACCAGGCATAGGAAGAAGTGTACAGGGTTGTAGATCCAAAGGGGACGTACAATATTAAAGACTCAAGGGGGAATGAGGAAACCTGGAGCTCTGTTGAGCTGTGCAATTTCTGAAGGCTGACTGGAAGTAGTAGAATAGTAATGTCTGCCCAGATCCTCCTAGCCCAAGAGGGCCCTTGCTCTTGAACATCCGGGACATTATGCAGACCATAAGCAAACCTTCAGATCATATTCAGAGGTTTTCTTTTTTCCACTGATGGCTTCACCCAGAAGTCTAGTCCCTCATATCCTTGAAGAAAAAGCATGCTTCTCATGCCAGGCAAACCAGTATATGTTGTATTGTTGATAACTGAATTCTTCTTATCAGTCAAGATAATAATTTTAAAAATACCAAGTATCTACTATACACAGAGAATAATATTAAGTGTTAGGGCATTAGAATATAAATTATGGCACCCGTATATGGGAAACTAATTGTTTTCCTGGAAAGATAATTCATATTATATTGTAAGCACTTGGTTGCTATATAGAGACAGGTATTTGCATGCCTTATACCTAGGACAGAACATAAAGCCGTTCAGTGACTGTTGATACCAGCAATACAAGCACATGGAACAGTTAAACTTTGAAGCCAGAAGAAATTCAAATTCAGTCATGAAACTACTAACAATCTGTGTGATCGGGGGTATATATCACATATTGTGCTGGACTTTAATTTTCATGCATCTAAAGGGACTATTTTCGCAGACATTTTGGGGGCACTGGAAGGCTTACTTAATTAACGGTGAGGAAGAAAGAGGACTGTAAACAACTCCTGTGTCAGACAGAACACTAAAATTTTACATTTGGGGTGATCACCCTGGTAATAAGTATCATGTGCATATAGAACAAGGCACTTTTCATATGGATGTTATTCAATTTTCATTGTAGTCCTGGAGGTAAATATTAGTTTCCCAAATTGAGTCTGAGTCTCTTCACGGTTGAACCCATAATTATCTGTATCTCTCTCACCTGGCTAATGCTCAGCTCTCAGTAAGTATTTGTTGAAAGTCAATGGGAAAGAAGGTGACAGGCTGGAATTTTAAATAGTCTGTATGACTTCAAAGTCAGAATGTCTAGACTCTTCTGTTTGGCTTTGGGGAAGTCATTTCTCAAAATACACAGTCTCCTTACCTGAAGGCAAAGACCACTGGTTTCCTAATCCACAGTGAATTGAAATCTGAGAGCCCCACATTCAGTCAGATGAGCACAAGTCCTGAGGAAGTGGGGATGGGAGACAAGCAGAGGAAAGGTATCAAAAGTGTGGACTTTTAAAACCTCCCCTGAAATGTAGCCACAGCTGATGGATCCACTAGCAGGCAAACTCTACCACGCTCTCAGCTGCAGTGTCCTCTGATTTGATGATCAAAAGGAAGCCCTTCTGTTGTAACTGACACATAACCAGGATGGAAAACAGTATGTGATTTCAGGGAAACATAAGGACACATTTCACCTCTAGACTCGTGTTGCCCACTACATATAGGATGTGTGCTACATAAGTGATTTTAAATTTTCCAGTAACCACATTGAAAAAGTAAAGCAAACAATAGATATAGGGGTGCATATGTTTTCAAATTATACAATGTTAGAGTGGTAGTAGATGGGGGGCATTATCACTTTGTGAGGGGTGTAAATGTCTAACTTATACATTGCTTTGTATACCTCAAACTAATAAAAGAAAGTAAAACAAACAAACAAAAAACAGGTGATGTTAATTTATTAATTTTAATACTTTATTTTCTTTAAATCAAAATATCCAAAATATTATAATTTCAATGTGCAGTCAACGTAAATATATTGAGATATTTTATTCATTTTTTTAATACTAAGTCTTTGAAGTATAGTGTGTATTTTACACTTATAGCACATCTCACTTTGAACTAGTCACATTTCAAGTGCTCTCATGTGGCAAGTAGCTGTTGTATTGGACAGTACTAGACTCTATATTTTGCTCTTAAAATCTAGAACCTGAGGTTCACACTTGCTCAGAAATCTAATAAGGTTTGAACAAGGCAAAAGGTCTCTGTGGAAGACCTATGTTTTTGTGCCTCTTCATATGTACTATACGTTGAACTTTGAAGTTCAAAAGTTTTTTTTATATATACACTGTCTCATTTAATCAATACAACACTAATATATATTAATAGGTTTTATAGTATTCATCATATAGACGAGAAAGGGAAGGTGTATTAGTTTCCAGGGGCTCCTGTAACAAAGTAGCACAAACTGGGTGTTTTAAACAACAGAAATGTATTGTCTTATAGTTCTGGAGGCCAGAAGTCTGAGATGGAGGTGTCCGCAGGGCCGTGCACCCTCAGAAGGCACTAGGGAAGGACCTATTCCAGGTCTTTCTCCTAGCTTCTAAAGTTCCTTGGCTTGTGGCTGTATTAACTCCACTGTTCACATGGTGCTTTCTGTCTCAGTGTCTTGTCCAAATTTCCCCTTTTTTATAAGGATACTGGTGACATTGCATGAGGGGACCACCCTATTCCACCATGACCTCATCTTAACAAATTCTATCTGCAATGAACTTATTTATAAATAAGGTCATATTTAGAGGTGCTAGGGAGTTAGAACTTCAACATAGGAATTTTGGGGTGACATTCAATTGACAGCATAAACTTGAAGAAGTAATCACCAATTACACTGCTTTAGACTGACTAGTTTTGCATGGTGTGTGTGTGTGTGTGTGTGTGTGTGTGTGTGTGTGTGTGTCTGGGTTTGTGTTTGTATATTCTCCTGAGCTTCATGGGGGCCCACTCATCACCCCAGCTTCTAAGCATTCCTCAGCACATAGTGGGTTCTCAATAAATGTTTACCGAAAGATCAATATTTCTGGCAAATGGGGTATTTTATTTGTGGTGTTATTATTGCCACAGTAGGAAGGTGTGCACCTTTTATCGCTTCTCCTCACTTTGGCTAGAATCTCTGGATTTCAGGTTTTATAACACTTATTATAAATTCCACCCGGATGGAAACTTGGCTAAGCTTCTTGGCCTTGAGTTTTTAATTGATGCTATGTTTATTGAAATGAGAGAAATATGAGTTCTAGTCTTTATGATGCTCTTTCATGTCTCTATAATTTACAAATAGTTTGTTGCCACAAAAGGCTCTTTCTCATTCAGTTATCAGTTTTTATAGGTATGAAATATAGATGCCTTAAGTATATACCTACAAAGTGAGCACCACGGACTGTGAAGTGGCAGGGTCTTGAGCAGCCAATTTTCTTATATTGAAATGTGTTTTTTGGGGGGTACTCTCCAGAAGAGCCCTCATTCTGCCACAGGTTGAGTTAAAGATAATCCATATCCAGACACATAGTGCTGCTTTCTCATAAAGGGGCTCCAGGCTGCCCTCGAGCACGTCACCACCTGTTCACAGACACACTTTCAAATCTCAGTCCAGCTGGTAGAATTTTATTTCAGACTCTATGATGTGGAACACAGGTTATTGGCCTTAGAGATACTAATGTATGTTTTGTGAGTTAGAGATATAATATACCTGGATTCATTTATTTATTGAACTAATATTTATTTAGTGCCTGTTGTTCTTTCAGTGCTAGGAACACACCTAAATGAGACTATGAGTTTACCCTTGAAGACTTTGAAATCTATAGACATAAACAATCCATACTATAATCAGTAAAGATCCATAGAGTCAGGACAGGGCACTGTGAGAGCAGAGGGAAGGCTTTACTGTGAATATTGAAATGAGATGGATGGGGGATTCAATCTAGCCCTATACGAATTTGTCTCAGAGTGAGCTGACTTTGGAAAATATGGGCAAATTAGTAAAGATTAGCATGATCGAGAGCACAAGAGAAAAATAATATGACTTCTTCGATCTAACGGTACATGAGTACATTGAGAGAGGGCTCTTTAAAGCACATCTGATGGCTTCACTGGACCAAAGGACTCCTGCTTCCACAACTCCTGTATTCCCCCTCCTCTCCTGCACCTTCATAATAACAATGATAATATATGCATATTTTACACTGAACTTTGAAGTACTCTTATATAATTGTCTCATGTGATTATCATCCCAACTCTTAGAAGCCATTTTATCATATCCACCTTACAGACTGAAAAACTGAGGCTTGGGAAGATTATATGACTTACCCAAGTACACATGGGTATCACGTAATTGTATTAGCCAGCACTTTAACTTTGGGAAATGATAGAAATCAAAACTGGAATGAACCTAAATAGAAAGAGAATTTAGTGGTGAACTACCTGGAAAGTGCCAGGCAGACATCATGCCAGGGAGGATTAAAAATAGGGATGCTAAAATCATTAGGACTTTCTCTACAATGAACCTCTCCCTTTCTGTAGGCTGGCTTCCTTTCCTCAAGCAGATTTCTCCACGTGGTAGTTTACTCTTTCTCTGGAAACTTGGAGGGCACAGGGGTCTTTCCTACCACCTTCAGATATGATGTCTTACAGCTGGGCTCTGAGTGGTTCATTTTTAATCAGGTCAGCTCTCCCTACAGCTGAAGCAAGGGTCACCACCAACACAATCACATGTTTGGGAGTATTTCTTAGAAGAAAAATTGTGTTATTTTAGGCAGTCAGAATAAGGAAAGTCCACCATGGTGGTGAAGCTGGAACTGAAATCCATAGTTGATGACTCCGAATCCAACATTGCTTCCTTCTTTTGGATACTGAGAACACCACAGTAATTTTTAAGTTGTATATCTAAAGAACCCTGTGATTTGCACTTGGATGTTTCACAGGTACCTCAAACCCATGTCAGAACAGACATTCTGTGCTGCCACAGCCCTCCGGCCACATGCCCACCTTGTCTTCCTCCAGTGTTCTGTCTCAGTGACAACTGGCCCAGGACCACATTATTACTTTCATGGGCCCTATGTACGTTTGCTTCCTCTATAAAAATATTAAATATTACATTTTACTGCATTGGTATAAAGATGGATTTATGAATATATATTTAAGCACTTTCTTTGGATTAACTTTCATTTTGCTTTTATGATTTAAAAAGAATTATAACACTTTTTTGGGCATGTAAAAATAGTGTGGGCCCCAGATACTGTACTCTCTGAACCTAATGGATCAATTGGGATTGAATTGGCTAGAATCTGCCTAAATAGTGCAAGCCAGACATTCAGGATTTATCCCTAACATTTTCTCTCCATCAGCACATCTCAATTCCCATATTCCATCAGATTTACCATTTAATTTTCTCTCCACATTGCAAATCACCTATATTTCTTTTTTTCTGTCTCCACTTTCACCGCCAGGTTTTAAATAGCCATACGATCGTGACTGGTCTCCTTGAATCCATTGTTATATTTCTGCAATCTATGATAATTAGTGCAGTGAGAATGGTCTTTAAAAAAGGAATCTGTTTTCAAGAATTTCCTCTTTTTCTTGGGATAATGGAAAAAAATAATTTTAACATAACCTGCAAGTTCCTGGAAGTGCTAGCTCCTGCCTCATCAAATATATCATGTAGGACTCTGGCTCGCTCTTTCTACCATGGCCACGCTGGGCTTCTCTCAGTTCCCTGAATGAAACTTTACCCTTTGAATCTTGGAGTCCTAAAACATATTCTTTCTTCTGGAATGTCCTATCTTCTCTCTGACCTGTCATATTAATTACTCATCATCATTTACATTTTGTGACAAGTGTCACTTTGTCAGGGAAACTTTCTCTGGATCCTGCTCTCACAGCTTGGATCAAGTAATGTGTTTTCTTAGTAAACTGTATTTTCTCTTTGTAGTGAAATATCTGCAATTGTAATTAAACATCGAATTGCATAAATGATAATTTAGTGTTCGTTTTACCCACCAGAGGTTAAGCTCCATGTCTAAGTTGTTTATCATTATTTTCTCACTGTGCCCGCTACACAATAAATACTCAAAATCTGCGATTGAATGAATGAATGCAATATGTATATTGATAGACTTTTTTTTTTTTTTTTTTTTTTTTTGCTAACTGGTGAGACAGATAGAAGTTAGGTCAACAACAAATTCATTAAGTTCTCCCCAGTTGTGTTTAGTGTTCTAAAGGAGTGAGAAGGATGCTGAGTTAGTTAGCCTTTAAAAACTTCCTCATCTATAATACAGCAGTAGTTTAGGTGCTGGAACAGTGTGGTTCCTTCCTAACATTTGTGACAACCTTTTTTCCTCTGCTTTGAATTTACTGTGAGATATACAGAGTCTTGTAGAAGAGTTGGATACTAACAGCTTGTTCCACTGCCACTGTCACAATCACTGATTTCATGCCTGTTAACCTGGACATTTAGTTGCACTAAACAAATATCCAGCCAGGGGGTTGAAGGTTTTGACCCTTTGTACTGGATTTCCCGTTCAGTTGATTTGGATACTACCCTGATGCTGATTCAGAACTGATCAGACTAGGTAGTTATTTAAGTATAATGAGGCTCTGGAAAATATAAATTAGATCCCTAAAAATAAGCGCAAATATTGATGGATGCGTTATATGGTCAAACTAGTATGGAAAAGCTACAACTGCCATGCTCTTAATCATTGATTGACCTTATAGATCAGAAAGTGTCTGCTCATCTTTTGAAATTTCAGTGCAGTTTTAGGAGCATGGACCAGTCCAAAAACTGATTGGTAAATGAATTACTGCACAGGGAAATAGTATGATATTGGCCTCTTATGTAATAGTGACCCTACTGTCCATTTAATATACCAATTTCTGGCATAAAAAGTTGAAATAATAGTTTCATTTTATAGTCGATGCTCAGTGAAATGAAATATCTATAAACTGAATGTGCTACCTTATGAAATAGGATTATTATTACCCCCCCTTTGAAGCTGAGAACACTGGATGTCAGAGAGGTTATGCCACAGGTAGGAGATACTAGAGCCAGCACTTGAGCCAAGTACAACTGATTATAAAGTTGCATTAGCAAATGTTGTGCACTTCTTAATGGGGAGGGTATAGGGGAAAAAAAAACACAACTCTAAACACTTCCGATTCTCTACTGCGCAACTGAGAAGAGACGGGGAAAGAAGCGGCAGCTTAATCCTGAGTAACACAAGGCAGCATCTGCAGGTTCATTTCCACATTTGGATTCAGTCTGTTGTCAAATTATATGAAGAACAGAGTGAGGCTCAGGGTAAGAACTGAAAGACTGGTAATTTCAATCTCTGCTCTAGAGAATCACTGGCTATTTTGCCCAAACTCCAGTTCTATCAATAAAACAAGGTATGCTCTTATCTGAAAGTGAGGACGAGGAAGTGAGTTTGGGAGCTTAAGAATTATGAAAGAAGCCATGAGGTCACTGTGGAGAGAAATCAAATATTGCTTGGAGCCCTGCGGAAGAGCAATATCATGATTCCTTGTACATTTACCAGTCAAAGGGAAAGGATATAACGAGGGTGAGGGAAGGAGAGACTGAAAGAGACATTGTGCAAAGTAAGTAGTAATATTTCATGTGAAAATATTTCACCAAAATACAGTAGATAAAAGGCATTTACAAAAGAGAATTTAAACCCCCTGTTTGGTTTTCTGTACTGGGATATACAAGGTCTGACAATGAAGTTCTCAAACTTGTTGCAACAATGTTGTTAACCTTTTTTGATATCAGAGGGATTATTCATTATGAATGAATAACAGTTAACCAAGTTAACTGGAAAAACAGTTAACCAAGTTTATTATTTGGAAGTGCTAAAAAGGCTGCGTGAAAAAGTTAGAAAACCTGAACTTTTCGCCAACAATTCATGGCTCTTGCATCACGACAATGCACCAGCTCACACGGCACTGTCTGTGAGGAGTTTTTAGCCAGTAAACAAATAACTGTATTGGAACACCCTCCTTATTCACCTGATCTGGCCCCCAATGACTTCTTTCTTTATCTGAAGATAAAGGAAATATTGAAAGGAAGACATTTTGATGACATTCAGGACATCCAGGGTAATATGAGGACAGCTCTGATGGCCATTCCAGAGAAAGAGTTAAAAAATTGCTTTGAAGGGTGGACTAGGCTCTGGCATTGGTGCATAGCTTCCCAAGGGGAGTACTTCAAAGGTGACCATAGATGAGCTGTGTAGCACTTTTTCTAGGATAGTTTGTGAACTTAATTTTCTGACCTCGTGGCTTAACTATTAACAATTCTCCCTGAGCTAAGAAATTCACAAGACACACTGCAGCCTTCAATTCTGCATTTTCTCCTTACTCCCTCACCTGGCAGATGTTCCCGCTATCCCTGTCCATTGGCTGATCCTGTGATTATTTAGCCCAGCCAAAGCAGAAGCGTACTTCACATTTTCCTAAGAGCCAATTCCTTCACAACTTGGTTAATCCTACTCTATTATTTAACAGTATAATGTCAGCCAAACCAAGGGAGAATTTTTAATCTCAGCAGCCTTACGTGACTCACATAGATCACGTGCTTCTTTGTGTCAATGAGCCAGGACTTTCAACTTGTAGTGAAGCCTACGTCCTTCATGCTGAAGTACAGTTATCCTGGAAAAGAGACACAAATGTGACCTGTGCCGTGGCGCTGCCTTCAGGGCCTATAGGAGCCCAGCTCATACAGGATTGCCTTCACAGGCACTATGAGGAAACGGATACCCGTAATGTTAAACAAGCTCTCACATTCTGCCAGATGGAAGGTAATTCAAAGTGCGTTCTGAGTTCCACCCTATAGATTTTACAGCAGTCTTCTGGTGTAGTAAGGCATTACCACTTTCCCTTCTTTGTTCTTGCGTGGTATATGATGCAGCAGCCTGCAGCACCGGACACATACACAGTAATGCTGCTGAGATAAATGAAAACATAAAAAATGGGTGTGCTTTTATTGGGGGGGGGTGTTCCTATGTATGTTGTCAGAGAATATGATGGATTGAGTGCGGCTCAGAATGAGGACTGAATCCGAGAGACTGGTAATGTTGACCTCTGATCTAAACCACTTAAAACAGATCTCTAATGTTGAATTTAACAGGCTTCAAAGCAGCAGTGGTGAAAAGGCCTTCGATTAGGGTCCCTACAAGAAGGATTCAGGAGCAGAATAGGCAAGATAATTAGGTTGTTCTGAGTAAATGTGAGGAAGTAAAGTTTAGGGTAGCATAATGAAATCTTAAAATCACCTAAAAATACAACCATTTTTACGGTCACCTAAAATTATGAGTGTTGCTGTATGTCCATCTTGCCTTTGACTTTCATAAGAGCTACTGTAAGATGAGTTCTGAGAAGTCTATCCATGAAACATTACATTTATTATGACATAGGTTTAAAAGATCCATTGGTATTACATTGGAGAAGTAATGCTCTGGTCCCCCATTTCCTTTGACTTCTTTTTTTTTTTTTTTTTTTTTTTTTTTATTAATTAGTTTCAGGTGCACAAGACAAAGCAAAACTTAGACATTTATCATTTATATCCCTCACACTGTGTGAACCCCCCTCCCCCCATCCACTATCCCTCTGTACGTTCCCAAAACCTCTCACCTTCCCCTTATCCCCACCCCCCTGCCCATCTAGCAACCCTCAGTTTTTCCTCCATTTTTCCAAAACTGTTTCTGATTAGTTCATTCACTTATTCTTTTCTTTAGATTCCACATATAAGTGAGATCATATGGTATTTGTCTTTCTCTTTCTGACTTATTTCACTTAACATAATGTTCTCTAGGTCCATCCATGTTGTTGCAAATGGTAAGATTTCTTTCTTCTTTATGGCTGCGTAATACTCCATTGTATAAATGTACCACAGTTTCTTAATCCAGTCATCTACTGATGGGCATTTCGGTTGTTTCCAGGTCTTGGCTATTGTATATAGTGCTGCAATAAACATAGGAGTGCATAAAGATTTTTGAATTGGAGTTTTGGATTTCTCCGGATAGATACCTAGGAGTGGGATTGCTGGATCATAAGGTAGTTCCATTTTCAGATTTTTGAGATATCTCCAAACTGTTTTCCATAGTGGCTGCACCAATCTGCATTCCCACCAACAGTGCACCAGCGTTCCCTTTTCTCCGCATCCACGCCAGCACTTGTTGTTTGTTGATTTATTGATGATAGCCATCCTGACTGGGGTGAGGTGGTATCTCATTGTGGTTTTTATTTGCATTTCTCTAATGGTTAGTGAAGTTGAACATTTCTTCATATGTCTGTTTGCCATCTGTGTGTCCTTTTTAGAAAAATGTCTCTTCATGTCCTCTGCCCATTTTTTAATTGGGTTGTTTGTTTTTTTGGAGTTGAGTTGAGTGAGTTTTTTATAAATTTGTGATATTAACCCCTTATCAGATATATCATTGGCAAATATCTTTTCCCAATCAGTAGGATCCCTTTTTGTTTTATTGATGGTTTCCTTTGCTGTGAAAAAGCTTTTTAGTTTGATGTAATCCCACATGTTTATTTTTCCTCTTACTTCCCTCGCGCGAGGGGATATATCAGTAAAAATCTTACTCCGGGTAATGTCTGTGAAGTTTCTTCCTATATTTTCTTCTAGGAATTTTATGGTTTCAGATCTTAAATTTAAATCTTTAAGCCATTTTGAATTTATTTTTGTATGTGGTGTAAGGAGGTGATCCAGCTTCATCTTTTTGCATGTGTCTGTCCAAGTTTCCCAGCACCATTTATTGAATAGACTGTCTTTACCCCACCGTACATTCTTGCTTCCATTGTCATAGATTAAGTGGCCATATAGGCATGGATTTATTTCTGGACTCTCTATTCTGTTCCATTGATCTATGGGTCTGTTTTTATGCCAGTACCATGCTGTTTTGATTACTGTAGCCTTGTAGTATAATTTGAAGTCAGGTATTGTTATACCTCCCACTTTGTTCTTATTTCTCAAGATTGTTGAAGATATCCGGGGTCTTTTGTTATCCCATATAAATTTTAGGATTATATGTTCTATTTCTGTGAAAAATGTCGTTGGTAGTTTGATAGGAATTGCGTTGAATATATATATTGCCTTAGGCAGTATGGACATTTTAACTATATTAATTCTTCCTATCCATGAATATGGTATGTGTTTCCATCTATTTGTATCTTCTTTCATTTCTTTCTTCAGTGTCTTATAATTTTCTGAGTACAGATCTTTTACTTCTTTGGTTAAATTTATTCCCAGGTATTTTATAGTCTTTGGAGCAATTGTAAACGGAATTGCTTTTTTAATTTCTCCTTCTGATGTTTTATTATTGGTATATACAAATGCAACTGATTTCTGAATATTAATTTTGTATCCTGCTACTTTACTAAATTCATCTATCAGCTCTAATAGTTTCTTGGTGGAGTCTTTAGGGTTCTCTAAATATAGTATCATATCATCTGCATATAATGACAGTTTTACTTCCTCCTTACCGATTTGGATGCCTTTTATTTCTTTTTCTTGTCTGATTGCTGTGGCTAGAACTTCCAGCACTATGTTGAATAGAAGTGGAGAAAGTGGGCAGCCTTGCCTTGTTCCTGATTTTAAGGGGAATGGTTTTAGTTTTTCCCCATTGAGTATGATGTTAGCTGTGGGTCTATCATATATGGCCTTTATTATGTTGAGATATGATCCCTCTATTCCCACTTTCTTAAGGGTTTTTATCATGAATGGCTGCTGAATTTTATCAAATGCTTTTTCTGCGTCAATTGATATGATCATATGATTTTTATTTTTCATTTTGTTAATGTGGTGTATCACATTAATTGATTTGCGGATGTTGAACCACCCTTGCATACCAGGGATGAATCCCACTTGATCATGGTGTATAATCTTTTTAATATATTGCTGAATTCTGTTTGCTAGTATTTTGTTGAGGATTTTTGCATCTATGTTCATTAGCGATATCGGCCTGTAGTTTTCTTTTTTTGTGGTGTCTTTGTCTGATTTTGGGATCAGGGTGATAGTGGCTTCGTAAAAAGTGTTTGGGAGTCTTCCCTCCCTCTGGATTTTTTGGAAGAGTTTGAGGAGAATAGGTGACAATTCTTTTTGGAACGCTCTGTAAAATTCACCTGTAAAGCCATCTGGTCCAGGGCTTTTGTTTGTTGGGAGATTGTTGATTACTGATTCAATTTCCTTGGTGGTAATCAGTCTATTCAGGTTTTCTGTCTCCTCTTGAGTTAGCCTTGGGAGGTTGTATGCATCTAGGAAATTGTCCATTTCTTCCAGGTTGTCAAATTTGTTGGCATACAGTTGCTCATAGAAATTTCTTAGGATTTTTTGTATCTCTGCGGTGTCTGTTGTCACTTCTCCTCTTTCATTACTGATTTTATTAATTTGGGTCCTCTCTCTCTTTTTTTTAATGAGTCTGGCTAAAGGTTTGTCAATTTTGTTTATCTTCTCTAAGAACCAACTCTTGGATTCATTGATCTTTTGTATTGTTTTTCTGGTTTCTATTTCATTTATTTCCGCTCTGATCTTTATTATCTCCTTCCTTGTACTCCCTTTGGGCTTATTTTGTTGTTCTTTTTCCAGATCCCTTAAGTGTGAAGATAAACTGTTGATTAGTGATGTTTCTTGTTTCTTTAGGTAGGCCTGCAGTGCTATGAACTTCCCTCTTAGGACTGCTTTCGCTGCATCCCATAGATTTTGGGTCGTTGTATTTTCATTTTCATTTGTCTCGAGATATCTTTTGATTTCTTCCTTGATCTCCTGTTTGACCCATTCATTGTTTAGTAACATATTATTCAGCCTCCATGAATTTGTGTGTCTTCCAGTCTTTTTCCTGTAGTTCATTTCTAATTTCATAGCACTGTGGTCAGAGAAGACAATTGGTATGATTTCAATTTTCTTAAATTTATCCAGACTTGCTTTGTGGCCTAACATATGGTCTATCTTGGAGAATGTTCCATGTGCGCTTGAGAAGAACGTGTATTCTGCAGCATTGGGGTGGAATGCTCTGAAAATATCGGTTAAATCCAAGTGGTCCAATGTGTCATTTAAGGCTGTTGTTTCCGTATTGATTTTCTGTCTGGAAGACCTGTCCCTTGTTGTCAGAGGTGTGTTGAAGTCCCCTACTATGATAGTGTTACTGTTGATCTCCATCTTTATGTCAGTCAATATCTGTTTTATATATTTAGGTGCTCCTATGTTGGGTGCATAGATGTTTACTAGGGTTATATCCTCTTGTCGAATTGATCCCTTTATTATTATATAGTGTCCATCTTTGTCTTTTAATATTTTCTTCATTTTAAAGTCTATTTTGTCAGAGATAAGTATTGCAACTCCAGCTTTTTTCTCATTTCCATTTGCATGGAATATCTTACTCCAACCCTTCACTTTTAGCCTGTGTGTGTCTTTTGATCTGAGGTGAGTCTCTTGTATACAGCATATACAAGGGTCTTGCTTTCTTATCCATTCAGCCACCCTATGTCTCTTGATTGGAGCATTTAAACCATTTACATTTAAAGTGATTATTGATAAGTACATAGTTATTGCCATTTTTAAATTTGTGGATAAGTTGTTTTCGTCTTTCTTCTATTTACAGAAGTCCTTTTAGTATTTCTTGCAATGCTGGCTTGGTGGTAATGAATTCCTTTAGCTTATTCTTTTCTGGGAAGCTCTTTATCTCCCCGTCGATTTTAAATGATAGCCTTGCTGGATAAAGCAACCTAGGTTGTAGGCCTTTGTTTTCCATCACTTTGAGTATCTCCTGCCACTCCCTCCTGGCCTTCAATGTTTCTGCAGAAAAGTCATTTGATAGTCTTATGGGAGTTCCCTTGTATGTAACCCTCTGTCTTTCTCTTGCTGCTTTTAGGATTCTCTCTTTGTCTTTAATCTTTGCCATTTTAGCTATAATGTGTCTTGGAGTGGACCTGTTTGGGTTTATCCTGGTTGGAACTCTCTGCACTTCCTGGACTTGTATGTTGGTTTCCTTCATCAGGTTAGGGAAATTTTCAGACATTATTACTTCAAATATGTTCTCAATCCCTTGTTTCTTCTCTTCACCTTCTGGTATTCCTATGATGCGCATGTTGTTGCGCTTGATGTTATCCCATAGGTCTCTTAAACCATCTTCATTGTTTTTTATTCTTTTTTCTTTCTGTTGTTCTGTTTGGGTGATCTCTGCTAACTTGTCTTCTAAGTCGCTGATTCGATCCTCTGCTTCATCTAACCTGCTGTTAATTCCTTCAAGTGAGTTCTTTATTTCGGTAACTGTGTTCTTTAGTTCTAACTGGTTGTTCGTTATGATTTCTACATCCTTCTTGATGTCCTCTCTAAGTTCCTTAAACATTCTTATCATCAGAATTCTGAACTCTGTCTCTGACAGTTTGGTTATCTCTGCTTCATTTAGTTCCATTTCTGAAGGTTTCTTCTGTTCTTTTATTTGGGATATGTTTCTTTGTTTCCTCATTCTGGCTGACTCTCTGTGTTTGCTTCGATGTATTAGATAGGTGCCCTGGAGTTCTTAGTTCTTGCTGGATTAGTATATAATAAATGTCCTTTATATTTGACTTGCACTACTTCGTTCTCCCCTGCGTGTGCTCTAAAAGTGACTCTTGTGTTGTGTATATTGTCCTGTTAAAGAAGATCCTTAATTGCTTTTCGCTTGTGAGTAGGTGGAGTTAACTCCTAGGCTGACTAGTTGTGAGACTTGGCTTTGCCCACGCAGGGTATTCTGTTGCGTGAGGATTGACCGCTTAGATGTGGTTTGCCCTTTGGCCTCTATGTGCCTGTAAAGAATCCCCTCTGAGTGTGTCACTTGTAGGTCAAACCCGGTAGTACTCTGGCTTGGCCTGGAGTTGGCCGCTGGGTATGTTGAATCTTGTGCCTCTTAAGCTGGGCACTGGTAGGGCAATTATAGAACAAAGCAAATCACCAAGCACAACAATAACAACAAGGAAAAAGTCAAATACATTCACATGTAAAAAAACAATCGACAACCCCCACTCGACATAGGCAAAGATGTCAGAAATATAAAGACAAATCAAAACAGAACAAAAAAAAAACAGCGCCAGTTGTGGCTTAAGCCCACCAAGTAATCTCCAGGTTGTTCTCAGCTATAGCACAGAGTCCCCACTCGACACAGGCAAAGATGTCAAAAATATAAAGACAAATCAAAACAGAACAAAACAAGCAAACAAACAAACAAACAAACAAAAACCACAGCGCCAGTTGTGGCTTAAGCCCACCAAGTGATCTCCAGGTTGTTCTCTGCTATAGCATAGAGTCCCCACTCGACACAGGCAAAGATGTCAAAAATATAAAGACAAATCAGCACAGAACAAAAAACAAACAAACAAACAAAAAACAAACAAACAAAAAACAAACAAACAAATAAAAAACACAGCGCTAGTTGTGGCTTAAGCCCACCAAGTAATCTCCAAGTTGTTCTCTGCTGTAGCACAGAATCCCCACTCGACACAGGCAAAGATGTCAAAAATATAAAGACAAATCAACACAGAACAAAAACAAACAAACAAACAAAAAACAAACAAACAAAAAACAAACAAACAAACAAACAAAAAACACAGCGCCAGTTGTGGCTTAAGCCCACCAAGTAATCTCCAAGTTGTTCTCTGCTGTAGCACAGAATCCCCACTCGACACAGGCAAAGATGTCAAAAATATAAAGACAAATCAAAACAGAAAGAAAAGAAAAGAAAAAAAAAAAAAAAAAAAAGACAGCGCCAGTTGTGGCTTAAGCCCACCAAGTAATCTCCAAGTTGTTCTCTGCTGTAGCACAGAATCCCCACTCGACACAGGCAAAGATGTCAAAAATATAAAGACAAATCAACACAGAACAAAAACAAACAAACAAACAAACAAAAAACAAACAAACAAACAAACAAAAAACACAGCGCCAGTTGTGGCTTAAGCCCACCAAATAATCTCCAAGTTGTTCTCTGCTGTAGCACAGAATCCCCACTCGACACAGGCAAAGATGTCAAAAATATAAAGACAAATCAAAACAGAAAGAAAAGGAAAAAAAGAAAAAAAAAAAAAAAAAAAAAAAAAAAACAGCGCCAGTTGTGGCTTAAGCCCACCAAGTAATCCCCTGCGTATTGTGCAGGTAGAGCCGGTCACCTGATGCCCAGAGTGACTCTGAGGCTGCAGCTTTAGATGCGTGGGGCTGAGGGGTCTGGACAGTAGGTTTTACAAAGTCAGTGCAGTTTCTGCCCTTGCCGGCACATATGCACACCGAGAATAGCACCACCAGCCCTGTGTCCAGCTCTCCTGAGTCTTAGGGCACCTCTTCCCTGTGTGTGTGTGTGGCCGGCAGGGAATTCCTCAGCTGCTGAAAGCTGAGTGCTGTATATACCACTTACTGCTGATCCCTGGGAGTGCCTCCGCCGATGTAATTGCCACGCCCTAGGCAGGCCAGAAAGGGTGGGGGCTGGGGATGGAAAGAGGGGTCTTCTCTTTCCTAGCCCAGCTGTGTCACACCCCACCCACAGGCCAGAAACGGTGGTATCTGGGGGTGGATGAGTCTTCTGTCTCCTAGTCCAGGGCAAACCACACTCTTCTCAGCCTCTTCCCTGGACCAAAGCCAGCGGCCAGTCTTCCCTTAGCCCAAACCCCAAGGCTCCTCTGTAATCTGACACTGCTCTTCAGATCAGGAGCCAGTTTAAGTCTCTGGAAGGGTGGGGGTAGGATTGGAAGAGCGGGGGGAGGGGCCCAGGTATGGAGTTTAATAGTCTCAAATGCTAGATATCCTCCCTCTGCGGGAGGGAGAGGTCTGCTGTGGGACGCAAAGTAGAGTCCGGCACTTGGCTTTTGTGTTCTCTCTTTTTTCCTGGGAACCCCTGCGTCTCTGCAGCTGGGGATGTGTTTACCCCGCTCTAGGCTGGCTAGAAAGGGTGGGGGCTGGGGATGGAAGGAGGGGTCTTCTCTTTCCCAGCCCCGCTGTCTTAACACTCTTCCCGCAGGCCAGAAAAGGTGGTGGCTGGGGGCGGAAGATTCCCAGCTCCTAGCCTCCTCCCTGGGCCCGCCTGTCTTCCCGGAGCCGGGGCTCCAAGGCGCCTCTGTAATCTGCCGCTGCTCCTTAGTGCAGGGGCTAGATCAAGTCTCTAGAAAGGCGGGGGTAGGGTCAGAAGAGCGGGGGAAGGTGCCCAGGCACGGAGTCTGTGTTCCTTGTCCGGCCCAAGGACCAACTGAGGTTATTAGCTGAAGTTAATGCTGGATATGCTGCCCCTGCAGCGGGAGAGGTCCGCTGTGGGACGCAGGGCAAAACGCCCACCTCGTGGCTTCCGGGCTCTCCTCCGTCCTGGGATATCCTGCGTATCTGTAGCCGTGGGTGTGGGCTGGAATTTCACAGGCACAGGTGCGGAGCAGATTTCCACAACCCGAGGGTGGGGGCCGAATTTCTACCGCCACAGGTGTGGACCGCGATCCCAACCCGCGTCCCCACCGCCGCCGCAGGTGCGGCGTGTCTCCGCTCCGCTCCCTTCCTTCTTCCCCTGCTCGCCCAATTTTTCCCCACCTGCAAGAAATCCCTGCGCGAGTCTCTTCGCTGTTCTGCGTGATGAGCAGAGAGTCCTTTGATGGGTTATAAGCTTCCCGTTTCTGATAAGATCCGACGGAGAACTCAAAAAGTGCGCCCCGCTGCCGCCATTGCTATGACGTCCTTGACTTCTTTTGTAGTTTAAAAAAATCACTCAGGTTTAGGATGTTTTGAGTTGTTGATAATCCTACTTTGTAATGACAGTGGTCAATCCACCTGTCACTTCTTTTCGCCTCTTCTCCAATTGAATAACGGGTGACAAGAATTAATCTTAAACAGTCTATAAAATTGACAGTTCTCTGATGAATGTATCTTCAAACTGTGATAAGAGACATAGAAAATAATTCACATTCTCTGTAGTGATCTGCTGGCTATTTTTATAAAATATCACTAGACATGGGTAGGTTTTGTGAATCGGTAAAATATCCATCAACATGAAGGTTTAGGAAGTGGTATAATTTGGTTAATGAAATTTTCAGGATAAAGTTAACGAGAAAAACATTTTTAAAAAACGTTTTTAGAGAGGGAGTGAAGTCCCCAATTCCCAGGTATTTGGCTACCCAGACTAAGAACTCTAACCTCCTCCCATGAAATATACCCTTTGCATTGCCAAGGATTGATATTTTTTCAAGTCTCTGGGTGATTTGCAATAAGCGTTTTCCTTACCTTTATTTATGATTATCTTTTTAAGTTCCCCATAATAGATAGGCTGATGGAGAGAAGGCTCTTCTCATTTGGGGGCCAACAGTCCAGCCTGTGTTGGAAAAAAGCAGAGAACTTTCCAACCTGGAATGTGGTTGTGATGGGGGTTAGAGAAGGCTATAGACAGAAAGGAGCCTGGAGGGAGACAGGAGAGTCTTGTTAAGCCTCTAGCAACTTGAGTGTGTTTATACACTGACAGTGAAATAAGCAGGGAGGCTGCTGAGAGAGGAGATGGAATATAGTAGTAAGTTGCCCAAAGAGTAAGTGAAGCGAGGGAAGGCAGAGGGGTTCACCTTGCACAAAAGGAGAGACCGCTCATTTTATGAGGTTTCTGGATGAAAGCATGGTTGTCAGTTCAAGTGAGCATGGAAGTACAGGTACAGGAAACTGACGATGTTCAGCCTAATGGACCTACTGACAAATGCAAGGGAATTGGAATAGAGCAAGGGTCTTGAGAGATGAAATGCTTTTGTGTCCATATTGCCCAAAGCCAGTCATTTTTTAATGGCCAGGTGAGATTAAAGAGACCCGGGAACTGTTGCATTAAAAATATTTTTTATGTGATCCATTCTTATATAGTGATTATGATGTTCCAGATACTGTTTGAAACAATTTACAAATAGTATTTCATGAAATCTTTACAAAAACCCTAGGATGTAGGGACCACTTCGCAGATGAAGAAGCTGAGACTCAAAGTCATACAGAGGGGGCACATAGAGCCAGGATTCAAACCCAAGCAGACATAGGGGTCTGCAGTAGATGTTCTTACCTATCATGCTGTGTTTTAGTGGAGTAAAAATGGTGCTCCAATATATTATCTGTGGTTTTACCAGGACAAGGTTCAAAGTTCAGGTCTTTATGTGAGTTGCTTCCTGAAACTCCTTCCTCCTAGTCTATACACAAATCAGCTCCTTTTAGTTTGAGCCACTTGGAACAGAAAAGAAGCACAAAAGCTGCCAAGAACTC
This sequence comes from Rhinolophus sinicus, assembly GCF_057876585.1. NCBI lineage: Eukaryota > Metazoa > Chordata > Mammalia > Chiroptera > Rhinolophidae > Rhinolophus > Rhinolophus sinicus. Next base: position 58,921,862 of record NC_142515.1, on the reverse strand, counting down.
TCAAAGTTGTCATTCCCAACGCTTAATATTGTCTGTGCTTTCCAGATGACATCTTAATCTGCTACTGTATTTTATAAGTAAATCCATCTCTATTTGTCCAAAGCTGTAAATTAGTGTCGTTTTCATACCTACCCTCTTCCGTTTTCCACCCCCAATATTATGATCCTAAACAGCCCTTCCTATGAGGGATCTGCTGATGGGCTCGTGGAGCAAGAAACCTGCAAAGATCAATTTCCTTTGTTAAAAGAAACAGAGTAACTTGCCAGCTCTTTCCCTCCCTGACATTAAGTCCCAGAAATCAGAGAAAACTCTTGTTGTGATGGTTTCTTAGATAGGTTTTAAAGGGCTTTTGTACCTCTTGTCCAAGTCCATCCCTGCTCCCGTTGGTTTATGGCCAGGCTGAGTCTGAAATCCGGGCCAAAGATGGCCCGAGAGCTGTGGATCACACCGCCGGCAGCGGTATCAGCTGCAGTTTTCGTTTGGGAACCCATGAAAGGGAGAAAGGGACTGACTGGCATTTAGGGAAATAATTTCCTCCAGTCTAATAGCGCCTGTTAATTAAAACTGCTCAAATTGTCACTCTGGGCAGTTACAGAAAGGTTCTGGTTGCCAGGCAGAGTGAAATGCTGCAGTGGGATTGATGGATATGTTCAGGCATATTTGACAAGAACAACCTTCCAAAAGGGTCACGGTTAAAAAAGGAAAAAAAAAAAAAAAAAAAGAAAAGGAGATTTTGGTTTCATGTTTTGCAACTAGCAAGAGTCAAATTACTTTTAACCCTTTGCCTCTCTTTTGCCAAAGCAGCCCATATGAATATTCTGAGTCGAACAAGTTCTAAGAGAAGCCGTGCATAGCTTGGAATTGTGTTATCCTTCTCTTGGAATCATTTGGTTGTTGTCATCTACTCATGTAAAATACGGACTGGGAATCAGGTAACCCTGGGTTCAAATTCTGATTCAAATACTTCCTAAATGTATGACTGAGAACAACTTAAACTTTTTGAAATTTTCCACCTGAACTGCTAAAAATTTGGGGCATAAATTTGTGTATCTCAAGACTTCTAGGACTAAATGAGATAATATATATAATAAGCTTGTTATATAGCAGATATTTGATAAGTGTTATTCTCTTTTATCATCCCCTATCTTTTAGAGTAGGTTATATTTTGGGGACAGCAAAAGGCATTGCAAATCAAGACTTACAAATTAGGAAATATTTCTTTTATTTTAGAAACAAATGACCACCACATAGGAGGAGTTCATATAGTTTGATTCACCTATATGATAAAGTAGTTTGCAACCATTTCAAAAAATCACTTTTTAATACGTACTGCCATAAACATACTTATGTGAGAATGTTGTGAAAAATTAAGGATACCAGATTGTATATAAAATATGATCATGTTTTCTATTTTTAAAAGAATGTAAAAAATTATATTGATTTTTATAAACATGTTAATACTTCTTAATTCCTGCTGGTGATTTTGTCGGAATTTTTTAGTTTCTAATATCTTCTATGTTTTAATACAAAATGTATAGTTTAAGAAAGAAAATATATAAATGGCTCAAAAATTAGAAATGCAACCAAACACCAATGGAATGGATTTCCTGGCTGGCTTAGAAAATGACTCTGGGAACAATTTTTTTATTTTTTTATTTTATTAGTTTCACGTGCACAAGACAAAGCAATACTTAGACATTTATTATTTATATCCCTCACACTGTGTGAACCCCCCTCCCCACATCCACTATCCCTTTGACATCGCACAGAGCCATTACATTTACTGGGAACAATTTTGAGAAAGAGACTAAAGTTGTTTAAGCAGTGACAGTGTTCTTTAAATTAGGTAACTACTTTGAAAGAGTCAAAGTCATTTACACTCAGGAGTTCTTCTACTTTGATGTAAAAATCCATTTTGTTATTTTATAATGGCCTTTTACAAAATTCCCAGCAATATACAAGAAGAGGGGTGTTGAGTCTCGGGGAAAGAACACATATATTTATTGAAAACTTCTTAGAGCTCTGCACTGAATTGGTTTTTTGTGCTTCTAATCCTTGAGAAGATTCTACTGTTATTTCAATTTTTAAAATTGAGGAAATTTGGGTTTAGCAATATTCTGTAATTTATCTAAGGTTGGCAGCTTGGATGAGGGGGAGCAGGAATGGAAAGGTCTATCTATCTTTAACACTGTCCAAATCATTACCACATAATTACAAGGAGGTTCCTCAGTTGTGTTGGCCGATGCTCTAGCCATCGACTACATATACCTATGAAATTTCATAGGAACACTAGCCGCATTTCAAGTACTCTGTTAGCCACACATGACTAGTGACTACAGTATTGGACTGTGCAGATATTGGAAATTCACATCATCTGTGAAGGATCCATTGAACAACCCTGCCCAAATTGAGAGAGTTACAGAAGAAAGAGATGACTGATAGTTGATCAGAGTGGTCACAGAAAGCTCCATGTTGGAGAACGTAAGAATCAGCCAGGGTAAAGGGGAGTAAACTTGATTTTTAGTTATCTTTGCCTCGCCTTTCAGATTCTTTCTCTAACCCTCGTTCCTCACTGAGTACTCCAAGTCCTGATATCTAGTCCTTGATATCTAGTCCATGATTGTGGTCCTGAGTTCTGTATTAAGAGTGCACACTCTGGTCCATTGATATTAATTTCCCTTCCCAGGGAACACAGGTTATTACTCGAGTCTTATCATGGAGTTCCACTGATAAAATGGAGTAAAGATCGTCTTCAAAGTTAATGAAAACAAGGTAATGGATATAGTTGCCTTAATTAAATTTTTTTCATCCATAACTGTTCTTAAACATTGACTCTTGACCCTGATTTTCTGTTAGGGGTGGTTGCAGTGTGCGAAAGGAATGACTCTTCAAGTATCTTTCTTTTCACAAAAGTAATGGCTAAATCCTTCCTGTTTGTTATCAGATCACTGTCCTTCCCAGCGCTTCTTTCTATTGCAAGAGGCTGCATTTCCCAGGCTCTCTCACCATGGGGTTTTCAGGTTGGGTTAACCAATGAGAGACACTGTTAAGACGGAAGAGTAAAAAAGGAGAGAAGCCAGGGTACTTCTCTCCCTCTCTACTTGCCTCCTGAGGCATTTCCGGTAGCTGTTGTGTGGGTCTAGCTCTTGCCAGAAAGTCCTCCTGTGGTTCCTGGTTTTAGCAGCTGATCCCAGTCCCAGGGTCCTCCATGTACTCCTTCAGTCTCGACAGCAAAGAGGCTTCCTGCTGTTGCTAAGCTCTACTTTCCTTCTCTGTCCTCTGTTTAGTTCCCAGTTCTTCATTTATCCCTGTATTATGTTTGGTCTATTTTGAAATATTTAGAGCGATTTTTTTGTTGTCTTGATTGGATGTGACTAAAATACTTCATGGTCTGCCCTCTGATAACCTCTTTAGCCTCATAAACCATCCTTACCCATCAATTTCTGAGTTCTAGTCATACAATGCTTGTCACTGAATGTGCCCCACTTCCCTTCATTTGGGTAATTCCCACTCATCCTCAAGAGCTTAACTTTTCCTCCAGCAACCATCTTGACTTTCCTAGGCTACCCTAGCTACCCTCCTATTTTTCCCATAGAAGCCTATTGTACCACTTAACCACATTTTAATGTAATTGTTGAGTTGTCCATCTTCCCAATAAGAAAACAAATTCTGCGAGGGTGTGGGCCATAACTTCCCCTTTTAACACTGCCTTTGTAGCTTCTGACACAATGCCTGATACATGAATGGTGGTCAAAAGTACTTTCAAGTGAGAAAAATAAATGATATATAAGCAAGTGATTTTTAATGAAAGCCAATCCATGTCAGTGACTGATTTTGTGTTGTAAATACACAAGTCAAGTTTTAAGCTTCTAAAATAATTCTTTATTTGTATGGTGGAATTCTGGACATTTCACGATGTCCTACAAAAAATACCTTGATCTCCGGGTGTTTGGGCACCCATAGATGCCTTAGGACCACTGCTGCCATCTTTTTTTTTCCCCTCATCCCCTGTCTTACGTCTTGTTTCACTAAACCCTGCTTTGGTGACCCATTTTTAATGGGTTTCACAATAATGTACTATTGGGTAAACGATAGCATATGTTTAAAAAAAAACAAGGAATTTTTGGAGAGCACTGCTCATTCAAAGTAGATGAGAAAATAATGGGATATTCAGGCGCCAATAAAATAAGACTACTGAGGATATATTTTGGGATAAAAAAAAGCCTCCTGATCTCCCTTATCATACCATATTGGTAACCCTTGTTGACTGTCCAAGTATGATTAGGTGTGTGTGTGTGTGTGTGTGTGTGTGTGTGTGTGTGTGTAAGATAGTCACAGAGACTTTGAGAGAGGGACAGAAAGAAAGAAAGAGACAGATAAAGAGAAATTGACAGAAAAGGGTTTTTTGGTTTTTTTTTCTTATAGTGTTTATTTTTTCTTTAGCTTTAGCATGGTTCTTTCTATGAAGTAGAAATAACATACTGTAGTGCTAAGAACCTGAATTTTGCATTTAGACAAAAGTATATTTGATTCTTAATAATTAAGTGAGCTTGGGAAAGTTAGTAAAATTGACCCATTATTTCTTCACATGTAAGGTGGGAAAGGTGGGTAGCTTATAGGGTTGTTGTCAAGATTGAATTATATAAAGGTTGCAATGAATTATGTCAAAACTTAAAAAGTGGCCTACAAGTATTAGTTATGATTAAAAGAGGCTCATTTTAAAAAAATCTCATTTAAAGGCTCAAAAAGAAGGGCACAGATGTGACACTGAATAGCCATCTCCTGATCGACTGTCCAATAAATGGATGATACGGGAGAACCTCCCAGGGAGGTCCTTTTCACCCCTGAATTTTCAGGCCATATAACCCACAGTACTGGAATATATCTCAGATGACAAATGTCCAAGTACTTCATAGGCTCTTCCCAATATAAAAGGAGAACTGGGCTTACTCTGTGTGGCTTTAAGAGGCAATCCTGGGTCTCTGGGAAGTTTAGTGCAGATGCGTTTAGCTAATATATTAGCCATCCACTGACCTTGGGTGGGTGTTAGCTCTGGATTTCAGGGGAAGGGGATGTAAGTGGAAGCTGGTGAAATAGATAGGGATATATTCTGAGTCTGATTAGAGTTTGGACCCTGAAGAGTTTGGACCCAGCAGCCACATTCTGCATTCTGACACATAGCTGGTATGGGATCCATCCTGTGTGTTGTCTCAGGAAATCAACAGTGGCTTGTCTGAGACAGAAGGAATAATGACACTCAGGATAACACTTCTTAGGAGCCAGAGCCGACACTAAATATTTTATACGTATCTTCCCAATGAGACCTTACAATTGTTATCAGGTTATAGCTTTGGATCATGGTTAGACATAACCATTTTATGCTCTGAAAATTTGCAAGTATAAGAGCAATATTAGGTCACGTGGATACTGCCTTACTTTTTTTTTAGCAGTGATATGAAGTTGTTTGTAAAAAATATCCCTTTATGAGGAGACATTTTGCCCTTTTTTTCAGCTCTTGACAATACTCTCATTCTGATTCACTGTCCTGTATCTCTTTATGTTTTGAATGCACAATCTCAATCCTCTGTCTCAGAGATCAGATTTTTTTTCTTCTGAGGATTAATTGTTTCTTCTGACGCAGGACAGTTTTGCTTATAAAATATCCCAGAGAAAAAAATATTAATCCCTTGTGGAAATGGAGTCCGAGAAAGATTACAGAGAGCAGAGGGGGCCATGCACATACCCCTTCACACCAGTTGTGTGTCAGCAAAGCTTGAAGTCTCCTTCTAACTGATTTACAAGGCATGATAGTTAAATAAGATCAAATGTGGAGTTCCATCAAAACTTTTTAAGAATGATCACCGGTCATTGTTCTATTGCTAGATGGCATTTGCATCTCCTGGTCTAAGCCTGTCATTCAGGGCTGAAAGATGGTCTCAGCCTTTCAAAAAGGAAACCTGTCTGTTAAATTGGCCACATAGGTAGATGGGAACAGAGATGGTCTGAATGATGCATTAAGTCTCAAATTATTTGAGGTTATTTACCAGAACTCAGTTGTACGACTTTAAGAGTGCAGATTTCACATTTCACACTTTCTGGATTGAAGTGTCACTTAGAAATCAAGTTGTCTTAAAGCAAATGCAAAAATTAAAGCAGATTCACATATGGTAATTTACCAGCTAAGCCTTTCATTGCAGATTTCTGATTTTCTCTCCCCTCAACTCTCGCTGAGAAACAAGGCTCCTTGGAATGAAAGCTGTTGTGATAACATCATCATCATCGTCATCAATCATTTTTATTATTGTAATCATTACTATTGCTATTTAGCCCTGAAATTAGCACTGGAAAGAGGTCATTGTAAGTGATAACCAGTCCAAGAGGTGTGTGGAAATGCCAGGAATCTGAAATGAGCAAATTTGAACCACTTCTTTTATAACAGTTAGACCGTAAAGATATACCTCGGAATGTGAGATATCTGAAGGCAGAGCACACTTGGCGGTGGGCATATAGAGGCCTGCGTTCTCATCCCAGATCGGTAATAAAGTGTGTGCATGTTCTACAAATCTTGAATTCCTCCTTTGGCAAGCAGACCAAGGTTATATGAAGGCCTGGATGTCAGATTGAAGTTAGTTTGTATCTTGCTCTACTCTTGACTTAAACTTTCTAATACTCAACTTTTCTCATCTGTCAAATGTAGTCAATGATAGCATTGTTGGGAGACATGAATGAAGCAAAACATGTGAAAGTGTTTAGCACCCACTTGACATATTGCATAGAAAATGCTTTACAGGTGTTAGTTCTTGGTTTTATTAAACTGATAAAGTATGGATAAGTGATCCTGAATATTCTGTGAGGATCTGATTTACAGTCTCATTGAAAATACTTTGTATGTGTCTATCTCATAGGTAAGAATTAACTTGCAATCAGATAAATTAAGACATAATATTCTCTTGAGATTTAGAACTGAAGTTTCTTAAAATATTTCATCAGTAAATATGATAAAGGCGAACAGGAAGCAAAACAGATTCTTGCCTGTTGATTTTCTTAAGATTTCTAGTGTGAGAAAGCTGCACGGGGTGGCTTTTGGGAGCCTGATGTATCGGAGAGGACTTCTGGTTTAGTGCTTTTGAGCTAGGTTGCTGTTTACATCTATTGTGCTGTGTTCCTATTTCCATAACCCTACGCAAGTAATCTGGTTACTCTGAGCCTCTGCTTTCTCATTGGAAATAATACCTGTTTCTTAGGAATTATGGTGATAAATAAATTAGGTAACTGAATGCTGAGCCCTGATGCAATACAGTCTTGTAAATATATAAAAATATTCTTGGACTAAGTCAAAATTATTAGGAAGTGGGAGATGGGAAGTAACATATAAGAAGCATCCTTATGACAAACAGGTTGAGAATCAGAGGTGGGAAGGTGGTAAGACAAACTCCAGAAAATGAAGCTATACTGTCACTCCATGATTTTCTAGTTAGTTCTTAATCTCACTGAATTTCTTTTCCCAACAACAAAACGATTTCATCTTTGGTTTTCATAATAGATTTTGTGTTAAATTTTGTTTTTTCAAATAAGGCAGGGGCTATAGACTGAATGGTTGTGTCCCCCAAATTCATATATTGAAATTTTATCCCCAATGAGATGGTATTTGGAGGTGGAGCCTTTGGGAGGTGATTAGGTTATGGGGCTGGAGCCCTCAGGATGGGATTGGTGCCCTTATAAAAGAGATGCCAGAGGGCTCCTTTGCTGCTTCCACCATGTGAGGACACAGCAAGAAGATGGGTATCTATGAAGCAGGAAGTGGGTTCTCGCCAGGCACCAAATCCACTGGTGCCTTGATCTTGGACTTCCTAGTTTCTAGAACTGAGAAATAAATTGCTCTTAGTCATAAACCAGCAAGTCTATGGTATTCTGTTATAGCATCCTGAACAGATTAAAACAGGAGGTTGTTAGTTTTTTTTGTTTTATTTTGTTTTTTAATTCCTCTGGCCCTTTTTTCGTAATTTATAAACAAGAAAATTTGACTCAATATTACTTTGGGTAATTTTTGGGATCAGAATGTGGGAAGGTTGTAGAGAGACAAGCGTTCTGGCTGTGTCTAAATTGAATTCCTAGCAAAAATATGTGTTTCCCAACAGGGACTCAAGCTCTCACCATGAAGACCTGGAGGGCAGAACTGAGCATTTTCGATTTCAGACACATTTACAACATGTCCTGTGAGCCATGAGGACATCTGAAACCATGACACAAGCACAGACACAGCCCTGTGCATTTCTGTTTCCCACAGAAACCTGCAGACTCAGATGCCTAATTCTGATCACCCAGAGAAATCACAGACCTGGTGGTAGGGCTGCTTGGGGGGGAAATGTGGGGAACTTGACCTCTATCCTTTCCCTGGGCAAAACCCTACAAGATGCCCAGTATTCCAGAGGGTGGTGTGATGTTTTGATCATAGAAGCTCATGGGGTACCAGACCTGAATCAGCCATTAAACAGCCATGGGACCTTGGAGACTCTATTCGTCTTTCCTGAACCCCACTTCCGACATCTAGAAAACAGATTATTTACACATGGCATTGTTATTAAGTGAATTATAAGCTGTAACGGTTTATAGATGCTAGTTATTATTTTTAAACAGCACAATTAGTAGAGTGGGTTATGTAAAAGAGGGATATTTGTTGGTTTTCTGTTGTTTGTTGGTTGTTGTGGATGGAGTGTGAGTGTGGGTGTAGGGAACTAGATGAGAGGTCAGAGCTCTGGCTGTATGGGGCTATATGTGACAGAAAAGCGAGATCTGGCCTGGCTTCCCAAGGAGCACTAGAGTGTGGGGCGTTGAGGGAGGGCTCAAAGGAACAGGTGTGTGATGGATGCTGATTTTACACACGCTCCCTGTGGGCCTGCAAAGTGTCTGTATTATTATCATAGATGCCATGGGGAATGGATGGCAGAAAACAGACATGATCTGTTTTTAAGTTACAGATATACCTAAGGGTACTAGGAACAAGACTGAAAGAGACAAAAAAGCAAGCTGGAACTCAAACAAGTATATATGGACAGGAAAAAGGAAATGGCATGGTGATAAGGTGTTAAATTAGAAGGAATTTGTAAGATTATTAGTCCTAATCTTTTCATGGTGCAGAGAAGATGGGAACTTAGACTGAAGAGGGACAGTTTCACAGCATCTTGCTTAATATGGGGAGATATGTAAAGCTGTAATACACACACACACACACACACACGCACGCAGACACACTACTTTACACTATTAAGTCTTCACAATGCTGCTTTACATGTTGTTGGTTTTTACAAGCAGGATCAGTGGTACTGATATTACTGAGAGGAGGGTCCCCCAAGCCAAACTATACCATGAGCTGACACACTTCCAGAGACTCTCAGGAACCCAGGATGGGAAAAAGAAGGAGGATGACGCTGAGTTATAGCTGCTGTTCCTCAAGGGGCGGCATGGGTTAAAAAAAGAAAAAAAGTAAAAAACAGCCTTAGTGCTTAACAGGCTGTTCAGAACCATAAAGTATCAAGGGTGTGTTATGATTCCTTTGGGTAAAACATGTTTCTATTCCATAGTTGAAATAAGATGTGAAGCACACGTTCTTTTTACTCAGGCTGCATGTTTTGGGATTCTTTTTGATGGAGCTACTAATAAATACAATCAAGTGGTTAAAGCTGCCTCCATCCCAGCCTTTAAGAACCACAACTAGAGATACAATTGCAAGCAGCAAAGAAATAAGTAAGATTTGGTGTGTTCTGTGTTATTGCAGCCTCAAGGTGAGGCATCAAAAGAAAGGTTGAAACATCAATTTCAGTGCTTCCTAACTTATGTAGCCTTAAGCTCAGCTTCCCAGTATATAAAATAGAGATGATAATTCATTATCTTATTTGAAATCCTATAACATGTATTATTTATGTATCATTGTGCAAGAAACATTTTAATTAATACTGACTGGAATATTCAGACAGACTTTAAGTTGGAGGTTGAATGTGAACATTGAAGATGGTTTAGAACTTGGCTATAAAGAGGGTACAGTTGATAGTTGGTTTGAGTGGAAGAGCAAAAGCAACAATGTACAAGGTGACGCAATGGTGCTGTATTAAATGCAGCATGTTTGGAGCATACTGTTTAATTGATTTCAAGACTACTTTGTCTTTTTTAGATTAGAGAAATAGTAACTTTTCTTTCCAGCAGTATGATAAAGTAGATATCTTGGCAGATCCTTCTAATGAAAACAGTTAAAAATACTGGGTTAAAAAAAAAATGCATTGTTGCATAAATTAAAAAAAAAAAAAAAAAGTAAGAAAGAAAGAAAAGAAATCCTAGAGGCATTTGTCAAAGTGGGAACCCACAGCAATAACAATAAGTCTTTTACATATAAGTCATTTGCTGAATCTTAGTGACCTTGAATTTGATTTTTGTGAGCTGATGGTCCAGGGTGCAAGGTTAAACAAGCAAACAGACAATCTCAAATGGGGGTCGAGTAGGAGGGCCCATACAATGTTGTCAGGGCATACTAGAAATAAGTCAGCTGCCCCTGTACCACCAAAGACTCAGGAATAGGTATACTTAAACACAAATATTCTTACTATGTTTAAATAATAAAGAAAGAATTTATGTCGAAGTCTTTGGTGCTGGATACAGCGGGAAATACTTCCCTCTGGGAGTAGGTAAACCATAAGGACTGATTTAGACTGCCTGGATAAAACCATAGACTGAGACTGAGACATAGACTATTAAAACCATAGACTGAGAATTTAGGTAGAAGTGGTTCTGAGTCAGTGTTGTCCCCAGGAGCCTGAAGAAGCAAATGTAAATACTCTTGGAAGTAATCCACCTTCATCCAACACCTCAAAGAGTTCCCACAAGCAAATTTTTTAGGATATAGGAGATTATAATTGGAAGACAAATTAAAAAAGAGAAAAAAAAGAAAAGAAAATTAGACAAAGCAGAATAAGTGAAAGTGAGAAAAAGTAACCGTGGACTCACACACTCAAAGTCTTCAGGAGTAGCTGTACTTTGACACAATGTTCTCGCTATGTTTAAATAACTTGGAGTAAAGACTATAGTTGAGTAGCAAAAGACTATGAAAATGAAAAATGACATTTTAAAAATAACAAGCACAACTCTTGGAAATAACATTTAAATTTTGAAAAGAATAATATGAAATAGCAGATTAGTAAAACTGCAAACAGAATTATAGAATTGGAAAGAGCTATAAAGAATTATTTAGAAGGCAACACAGAGAGACAGTGTTGACTGGAACATTATACTGAAATTTCTAACAATGCTAAACAAAGATCAAATCATAAAATATTAAATTATATATATGTTAAAGTTATGTAATCACTAAAATTACTTATTTCCCAAAATAATTCACTTATTCAACATTTATTAACTCTCAGTCAAAATGTACTAGGATTTGGTAGTACAAAAATGGGCAAAAAAATCCCCCAAAACACCTAGATTGTATAATATTGTGAAAAATTGACATATAATAATAAGTACACTGTTAGAACACTTAAAATTGATGGGAAAAATATTTTTCAACAATGAAATCTATTAACAGCCTTTGGTGGGTTATAGTGCAAACAGAAGTATGGCCTTAGTAAACCAGATATTGTGAGAATTTCCTAAAAGACAGTAGGAAGATAAGATTTTATTGATGCAAGAAAAAATAACCTATAACAAACTGAGGAAAGAATTAGATTAAAAAAGCGGATAGGGAGGCAAAGTTTCCCTAGCTAAGAAATGGAGGAATCACAGAGAACAGGAGGAATTATGGAACCACTCAGGGATAAGCGGTTGCAATACCATACATGATTTCCAGGCTACTTGATCTGTTGTCTCTATGGTGCTTTGTGCAAAGCCCTGGGTCTCGGAGTATCTGTACCAGACAATGAAGGGCGTGGGGGTGGGGCTGGGGGTAGGGGAGCTGAGAGTCAGAGTAGTTTCCTGGAAGGCTGGAAGTTGCAAGTGGTATTGTCCTCACTGCTCACTGAAAAGTAGATATTTCTGTACTGCTGAAAACTGCCTTTTACTTCTTTCTTATGGTTGCTAAAGGAGGATGGCAATCCTAAATTATAGCATTCACACACATGCTGCAGGGGATCTATTATAATAAGCAAATATGAGAACCCACACACAGACCAGACAATACCTGAGAAAACTGATATAATTAAAAAGAGGCAAGCAGATTTAATATAATAATGAAAAGGAGACTTTCAAAAAGTATAAAGTTTAAACAATAACATTGTGTCTTAAAATATATCTATCTTGTCATAAATGTGTTAAAATAGTGACCTTCTAAAGAAAAACTGTAGTTGTAAACATTACAAAATCAATAGTTATCACTGAAGAGCAAATCATTAAAACAGAAATAACAATTGAGAAATTCTTCTAAAATAAAGAATAAAAAAAAGAAAGATCTGTAAACTTTTAATAAAAAATTGAGAAATATATGAATTCCAGAAGGAAAGACTAGAGAACATACAAGAAGGAAATACTTAAAAAATTAGAATGTTTTATAGATTGAAATATATATGTCTTTATGTTGACCAGCCTCTCTGAGTGACAAGCAGGATGAAGAAAGATATTATCTCAGGCATACAAACAAAAACAGGCATGCACACACAAACACATATATACATATACACATACACATATACACATTTGAATATATAAAGACACATATATACTGATAAACATAGATATACGGAAACACAAACACACTTATCCTCATATGTACACATATGGCAGATACAATACAAAAATGATGATAAGCATGCACATACAAATATACAAACAAAATATTCATAAGCAAACACACACAGATACACATCACACACACACATATCCATAGCATGCACATTTGTATGTACGTATAAACATATCTATTCCCAACACATCCATACACACATATATACAAACATGCACACTGGGGGTGTCAAAAAATGTATACACGTGACTTGCGTTCATCTTTTGCTATCGGTATATATTGAGTATTATAATTTTAATACAGTTTTTTCCTTTCTTAAAATGTGTATACTTTTTTTGACACCTCTGTGTGTGTGTGTGTGTCTGTGTGTGTGTGTGTCTGTGTGTGTATGTAAAATCCTGAATTGATAAAAAAGAAATGCATTTAAATGCATGTTAATATTATAGAAAAATTACTGGATAAAAATAAAAATATTATCAACAGCTGCCTATGTTCTGTGAGATTGGAAATTATTTTCTAAATGATTTTTCCATATTTTCCAAAATTTTATTTAGAAGTAAATATTTTGAGATGTTATATAATAAATATATTTCTTTAATAGAATGATTTGGTCAACCTCACTCTTTTTAAAAATTATTTATTTACTTTTTTCAGTTATAGTTAACATTTAATATTAATTTATATGAGTTTCAAGTGTACAGCATAGTGGTTAGACATTTATATAATTTATGCAGTGATTCCCCCTCCCATTAGTCCAGTACCTACCAGGCACTATACATACTTGTTGCAATATTATTGACTATATTCTCTATGTTGTACTTTATATCCCCATGACAATTTCTAACTATCAATTTGTGTTTCACAATCCCTTTACTTTTTTCACCCAGCTCCCCAATCCCCTTCCCTCTGAAAACCATCAGTTTGTTCTCTGTATCTATCTATGAGCTTGTTTCTCTTTTATTTGTTTGCTCATTTTGTTATTTAGATTCCACATATAAGTGAAATAATATGGTATTTGTCTTTCTCTGTCTGACTTATTTCACGTAGCATAACACCCTCTAGGTCCAACCATGTTGTTGCAAATGGTATGATTTCATTCTTTTTTATGGCTGAGTAATATTCTGTTGTATATATGTACCACTTCTTTATCCAATCGTCTATCAATGGACATTTGGGATTGCTTCCATATTTGGTTATTATAAATAGTGCTGCAGTGAACATAGGGTATGCATATATCTTTTTGAATGATTGTTTTGGATTTTTTCGAATAAATACCCAGGGGTGGAATTCCTGGGTCATAAGGTAGTTTTATTTTTAACTTTTTGAGGAACATCCAAATCATTTTCTGTAGTGGATTCACCAATTTGCAATCCCACCAATAGTGTACAAGAGTTCTTTTTTCTCCACATTTTCCCAAACACTTGTTCTTTGTTGATTAATTGATGATTGCCATCCTGACAAGTGTGAGGTGATATGTCATTATGGTTTTAATTTCCATTTCTCTGATGATTAGTGGTGACCTTAAACTTCTTTTCATATGTCTATTGGCCATGTGTATGTTCTCTTTGGAGAAATGTCTATTCAGGTCATCTGCCCATTTTTCAATTGGATTGTTTGTTTTTTTTGGTGTTGATTTGTATGTGTTCTTTATAAATTTTGGATATTAACCCCTTATCAGATGTCTCATTCTCCCATTTAGTAGACTGTCTTTTTATTTTGTTGATGGTTTCATTTGCTGTACAAAAACTTTTTAGTTTGATGTAATCCCATTTGTTGATTTGTTGTTGTTTTTTCATTGTCCAAGAAGATAAATAACAACAACAACAACAACAATAATAATAAAAACACTAAGAGCAATGTCAGAAAGTTTGCTGCCTATGTTTTCTTTTAGGAGTTTTGTGGTTTGGGGACTTATATTGAAGTATTTAATTCATTTTGAGTTTGTTTTGTATATGGTTTAAGAAGGTAGTCCAGTTTCATTTTTTTGTATGTATTTGTCCAGTTTTCTGAACACTATTTATTGAATAGACTGTCTTTACTTCACTGTATGTTCTTGGTCATTTGTCATAGATTAAATAACCGTACAGGTGTAGGTTTAATTCTCAGCTCTCTCTTCTGTTCCATTGATCTATGTGTCTGTATTTATGCCAGTATCATGCTGTTTTGATTACTATAGTCTTGTAATATAGTTTGATATCATGTAGCACAATACCTCCAATTTTGTTCCTCTTTCTCAAGATTGCTGTGTCTCTTCAGGGTCTTTTGTGGTTCCACATAAATTTTAAGATTATTTGTTTGAGTTCTGTGTAAAATGCCATTGGTGTTTTGATAGGGATTGCATTGAATCAATAGATTGCTTAGCATAGTATGGACATTTTAGTGATGGTAATCCTTCCTATTCATGAACACAGTATATGCGTCCATTTATTTGTATCTTCTTTAATTTCTTTCCTCAGTGTCTTCAGAAAACTTTCTTTGAAGTTTTCCTACTGCAGGTCATTCACCTCCTTGGTTAAAATAATTCCTAGTTTTGTTTTGTTTTGTTTTTGGTGCAATTATAAATCCAATCGTTTTCTTAATTTCTCTGTTAAAGTTCACTACAATGATTTTATTACTGTAGGTCTCTCCCTTTATGTCAGTCAATATTTGCTTTAGATATTTAGGTGTTCCTATGTTGGGTATATAAATGTTTACTAGGATTATATCCTCTTGTTGAAGTGATCCATTTATCATTATATAATGTCCCTTTTTGTCTCTTATTATAACCTTTATTTTCAAGTCTAGTTTTGTCTGATATAACTATTGTTGCCCCAGCTTTTTTTTTGTTTTATTTTGTTTCTATTCACATGAAATATCTTTTTCCATCCTTTACTTTCAGTCTGTGTGTGTCTTTTGTAGATAGCAAAGTGGATCTCTTGTAGATTGCATATGTATGCGTCTTGTTTTCTTATCTATTCAGCTACCTTATGTCCTTTTTTCCTAAAATTTTTACTGTATTTATTGGGGTGACTTTGATTAGTAAAGTTATATAGATTTCAAATGCACATTGCTATAATATATCATCTATACATTGCATTGTGTGCTCACCACCCAGAGTCACTTCTCTTTCCATCACCATATACTCGATCCCCTTTTCCCTGTACTACCACCCACCCTCCCCACTTCCCTTCTGGTACCCACTAAACTATTTTCTGTGTATATGAGTTTTTGTTTGTTGGTCTTGTTTATTTGTTGCTTTCAGTTTTATATCCCACATATGTGTGAAATCATATGGTTCTCCACTTTTTCTGTTTAACTTATTTTCCTTAGCACGATAATCTCAAGATCCATTCATGTTGTTGCAAATGGCAGTATTTCATCTTTTCTTATGGGCAAGTAGGATTCCACTGTGTATATATATACCACATCTTCAATATCCAATCATCTATTGACCAATACTTTGGTTGTTTCCATGTCTTGGCCACTGTGAATAATGCTGCAATGAACATAGGGGTGCATATCTCTTTACCAGTAAATGTTTTCCGATTTTTTGGAGTAGATACGCAGGAGAGGGGTTGCTGGGTCATATGGTATTTCTATTTTTAATTTTTTGAGGAACCTCCATACCGTTTTTCATAGTGGCTGTACCAATTTACCTTCCCACCAGCAGTGTACAAGCGTTCCTTTTTCTCCACAACCTTTCTAACACTTATTAATTGTTGTCTTGATGATAGTCCTTCTTTTTTTATTATTATTTTCTAAGTGCTATTGACTTACTTTTTTAAATTGAAGTGTATTGGGGTGAAAATTGTTAGTAAAGTTACATAGGTTTCAGGTGTACAATTCTAACAGATGTGAGGTGGTATCTCATTGTGGCTTTGATTTGCATTTCCATAATAGCTAATGAAGTTGAACCTTTTTTTCATATATCTGTTAACCATTTGTTTGACTTCTTGCAGAAGTGTCTGTTTGGATCCTCTGCTCATGTTTTAATTAGATTGTTCATTTTTTTGTTGTTGAGTTGTATAAGTTTTTATTATTTTGGATATTAACCCCTTATCGGAGGTGTTTGCAAATATCTTCTCCATTCCATTGGTTGCCTATTTATTTTGTTTACGGTTTCTTTTGCCATGCAGAAGCTTTTTAGTTTGATATAGTATCATTCATTTATTTTTTGCTTATACATCCCTTGCCTTTGAGGTCCAATTCATAAAATCCTCTCTGAACCCAAGTTCCGTAAGTTTAGTACCTATGTTTTCTTCTATGCATTTTATTGTTTCAGGTCTTATATTCAGGTCTTTCACCTATTTTGAGTTAATTTTGGTACACGGTGAAGGATAGCAGTCTAGTTTCATTCTTTTGTCCATGGCTTTCCAATAATTTTTGACAAAGAAGCCAAAAACACACAGCGGAGAAAAGAAATATTTCAATAAAAGGTGCTGGAAAATTGGATATCTATGTCTTTTGATTGGAGCATTTAATCCATTTACATTTAAAGTGATTATTGATAGACACACAGTTATTTTCTTTTTATTATTCATTACCTTTATATTCTTCCCCCAACCTTTCTTCTTAAAGAAGTCCATTTAATATTCCTTGTAATGCTGGTTTGGTGGTGATGAACCTCTTTAGCTTGTTCTTGTCTTGAAGTTCTTTATCTGTCCTTTAATTTTAAATGATAGCTTTTCTGGGTAGAGCAGTCTTTGTTGTAGGTTTTTGCTTTTCATCACTTTGAATATTTTGTGTCAGTCCCTTTTTGCCTGCAAAGTTTCTGTTGAGAAATAAGCTGATGATTTTATGGGAGCTCCCTTGTAGTAGCTCGTTGCCTTTCTCTTGCTGCTTTCAGAATTCTCTCTTTGTCTTTAACCTTTGCCATTTTTATTATAATGTGTCTTGATGTGGGCCTGGTTGGGTTCATCTTGTTTGGGACTTTCTGTGCTTCCTAGGCTTGTATATCTATTTCCTTCACCAGGTAAGGAAAATTTTCATTCATTATTTACTCAAATAGGTTCTCAATCCCTTTCTTTCTCTCTTCTCCTACTGGAATCCCTATGATGCAAATGTTGTTATGCTTGTTGTTGTTCCAAGTTCTCTTAAACTATCCTTATTTTTTAAAGTTCTTTTGCTGTTCTGATTGGTGTCTTCCAAATCACTGATTTGATCTTCTGCTTCATCTAGTCTGTTTGTCATTCTTTCTGGTGCATTCTTAATTTCAGTTATTGCATTCTTCATTTGTAACTGGTTCTTTTTTATGGTTTCTATGTCCTTTTTTAATGCTTACTATCTCTTTATTGAAGTTCTCACTGAGTTAATCTATTTTCCCCCTAAGTTCATCAGGTATCCTTATAACCATTGTTTTAAACTCTGTCTGGTAGGTTGCTTGCTCCTTTTCATTTAGTCTTTTTTTCTGGAGTATTTCCTTGTTTTTTCATTATGCACATATTTCTTTGTTTCCTCATTTTGACTCATCTCTGTGTTTGTTTCTGTGTATTAGGTAGATCTGCTACATCTCCAGTCTTGGCCAGATGGACTTATGTAGTAGGTGTCTTGTGGGGTCCTGGCACAGTCTCCCTGGTCACCTGAGCCAGGTGCTCCAAGAATGTTCCTTGTTTGGGTTGTGTGTGTCCTCAGGTTATAGTGGAACTTTGATTGTTATTGGCACATCAGTGGGTGGGATTTACCCTCAGGCTGATTGGCTGTGGGGTTTGGCCTTGTCCATAGCTTACAGGCTACTGTGGGGATAGGGGGGTCTTACCTCGTAGAGCAGGATTCACCTTAGTGTGATTTGGTGTCTTTTGAAACCACTCTTTTTGTGTGCTTCTTGTAAGGCTAATCAGGTGTTTCTCTACTTTCATGTGAGCTGACCTCTGGGTATATTGATTCTGGGGCCTCTTAGTAGGGACTCTGGTGCAGCTCCAGGTCAGACATTGCTTGTGACTGGGTGGTGATTACTTAGCAGGAGCTATAAAGTGACCTTCTGTTGGTTTCTTCCTGTGCTGGACCTGGAGACACATGGGAAAGGCCACACTGCAAACTAAAGCCCCCTGCCACCAGTACCAGGCCTGGGGTAGCTCCACAAGAAACCCAGGACAACCAAGGCTGGCTGTAGCCTGCTGGCTCCCATAAGGCTAAACCACTGATACAGCCTCCTGGGATACAAGAGTTGGGTGAGGCAGGATCTCAAGGATTCACCAGGGTGGGGGGAGTGGTATTCACCAAGTTAATGTAGATTCTGGTTTGGCCCCAATGCTGAGGTAGAGCTACTCAGTAAAAGTCTCAGAGCAAACCAAGGCCAAGTGCCACCCACCTGGGGCTCATGGACCCCTGAGAGTTGTCCTAAAAAGAGTGCATCATGGGCCAGGGCTGGCTGCTAGCCACAAAAATGCCTCCAGTGACACATAAGTTAGGTGTGGTGGGGTCCCAGGGAGTCAGCAGGGTTGAACAAGCAGAGTGCACGAGGCCAATGCAGATTCAAATTTGACCATGTTGTGGAGTGCTCAGCACAGGAAAGACGGTACCCACCTGCCAGCTACATGAGAGGAGGGGTCTACATAGGGAAAATAGCGACTGTCCCTCCAGACCTCATGCTAAGCCACACAACTCCGTCTTTCCCTGTATGTCTCTGACGCCTTCTGATTTACCGTCCTTCCACCAGATCCAGGGTGAGTGCCTGAGAATGAGTGAAACTGTGTGCGGGCCATTTAAGAGGATGTCTTGGTTTCACACAGCCTTCTGTCTCAGGAGGAAGATCGGAAACCCCACTGTTGTTCACAACCAGATGTTGCGGGGGCTTCTCTTCCTGGCACCCATACTCTTGGTTGGGCGCCTGATGTGGGGCCAGGGTCCCTTGTTCCTCTGGGGGGCTCTTCCACGGCCGAGATAGTCCTCCTAATTTTCAACCACCACACGCAGGTGTGGAGCTGGCCCCTTTCATGCCTCCACCCCTCCTACAAGTCTCAACATGGCTTTTTAAAAATATCCTTAGTTATAGGACTTCTGTTCAGCTAGTCTTCATATGGTTCTCCAGGTTGATTGTTCTATAATTTAGTTGTAATTTTAATGTGGTCATGGGAGGTGGCAAGCACAGTGTTTATCTTCTCTGCTATCTTAGATCTCTACTGGGCATCTTAATCTCCTTATTTCTTAACATGGCCCTTTGCTTTCTACTTTCTTATGAATATAATTACACAAAACTACCTTCTATGGACTCTACATTCTTTGACTTTTTCTTTAGTCTCTTTGAACATTTTCTGTGAAAGGAAATAAATTTCTCTTTTAAATTTTTCTTTTTTATCTGTTAGCGTATAAGCTCAACTGTTTAAAAAAATGAAGCTCAAGGATTAGTTGCAGATAGTTGAAATCATCTGCAATTTTGGACTTTATGTTAAAACTATTTTTGACTACATTACTTGTAATTCAACTAGAGGATTGGGTTAAATGTCTCAAAATTTGTATCAGTTATCTGCAGAAGAATCCAAGGGAGGGGATCTTTAGAGAGAAAGGAGGTCAGAATAAAAAGGGGAACTGAGTGTCTATACTGTCCCAGCAGGGTGATGTCTCTGCACACTTCAGCTCACTTAATTTAAATGATAAAGAGACCTGGCTGAGTGGTGTGTAAAGAAATGGAGTTTAGTTTATATCTGTTTGTTTAACTTTGAGGCTGCTCTAAAAACTCTCCAGGGAATTGTTATTTAACTTTAGAAAACTACTTTCTGTGTTCATTTACAAAACCCAAGTGCATTTTGAGAGAAAATCAATTTTAAAATGTGTTTTCCTAGTTAAATGAAACTTGAGTTCTGTAAACAGTGGCTCAGCACCCCCAGGATAATAAAGCCTTGGGCTTGTTGGTGTTTATTTTAGGGAAGGAAATTGGCCTAAGTAATTACCAGTTTCCTCTGAGCCTCAGTGACCCCTTAGAGGGGCTGGCATGTCAATCTCCTACACATATGTTAACTTGCCAAAGCCAGGGAGCAGCGTGGTGTCTAAATGGCTGTGCCAGTGTTTTAATATCTTAGCGGTAAGCTTAAAATAAGATTTAAAAGTGTATGCCACTGTCTTGGGACCTGATTATGTCCTGTTTTCAGGTCCCAAGACAGTGGCATACACTTTTTAAAAAGACAGTATATTTTGTGCTTTGTAAAGTGTTAATTAAAATGGGGAAAAATAAAAGTGTATGCCACTTCCTATCAATCTCTTGGTGACTACTGAGTGGCCGTGTGTTCTTTTCTTGGGGTGGGGAGGGCAGTCAATGTGGAGAAGGGAAGTTCTGAAAACTTTCCAGGCTTAGCACAAAAGAGCATGCTGATTATTTAGTTGTGTTTATCATGAGTGTAGTATACAGGGGCTCTGGCATAGAAGCATTTATTCTCACCAGCACTGTGACCTTGGGTAAGGCATTTGCCTTCTCCTGCCGCAATTTCCTCATGTCTAAAAACCCTGCCTCACAAGGTTCCTGGACAGATTAAATGAGATAATACATGTAAACCCATTTTGTATGAGAGTTGTTCACTCAATAAGCATACTTTTTCACTTTGTTTAATTGATTTATTTTAAGTGATTTTCTATATATAGTACTGTAGATCTGGTTATGATTTAGCTGTTTACTTCCAAGTCTGGCATAGGATAATAGAAAAAAATACTCACATTTTTTCCTAATATCCAGAAATTGTTCTTGGGATAAAAATTCAAAGGATGCTATTGACCTTAGGACAAAGGAATACTCATCCATGATCCATGCTAACAGTTATATTAATGAATGTGGAATTGACATTTCTAGATCTGTAATATAAGCTGTTGTGCACAGATAATTACTAGCAGAAATCTCGACATTGGTAAATAATTTCTAACACATGACCAGATACACAGACAGTTTTGGATCTTTAAATGGAGACCCAGCTCCCTCTGTAGAGCCAGGAGACACAACCTCCCAGCCATTCCCATCAACAGTCAGGATGAAGTAATCAGCTTTCTGGAATTGGGATGGATGTCACTTTCAGAGAAATTTACCCATTGAGAGTGGGAAAAAATATCTAAGAACTGTCAAAAAGGGTTTAAAGAACATAGAATTGGGGATTAGACAGAACTAATTTTGAATCTTTCACTTCTGGCCACATGACATTGGGAGAAACATTGAGTACCCCGGGGCTTTAGTTTCTGATCTGTAAAGTGGAGCTGATAATAACTATGTTTTAGGGTCACTTGGGGATTATAGTAATGTATGTAAAGCATTTTGACACAATGGCTGGCACACACTTGGTGTTCACATGTTCACAGAATGGAGAAATACAACTTTATGGGTCTTAGGTGCTAGAACATTTAGTAATCTTTTTTCATTTTTATTTTTTTCTAAATGTGAGTTTCATGTTGAATATTATCATTCTTTGGGACAAACTTTTCATGCTGAAATTTCATTACGTATGTAAATCTGAGGTTTTTTTCCTACTTCCCAATAGGATTAGTACTTTGCCAAATCACTAATTACTGAATTAACGAAAACAGCTGGTTTAAATCAAATCATTGACAGAAGTTAAGGTGAGGAATAGCAATGTCAGAGCGGCATTGATTTGAACAACAGACAGGCGTGCCGTATTTAACCCTCAAGCTCAGATCACACCATTAGGAAATCCACCACTGATGCTAATTGGAAGGAGAAAATCAAATAATCCATTTGCTGAGTGGAAAAAAGTAGATCAGCATTATTGGAGAATGATCCCCTTCAAATGAATTGTGTAACACAGTTTATAGTCTATGAAGCCTAAAGCTCAAGGTCTTTAAGAGGTGAACGGTTACTCTCAAACAATCAAGTTGGGCAGGTACCCAACTGTCGTGCAGGGCGGCCTGCGGGGTCTCTGGTCCCGCTCCCCTCATAATGCAGGATATGGTGAGGCCAAAAAGGAACACCCACGGAGCCGTAGGTAGGGGAGTCATACCACTATATTCTCTCTGGCGGCACTATACTCTCAGTGGAGGCTGGATCCACACTGTCCGCAAACCGCCATCCACACTCGCCAGCCCAGCCGCCATCTTCTTGCTAGCCCCCATTCTCTCTCTTCTCCTTCCCTCTGCTGGCGTAGCCACAGCAGTTATATTAGTGGCCAATGGCTCACTGGTTACAGCTGACGGCCAACTAGCCACAGCTGATGGCCATGCAATCACAGTTGATGGCCATTTACTACCTGAGCCAGGCACCTGTCCATGTGAGGCCGAGAGCCTGGAAACTGCTTTTTGGGGTTCTGTCCCCACACCAACAATCACTGAGCCTTTCCTGTGGAGGTGGTGGGGACACCCCTGGGAACCTGACCCTAGAGATGCTAGGATAAGGGAAGGACTTTTTATTTTTATTGATCATGGAGAAGACAGACCCCCACACTACCCCAGTTTACTAAGATATAGTGAATGAAGATCAACAAGCAGTTAATTTTTTAAAGATCCCAAATCTGGTTTTATTTTTAATGCTCTACCTTGAACACCTATGCTCTTCTTCTCATTTACCTTAGGATTTGAAGAAGTCTTTCCTCTCCAAGTGCCCATGAGAGTAGAGATTAATGATAATCATACTGTGTGTAGCAGGATGCTGGGTTAATTAGACCAAAAGGATAATAACATGCCAACGGGCTGTGTGACAATGCCAGACAAATAGACTGTTATGAACAGAGATGGATGGCTGCCAGGTGAATTCAGGGCTCAGTGCCAACATATCCATCATGGAGACTTGATCAATTGGTTAGAACTTTCGTTATGATGTGAACTCCTGAAGAATTGTGATACAATGCTTGAATTTGGGGTAATGATTGATTGTGTGATGGTTAATTGCATGTGTCAACTTGACTGGGCCAAGGGGTACCCAGACATTTGGTCAAGCTTTATTCTGGGTGTGTTTATGAGGGTGCTCCTGAATGACAAGTATTTGAATAATAAAAATTAGTCAAGTGGATTTCTCTCTCTAATTTGGATGGGCCTCCTCCAGTTGGTTGAAAGCCTGGATAGAACAAAACGCTGAGAAGGGGGACCTCCTTCTGCCTGGCCATTCTGAACTGGGACATTGGTCTTTTCCTGCCTTTGGACTTAAACTGAAAGCCCTTCTTGGGTTTTGAGCCTGTTGGCTTTTAGACAAGGACTCGTACCATTGGCTCTCCTAGTTCCCAGGCCTTAGGACTTGGACTACAACTAAATCATCAGCTCTCCTGGGTCTGTAGATCTTGGAACTTCTCAACCTCCATAATTACATGAGCCAATAGCCAATACCCTGTAAT
Source organism: Rhinolophus sinicus (assembly GCF_057876585.1). Taxonomy (NCBI): domain Eukaryota; kingdom Metazoa; phylum Chordata; class Mammalia; order Chiroptera; family Rhinolophidae; genus Rhinolophus; species Rhinolophus sinicus. The sequence continues at coordinate 58,897,907 of NC_142515.1, read as the reverse complement.
CTCTGTCTCTGTCTCTGTCTGTCTCTCTCTCTGTCTCTGTCTCTGTCTCTGTCTCTCTATCTATATCTATATATACATATATATATAATATATATGTATATATATACACATATATATATACATATATATGCATATATATATATATATATACACACACACACACACACACACACACACACACACTCACAGAGGGTGCCAAAAAATATATACACATTTTAAGAAAGGATAAATCTGTATTAAAATTGTAATAATACATACCAATAACAAAAGATGAAAACAAGTCATATTTGACTTCTGCAATTACAAGAGGTGCTCAAAGTGGTTACAATCAACCTAATTTTAATACAGTTTTTTCCTTTCTTAAAATGTGTATACATTTTTGGCACTCTCTGTAGATATAGATATAGATATAAATATAGATAGAGATAGATAGATATAGATAGATAGAGAGATATAGTGACTCCCAGGATTACCTATGTAAGAGCCAATACTAAAATAATAAGATCATTCTTATTATGCCATCCTTTCCTCACATAATGATAGATTACACATAGGCTCTCTCATAATCTTCACAACCATGATGTGAGATATTGTCAGCTGCTGATGGGGAAACTGGAAGTCCAAGTGTTTATTCACTCCCAGACCACATATTTATTAACTCAGAGTCAAATTTTAAACCCCTATCTAGGGATTGCCTTTTGTTGCCCTCAGCATTAACTATTAGTCCAAAAATAGCCCTCTGACCTCTCTTACCTATGCCACTCACAATTTCTTGCTTTTAAACAAAAGAACAATAAAATAATTGAATCTATAATTTTTCTTAAATTTTTTAAACTTTCAGAGATGACTCCCCACACTCCATGTCCTCAGTACTTTCAGTAGTACTGAGCTCTATAAATAATGTTATTGCAGTGGATATGGTGATGTTCCACCTCTATACCCCTCAAGACTGAAGAACTTACTTACTCATTTCCCCAGCTACATGGAAGACAACTGCTGGCAGGCAGAAATCAACATCAGCACTTTGAAGGAATTGCCTTGGCTGAGGAGAGTTGACTGCCTACAGTTATGCCTTCTTCTCATGGCTGCCTGCATCAAATAACTGGACCACATTGAGGTGTAAAGATCTGAGCTCAACTCAGGGTAACTCGAAGCACCAGACCAGCTACAGAGTTTTTTGAGGAGTAAGCTGACACCTTCATTGAGACTTCTCCAGAGCTCAATATCTCTCTCCTTCCAATTGGCTTCCTTCCCTTCCACAGGTGTCAATCCCAAGAACACTTCCCAGTGTACTTCCTGTACTGTAATGTCAGATCGTATTACCCAGGGAATTCAACTTGCAAGAGTCATAGTGCTATGAATTGAGTAAACAAGATAAACTATTCCTAGGGGTCCCTCTGATCAATATTCTATAAAGAACATGCTAAAACTTAGGAAAGTATTAGTGAGAAGAGAACATTTAAATTGGATCTTGAAAGAGGAGAAGTTTCCAGGTGAAGAATAAAGTGCAGATAATTTTAGAGAGAAAAATATTAACAATGAATGCCTAGAGATGAGTCTGAGTCAGCATGTGAAATGCCATTATTAAGTCGAAGGAGTTGGGTTCCATACTGAAGACAAATGGGTTTCTGCAACAGTCATCCCTTCTCCACCATCACACTCAAGGCCTGGCAATTTCAGATCTTGTTTTAGAAGAAGAACTCTAGCAATAAAGTGGATGAAAGATTACATTTTGGGAAGAATAGAGAAAAGGTATCACAGAGTCTTCTAAGAGTTCCAATTTATTGTCTGCTTTCTGTTTTTCTACAACCCTAGTCTCACAGCAATGGCAGGAAAATCACAACAGCAATTTTCAAGGGTTGTAACAAGTCAAAACTTTGTGATATCCAAAACTTGAGGCAGCTATTTGTATTCTATTACATATTTTTTTAACGTTAAAACTTGATGACTTTTTATTGCAATTGCAGTTAAGCATGCTACAATTTGAACACATTAGGACATTTACCATTAACATAATCACTTAGCCTTGCTAATGGTGAAGTTTCAGGGATGCAAATGTTCCAGAGTTTCAGTATTTAAATGATATCTGTAGCACCCTTGACAAGTGTTTGTGCACCAGATAAGACACAATGAGGGCTCCTCTTTATTTCTCCAGGAAGCCCATTTATTCATGGAAGAGCTCCAACTGCTAGAGACCTCTTCCTTGTATGGAAATTTTTTATCTTTTAACAAGATATTTCAACACAAGTTTTCTAGTTCTAAACCTTACAGAACTAGATATTTCGGTAAGGTTTAGAAAAATATTTCTCTACCAAGCTACTGAGATCTATGTATGACTGAAAGATATGGAGAAGTCTAGAACTTTGATTCTCAAAGTATGGTCTACGCACCAGCAGCACTGGCATCATCTTGAAGGTTGTTAACAGTGCAGACTCTCCAACCCTAAAGCTACTGAATCAGAATTGGCGTTTTAAAAAGAATCCACACCCAGGTGATTTTTATGCACATTAAAGTTTAAAGAGCATTCTTCAACTATACATGCCAGTCGAAGGAGTTGAAAGATATTTAAACACAAGTTTTCTAGTTCTAAACCTTACAGACAAACAGTTCACAGGAATTGCAAACTTTTGCCTGATAAAACTTGAGTTACTTTTGTCCTTGACTCTTCTTTCCATATCTTCCTCTTCATCCTCACTCACATTCATGGCCCTTCATCACACATTTCATGATAACTATCAAATCCACATCTCCAGCCTGAGACTCTTTCTGATCTCCAAACTACTATATCCAGCTATCCTCTGAATACTTCTGCTAGAATGTCTTTCATATAAATTCCAAATATCCCAAACAGGGCTGCTCTTCCCCCCTCTCCCAAAGTGCTCTTTCATAGTTTTGCCCTATTTCAGTGATGATCACCTGATACATACATCATCTGATATATCCATTTGGTCACCTGATCTACGAAGCTGGCATGTATCATTGAAGAATGCTCTTTCAGTTTTAATGTGCATAAAAATCACTTGGGTGTGGATTCTTTTTAAAACGCCAATTCTGATTCATTAGCTTTAGGGTTGGAGAGTCTGCACTGCTAACAACCTTCCAGATGATGCCAGTGCTGCTGGTGCATAGACCATACTTTGAGTATCAAGGTTCTAGACTTCTCCGTGTCTTTCAGTCATGCATAGATCTCAGTAGCTTGGTAGAGAAAGCATGGGCTTTGGAATTGGACAGCTCTGAGTTTAAACAGCTCTGATCAACAATCATGTGTCTATGGACAAACCTTTTAACTTCTGTGCTGTAATCACCTCTTCTTAAAATGAGGATGGCCTGTCTCATGGGGATCTTAAATTATACAAAGTAAGTAAAATGCACATCTCAGTACCTGCCTTATTATATAGACTCAAAAATGTTAATTTTCTTTCCTTGGTCCAACCTGGAGCCTAATAAAAATAAACTGATCGTTTGATCACAAAATTTCCATGGAGGAAAGAGGCTTAGTCTTCATCAGAGAAAAGGACTCCTGTCTGGGCTGAGGCTAAGGGTTTAGTGACCTGAGTAGAAGATGGACTCAGAGCAGGTGACAATCTATGATCCAGTTCACAGTTTAGTTGCCCATAAGAGAAAGGGTTTCCCTCTGAGTAGTTGCACAGTGATCCCACCCTTGGAGCAACTCTGTGAGTACTTAAAACTCTGTGCATATTAAATCTATCAGTTGCTAGTATCATTGTCAGATTAGGAAGCAAACTCTGAAGTCCCACCTGATGCTCCCCCTGGAGACTTGTGACCTAGTGGCTGAACTGTGAGGAAGACAGATCCGGAGGGAAGAAACTGAGATTTGTAGAAGAAGGATTGAGTGAGGATTGAAATTAAGACTTCATAAGCAATGTAGATTCGTGCTTATGACTGTGGAGTTGAGAGTCCATTGGAAGCTATGAATAGCAAATAATTGATTTCAGGATAGGGCAGAGCTAAGAAGAGGCAGTACATAGGAATCACACATAATCCAATGTTAGGTGATAAGAGACCATTTTCAGAAGGAAGGACAGACTACCACTTAACAGCATGTCATTTAAAAATGTGTTCATGTCAGTGTGTAGAGATTATCACTTTTCTTTGCATTTGTTGCAAAGCAGTCCACAATAAGGATATACTGTAACATATTCAATATTATTCAATCAGTAGATTTTTATAAAAAGTTGAAATTTTTCCTATTATGAACAATGCTGTCCTGAATAATTTTAGCATTTCTCCATGTGGACTTGTGCAACGATTTCTCTAAGGTACATAGAGAAATGTTTCCCCGACAATAAGACCTAGCCGAACCATCAGCTTTAATGAGTCTTTTGGAGCAAAAATTAACATAAGACCGGATCTTATATAATATAATATACTATATGTAATATAATGTAATATAATATAGACTGGGTCTTATATAAGACTGGGTATAATATAATATAATAATAATATAATACCGGGTCTTATACTAATTTTTGCTCCAAAAGACGCATTAGAACTGATGGTCGGGCTAGGTCTTATTTTCGGGGAAACAGGGTACTAGATTTGAAAGAGTTAGGTAGTAGATTTCACTTTTTAATAGACATAACAAATTATATTACAAAACAAATAGTATATGAGGGTATTATTTTTTTACCATATTACCACATTATATTATTCAACTTTTTAAATATTTTCTGAACCAACGAATAAAATATACCTTTTTTTTCATTTATGAATTACTTATTGATATCCTTTGTCTATTCTCTATAAAATTGTTTGGTGTACTTTAGGTATTTAAGGTATTATTCCCTTGTCTGTTATATATGTTGTTCGGTCCTATACAATTTTGGACAAAACTGTCCATTTTAAAGGTTCTTGCTTTTGTTACTTTTTAGGAAAAGAAGCTTATGGAATTATTGATCAATTCCAGCTTTTATTTTCCATTATGTTAGTTTTCACTAATATTATATTCAAAATTCCCTGCATCTAATATTTTTGATTCATTTTGTTGCTACTCTTTTATCGGGTTGAGATGAAAAATAGTTACTTAACTCTCCATATTTGTTTCATACATACACACACACACACACACACACACACACATATATACACACACATATACATATATGTGTGTCATTTGGTTTGTCTATGTAGTACAGTTATTTTCGTCAACTTGAAACAATCTTTTAATTTCTAATTTAACTTCACAGTTATTTAGAATGATTTAAAAAACTTATTGGAACACATAAATTTTGCTGACTATTTTTGCTTTTTATTATTTGATTAAATAAAATTTGGCATTTTCTTCAGTGAACTGGTCCATATTATGCCTACTTTGAGGTTATGAGTCCTAATATATGGTGAATTTTTATGAATAATCCAAAAATTTTAAAAATTGCTTTCTTTGCAAAACAAAAATGTCAATAAATATGAAGCTAATCAAGCAAATATATTGTATATTCAACTCCTGTATTTCATATTTTTTTATCTTGATTTGTCAGTTTCAGAAATGTTATAATAAAATCATAATGACTATAAGTATCCAAATTTCTCCTAGTTTTGACAATATATTTTATAATTATATTATCGGTTTGAGTTTTACTATATATCTTTTAATTTTGAATTTTTCACTCTGATAGATGCCCTTTTGATCCTTTTATTTATCTGTTTTGTATTATGTTTTGTCTTGTATTCATTCCATATTACTATACCTGCCATGTTTAGTTGAGTCTCCTTTACTTTTTAGTTTTTCCAAGTTCGTTTTAGGGTGCTTCTTTTAAATAATTATGTAGCTTTTATTTTTTTTAACAAGAAAACTAATATTTTTTTCAATATATTTTAATAGCTATTTAATGTATTTAGCTTTATTGTAATTTTACTGACAATTTGGAACTTTTTGCTCTTTTTTTAAATTTTTATCTGCTTAATTAACTCTGAGTTATTGCACCTTTTGTTTCCTATGTTTAGATTAATCTATTTTTATTTCTACCTTTCTTACTCAAATGGACTGAAAATTATACATTTTATTTCTATTATGTTATGTTTATATTTTAACTTAAAATTTTCTGAAAATGTTATTTTAATTATTATTCATATTGTTCCTCAAGAGAGTCAAGAATCTTAGTATATGCTTACTTATTTTCTCTATGTATGTGTTGCTCATGAAGACTGATATGGTTTGAGGGTTTTTTTGTTAGATTTTTATCATATTTAGAATTTATAATATGCTTGCCTGTTACTTGTTATTCCTCTTGTATCTCTTCTATTTTTTAAATTATTTTTTTAAGTTTTGCTAGTTACATTCTCAGTACTAATTTACTTAAGATTTATGGTTGCTAAATTTTTTACATTTTTATGTTTGAGAATGTTTTCACTTTGCCCTCTAAATTAAATGATAATTTTCCATGTATAGTTATGATGAGGTAGCTTATAGCAGACCAATGTTGCTCTTGCCAAGAACTACTAGAAAAACTAGATTTTAAAAAAATAAAATCTGGTTGAAGGTGTAAAACAGTTTATGGGACAGTCATAATTTAAGTAGAGAGACGAGATACATTGAAATGAGTTTAACAGTCTGCGTGTTGTCGCTTTTCCCCTTAGGACATTTCCTGATTCTAAGCTGACCTATGTTAGCAGTCTAATTTGTGTGTGTGTGTGTGTGGTGAGGGTGGGGTGGAGGGAGAGACAAAAATGAAGGACAGGATCTGTAGATGAAGAGGCAGTTTGGGAAACACTCCAGGCTCATGGCCCACAGCTGGGACATCAGGAGTGATAAAAAAAAAAAAAAAAAAAGAAAAAGAAAAAAAGACCAGGTCTTTCAAAATCCAAAACCCCACTTCAAGTCAGCCCGTTCTCTGATTAATCAAGATGATGGACGAACTGATAGGGTTAGTATTCTCTGGAAAGAGATAACATCCAGAGACTCCACTATCCTTTACACGTTTGGGGGGGGGGAAAAAATCTCAGCAATGGCAAAAGTTGGGCCAAGAAAATCATGATTGATAAAACAGATTGACAGACCTTCCAGGTGTTAATGTTCTTAACCATTGAAGTTAAAACAATGGTGAGAATAATGAAGTAGGAAAACACCTGGAGAATTTCAGTAAGAAACTGGAATCTAAAGAAAAATTAATGTAAATGTTGTAAAACTGAAAAACACAATATCTAAAATTTAAAGCTCGACAGATGGGTTTAGCATCAGATTGGACATAACTGAACAGAGGGCTAGTAAAATACAAAAAAGAGGTTGGTAGAAAATATTTAGAAAAAAGTATAAAAAGAAAAATAAAATATAGAAAATAGGGAAAGAGAATTACAATGTATGGGATACCATGAAATAGTCAAATATATGCCTAAGTTTAGTCCCAGCCAGGGAGGACAAAGAGAAATGTGATAGAAACAATATTTGAAGAAATAATGCATAGGAATTTTTCAAAATGGATAAAAATTATAAAGCTTCAGATTCAGAAGTACCACTGCTACCAGGATTAAAAACAACCACAATAGGCACATTATAGTCAAATTTTGGTCAAAATCCAAAGAAAAGAGAAAAAACTCTAAAAGCTGCCAGAAAACAAAGATATATAACTTAAAAGAAGCAATGATTCAATGAGTGCTGACTTCTCAACAGAAGTTGTGAAAGTCAATTCAAGGCAATGATATCTTTAAATCCTGAAGGAAAAGAATAGCAAACTTAAAATTCTATACGCAGAGAAGATATCATTTAATAGCATAGTTTGCCAAATTAATAAATTATCAGTCAATAACTAATCAGTTTAAAAAGTATATAATTTTTATATTTTTAGTGCCCCTCTTGCACTCTGGAAGATGATCTGGTTCAAAGGATAACTTGGAACACTTGCCTCTTTCAGGGTAAAAGTATGCTTAGTTTTGCAAGAAACTGACAAACTTTCTTCCAAAGTGATTGTGCCATTTTGCATTCCCACCATTAATGAATGAGAGTTCCTGTTGTCCATATCCTCTCTAGCATTTAGTTTTCTCAGTATTTCAGATTTTAGCAATTCTAATAGGTGTATAATGGTTATCTCTTTGTTGTTTTAATTTTCAATTTCCTAATGACATATGATGTTGAATATCTTTTTATAAGCTTACCAACCATCTGTATAAGTTCTTTGGTGAGATGTCTGTCTGGAACTTGTGTCCATTTTTTATTGGGTTGTTTATTATTGAGTTTTAAGATTTCTTTGTACCAGCCATTTATCAAATATGTGTTTTGCAAAGGTAATTTCCCATTATCTGGCTTGAGTTTTCGTTCTCTTAACAGTGTCTTTTGCAGATCAGAAGTTTTTAATTTTAGTGAAGTTCAACTTTTTTTTTATCAGGAATCATACATTTCCCTTTTTTGACAATTTATGTCAGACATATGTTCTACTGAAAATCAACCTCCCAAGACGGGACAAGGGTATTGGTTTTGTTAAAACAAAAACAAGTGACAATTTTTAACTCAAAGGATTGAAAACACAAGACGTTGATCTCACGTTACGTACAATTATAATAAACTGATTAGCTGTAGACTAATAAAACATTAAATTTCACATACACACAAATGTACTTTCAAATGTACTTTAATCTTTACAACATTATTGATTATATTCCCCATACTGTATTTCATATCCCTGTGACTATATTGTGACTACCAATTTGTACTTTCTAATCCCTTCACCTTCTCCCCTGTCCCCACCCCACCTCCCATCTAGCAACCGTCAGTCCCCACCCCCTATATTTCTGAGTCTATTTCTGTTTTGTTTGTTCATTAATTCTGTTCTTTTGATCCACATATAAGTTAAATCATATGGTATTTGTCTTTCTCGGTGTAGAAGCCAGACCACTGTGCTATACACCTGAAGCTTAAGTTGAATAATATTGAATGTCAATTACAATTAACAATCCATTGTCACAGGTTGTGGAGTACAGAATAAGGAATATAGTCAATGGTATTGTAACAGCTATAGTCGATGTCAGAGGGGTAGTAACTGGACGAGGGAGTTTATCACTTTGTGAGGGGTGTAAATGTCTATTACATTGCTTTGTACACCTGAAACTGTAAGAAAGAGGAGAAGGAGGAGAAGGAGGAGGAGGAGGAGGAGGAGGAGGAGGAGGAGGAGGAGGAGGAGGAGGAGGAGAAAGAAGAAGAAAAAAGAAGGGGTCCCTCATGGTGGATACCATGAAGGAGGTCAGAAGGTCAAGACAAAGATTAAAAACGCAGAGTATAGAATTTTTTGGTCCAAAAGAGTTAGTGCATATTAAATTTTTCATAGATATTTGTTGAAAAAACTTTTAATGACATGAATGATCAAATATGTTATTTCAGGGGCATATATTTAACGGATAAATCACAAAAAACTACCATAGTATTACTTTCAAAGTGCAATAGTCCTCCTGGGGAGAAAGTATTTTGTGTTTGAGTTACAAAATTCCTAGATTTCTCTTTCCAAAATATACTCAGAAGAAGACTAATAGAAATAAGTAAGTAACTCTACAAATAATGTCAAACAGCCTTCGCTTTGCTTAGTTATGTTTAGAGAGAGTTAAACTTAGAGGGTACAGAATGGTTCATGATAAAATGAATCATCACTTGAATTTTTCTTTAAACTAACAGTAACCACAATAGAGATAATGAATTCAAGTCAATCTAGAGAATTAACCTATGTAAACAATCTAATTTGATATGATTAAAACTGACAGGCCCTATAATAAATTAATATAGACATAAACAAAAGCAAAAGCAAAAAAAAGTACTTTAAAACAAGAAACACAGAACAATTTTAATCTTTAATAATCCGTGTCTAATGAGAGAAAGAACATCACTGATTTGAGTTCTTTTTTTTGTGGTATGCAAACAGGAAAATGTGGCATATCTTTCTTCATTCCTTTACTTTTAATCTGTGTCTTTATATTTAAAATGGGCTTTATGTAGAAAACATATAATTGGATCATTTTTTCTTCTTTCCCTACTCTGACAGTCTTCTTTTAATTGGTGTATTTAGACCATTGGCATTTAAAAGGATTATTGATATAGTTGGATTGATAAATCCAACATGTTTTTACTGTTTACTATTTAATTTTCTTGTTCTTTGTTTCTTTTTTGTCTTCTTCTTTGTCTGCCTTCTTTGGTTTTAGTTGTGCCTTTTGTACAGTTCAATTTTTTTCTCCTTCCTGGGCACATCACATATATATTTATAGAGGTTTTATTTGTTTGTTTGTTTGTTTGTTTGTTTTTAGTGGTTACCCTTAAGTGCAATATACATTTACAACTAATCCAAGTCCACTTTTAAATAACACTGTATCACTTCATATAGGTATATAGTACAAGTACCTTTTAACAGTATTCCCAATTCCTCTCTCCTATCCCTTAAACATTGCACTCATACGCTTCACCTATCTAAGCTATAGTCTCTTAATACATTGTTGCTATTATTATTTTAAATAAATTTATGTAATAGGTCAATCAAGAATAATAAGAAGAAAATATTTTATTTTACCTTCATCCATTGTTTCTCTAGAGGTCTTCCTTTCTATATGTAGATCTGAATGTCAAACCTATATAATTTTCCTTTGTTCTGAAGAATTTCCTTTAACATTTCTTGCAAGGCAGGACTACTGGTAACAAGTTCCTTCAATTTTTATGTCTGGTAAAGCATTTTTTTTCTCACCTTTGAAGGATAATTTGCTGGATAAGGAATTCTCTGTCGGTGGTACTTTTTCTTTTAAACACTTTAATTATTTTATTCTGTCCTTTTCTTTTTTTTTCTTTTTTTTTTTATTAAATTTATTGAGGTGACAATTGTTAGTAAAATTACATAGATTTCAGGTGTACAATTCTGTATTACATCATAAAATAGGTATAGAAGGAAAACACCTTAACATAATAAAGGCCATATATGACAAGCCCTCTGCTAATCTCATAATTAATGGAGAAAAACTGAAGCCCTTTGCTCTACGTTCAGGAACACGACAGGGATGTCCCCTATCACCTCTGCTTTTCAACATCATGTTGGAAGTCCTTGCCAGAGCAATCAGGCAAGAGAAAGAAATAAAAGGCATCCAAATTGGGAATGAAGAAGTTAAATTATCACTCTTTGTTCTTTTTTTGATTGTATGATTTCTGCAGAGAAGTCTGGGGTAATTCATATCCTTGCTCCTCTGTAAGTAAAGTGTTTTTCTCTGGCCTCTTCAAAATTTTTTCTTTGCGTTTAATTTTCTGCAGTTTGAATATGATATGTATAGGTATCATTTTTTGGTATTTATCCTGCTTCAGGTTTTATAAGCTTTCTGCATCTGTGATATGATGTCTATTGTTAATTTGGAAAGTTCTGTTATTATTGCTTCAAATTTTTCTTCTGTTCCTTTCTTTCTTTTCCTTATGGCATTCCCATTATGCATTTGTTATACCTTTTAAAATTTTCCCATAGTCCTTGGATATTCTGTTCTTTTCATCTTTTTTTTTTTCTTTTGTATTTCAATTTTGGAAATTTCTATTAACATTTCTTCAAGCTTTTTGTTTCTTTTCTTTCTACTGATGAGTATATATCAAAGGCATTCTTCATTTCTGTTACAGTGTTTTAGTTCCTACCATTTTTTATTTTTTTATCCTTAGGATTTTTATCTCTCTGCTCATATTACCCATCTGTTCTTGCATGTTGTCCATTTTTTTCCATTAGAGCCCTTAGCTTATTTATCATAGTCGTTTTAAATTGTCAGAGATGTCTGATAATTCCAACATCTCTGCTATATCTGAGTGTGGTTCTGATGTTTTTTCTCCTCTTCAAACTGTGTTTTTTTGTCTTGTAGTATGCCTCATAATTAACTTTTGAAAGCTTGACATGTTATATGGGTAAAATAAACTCGGTAAATAGTCCTTTAATGTGAGGTTTTATGTAAATCTGGTTAGGGGTTAGCTATGTTTTCTGTCCATTGTAGTTGTAGATGTCATAAGTTAAAAGTTCTTCTGATGTCCTTGTTTTTGTCTCATCTGTTGTCTTTTGGTTTCCCTAGAGACTCTTTCTTAAATAAAGTCTGATCATGCAGGTTTTTCCATTGGATTTCCTTGTTATTATATAGAAGCCCTATTGATGTGGTGGTAAAGTGTGGGTACAGGGAAGCATTCTACAGTTATATGATTATGCATCAGTCTTTCAGTGAGTCAGTGCCCATGAGCTGTGACCTTCACAAGTTCTTCTCAGTTTTATTTTGCTTTATTACCCTTAGGTGAGACAGGAAGGCTGGAGAGAGCTGGAGTTGAGTATTTCCCTTCCCTCAGATCATTTAGGCTCTGATGAGGCCCCAGTCAGTTATGCTCTGGTAAAAAAATAAATAAATAAATAAAAAAAAAAAAAAAAAAAAAAAAACAAAGAAAAAATTCTCTTAAGGGCAGGCCTTGTCAGGAAGAGCAAAATTCATAATGGACACTTTTCTCCTCCTCTGCTGGAAGGAATTTTTCTCTGATCTTCACTATGAGAAATCTGGTAGTGCCCCTGGAGATAAAACACAGAGTGTGGTTCTCCCCAAGACTAGACCTCTCTAGAGTTTTTAACTCTCAGATTTGTCCACATTGAAGCCCCCAAAACAAACCAGTTACAAGTTAGATTTATCCTTCCCTGGTACTAGTTCCCACAGAGTTTTCTCCTCCTGGGCTTCTGCGCCAGTAAGTTGTGATTCTTGGAAACTGCCTGTCTGTCTGTCTCTCCAATTTTGGGGGGCAGTGATTTGCCCTGTGACCTCAATTATCTGGTGAATCTAACAGGAGTTGTTGGTTTTCAGTTTGTTTGCTTTTTTTGTTGTTGTGAGGACAAAAGTGAATACTTCCAAATTCTTTACATGCCAGACTGGGAGTCATACTTATAATGATTTTATTTCTTCCTAATGTTTGCTTCTTTTCACATGTGCATGGGATGCAAACGTAACTCAACACTGAGCTGGGGACTTTTTGCCCCTTATGGCATAAGTAGCATTGGCACAAACTCCCATTCTACAGCTTGTGAAAAGTCCAATGTCAATTCAAAGATTTTTAATTTTTTAATGGGCTCACATTTCAAGGCCTCTAGCTCATACCTCTGCTTCCCTTATTAGATTTCGGTATGAATCCACTCAAAGATCCGTGCATGTGTTCCCATTTATTACACTAAGACAAAAAACAAGCAAACATTCTTTATTAACCAAAGAACTTTAGGTGTGGAGAAGATTTTAGTAATTTTTAGAGACAAGTTAAAAGCAACTAAAAAGTGAATATTAGGCATTTCTGGTCTTTCAAAAATATCCTAAATTATTTTCACCAACTAGAGTTCCAGACTCCCACCAAGTGACTCAATCTACTTCCCTTCTTCTCTCTCCCCTCCCTCTCTGGAAGCAAAGAAATAAAATTAATCTTTTTGTTTATTATATATATATAATAATTCAACACCCTACTTGCTTTGCAAACCACCCCTCTGCTCTACCTGTCCTACCACACTGAAGGATATGTTCCTCATTACTCACCTTCCTTGCTACTCAAAGTGCAAATCATGAAGAAATTGGAATCAGCTGGGAGACTGTTAGACATACAGTAGCTCAGGGACCTCCCTGGGCTGCGTAACTGTGGGGACAGAGCCCCAGAGAGTAGTTTACAGGCTCTCGGCCTCACGTGAAGGGGTACTGGCTCGGGTGGTGAATGGCTGTCGGCTGTGGCTGATTGGCCGTTGGCTGTGGCCGGTTAGCCAATTGGCCGCTGGTATAACTGCTGCGACTACTACGAAGGATTGCCGAGGAGCCGAACAGAGCCGAGAGAGAGGAACAGAGGAGAGAGTGGAGAAGAGTCATTGGTCGGTCGGTTGGCGGAAAAGCGGCCGGCAGATCGGCGTCCGGTTGGCCCAGCCTCCAGTGAGACCGGGGTGGTATGGCTCCCCTACCTATGGCTCCGTGGGTGTTCCTTTTCGGCCTCACCATGTCCTGCGTTCTTGTGTGGGGAGCGGGAGCAGAGACCCCGCAGGCCGCCCCGCCTGAAAGGTGGCGCGGCAAGAAGGCCTCCGCGCACGACAAATGGCGTAGCGAGCAGGGTCTCCCGCACGACAGTAACAAAAAGTATGATGTTTCTCACATATCCCAGAGAAACCCTCCTATGTCTCATTGTCCAGAATTATGACACATGGTCATCACTGATACAAAGGTATACAACTAGAAGGTCTAGTTTTAGTTTGGTCATTCTAGGAGACACAGTAGAAGATGGCCCGGGGAGAAGTTTGGAGTGACCATTAAGTGAACCAAACCTATGCAATCTGTTTTTCATTACTCCCTATTTAGGAAATGAAGAAATTGAATTCAGAGAATTTGTGGATTTTCTGAGGTTCCACATGAGGTGTTTTGGAATCAGAAATTGAATTGAGGTCCAATATCATAGCTGCCTCAGATTTTCTTAGATCGTAATAATAATAAACACCTATGAATAAGTTGAGAAACAGAAAAATAAATATAAAAACCTTTAAAAAGCTTACAAATTTTTATTTTTTTACTATTGTTTCCAATTCAAAACTTAGTGAGCAACTCACTTTAAAAAGAACTTTTACTTTTTTTCTCCCCTTTTTTCCCTGTCCCCCCCACTTACTAGCTTTATATGCACTGGAATATAGAAGCTCAAATAGGAAAGCTCTTTGCAGCTGTACTGAGCTGGGGAAATGCTGACTGGTTTCAAATGAAGACAAGGCTGATGAACTCATCAGATGCCCTTGTATTAAAGATAGTGGCGATAGATTTTCTGTAATGCTATTAAAACGTGAAAATCAGCTGCTCGGAGGAATAACTGATGAGTTGCTGTCTTTCACAAAATAGACAACTCTTTGGAAATTCATAACTTTATTGTGTGTTTTGGTGTGATAAGGATGGGTATGCGTGAGTGTGTGCGTGTGTGTGTTTTAGTTGTAGAGCAGGAGGTAGCTCACTGTCCCCACAAATGTGAAGAACTGTGTTGTCCTGGAGTTGTCAGACAGGAAAGATCTTGCTTCTAAAAATGGCTGTTGCACTTTGTTTTGCTATGAGGCAGGAATTTCCAGTATATTTGACTTGTCTTTGGCTCATTTTCCTCTGAGGAAGTCCATTGAATCACTCAACCAGGAGAGGAAGAAAGTGACGGTGACTTAACAGTGACCTCAAGTCCTTGACAGCTTGTCAAACAGAGAATGCTGCCTAGTTCCTGTCCAGCATTATATCAGCTACACCTGATTTCTTTCCCCCACAAGAAACAAGAAAATATTGTACAAATTTAAGACCTCCTTCATATTCGTAGATGCAATTTTATTTTACAGTGCTTCAGCTCCCAAAGATACTGAAGGTCTTTATATTGGCACATTCTGAAACATCTTACTAGAACCTAGTCTCAGACACTATGAAATAAAATGACATGGGTAAATATGACATGTTCCACGTCATATCCTTCTTTAGGAAAGTCGTCAAGTATATCAGAATGCCAAAGGCTCTGTGCAATCCTGCCATGAAGAGAATCCATTTAGTCAGTAATTCCCAAACTTTTTTGGTCTTGTATCCCATTTTTATACTTAACATTTCCTTAGATACTATACTAAACAAGATCTGTGAGACACCCTCCAGATATGTGCTCAGGGAGTGGAGGAAACCTGGTTTATAACTCTGAACTGGTGAGTGAGGAAGGGCTATCAGCATAGCCCTCGTCGCACTCTTAGCAGGGCTGAATCAAAAGCAAATGAAAAAAAAAAAAAAAATCTGGAAAATTGCAAGTTGTCTAGCATAGAAGACTGATTCATGTCAACCAGATTATAGAGATTGAGGAATAAACCAGAGTTAAGTTATTGGTTTGCAATTGGAAATCTTATTTGTAGTTATCAAAAACTTTTTCTTTTCCATCCAGGGCATGTTTCCCTTGCTATCAGCCACTGTGTTAGGAGACTAAATGTTGCTGAATGAAATGGAATCAAAGCACAGTTGCAGGGAAGCATGAGAGACATTTCATTGAAGCAACATTATTCACCCACGCCGTGTGACTCAGACCTCCACACAAAACAGCACCATTTTAACGACTGGGATAAAACTGCTCTGTGTGTAGTACTTGTGTATTTGTTTACTTTGTGCTTAATGGCTTTCTTTGCAGATCCCAGGCACAACCACATTACCAGTTACTGACTTGGCTGGCCTGCTTCCCCCAGTCCTGTCTGCCCTGTGCCTTCCCCCACACCAGATGTTAATTATGAAATGAGATGCACAATTCCTGTCTCCCCTGCTTTTTGTTTTTCTGTGGAATCTCTCTCTTTGGATTCAAGCCCATGCTTGGGGATTATGCTTCGAAATGAGCAGACCCTTGCATTCTCTCCCCTCAGTCATAGCTGCAGCATCTTCTACTTCCAACGTCCTCTGACCTAGCACCTCAACCCTCTCCTTCAGGCCTTCCTCCTGCAGAGTGGAGTCACCTGTCTGTGTGTGTGGATTCTCCCCCTGTGGTCTTACAGACCCCCTCTTCCAGTATTCCACTGTCTTCCCCATCAACACCAACTCTGCTTTCCCAGTCAATGGCACTGTCGCAGCCGGCATGGCTAACTCAACCCATCCGCCTGCTTTGGGCATTGCTGTATTTGATCTGGACACCACAGCACCAGTGGTTTCACCTCCCGGTCTCCCATAGGCTCAGAGGTGACCTCACTCCTCTGTCCCAGCCCAAGGCAGTGTGAAGCAGGTATCTCCAGCCTACATGCATTTGTGGTCAGCAGCCCTACCCCAACTTTCAACCTCCCCTTTGGCCCATGAGTCACCCCTCAGCCACCTTGGGGGCCCCTGATGGGCAGCGTCCAGGAACTCTTCTCCCAGGTGTCCCTGTATATAGCAGCCTCTTCATCACGGCTTCCCCAGGCACCTCTATTCCAGGAGCCGGCACCTCTGCAGACTCAGCATCTAAGCCTCCTTTGACTCTGATGACACTGGTGTAGGTACCATCTTCACACCTCCAGTGAGAACGTCTTTCCATTTTCTGTGGCACTTCTTTGTTCTGAGAAGTGCCTGCGCAGTGGCAGCCCCGCTTCAGCACTAGTAGCCACCAGCTATCGGCACAGTGGGTCAGTGACCCAAAGGCAAATTTTGACCTTTACTTTGATCCAGGAAAACCATTCAGCCCACATTTTGGTCTGTTGATGGGTGGCAGCCTGGAGCCATCACCATGACAACTCTCGTCGTTTTGGAATCTCAGCTACGGCAGTATAAGCTCCAGATTTAACCTCTGTTTCAGCGAAACCGCCCACAGGCAGCGCAATTCCAATAGCTCCTGTGGGTTGAGCCTCCCTGTGTTCCACCTTTGGCATTCCTGTCAGTGCCTAACTGGCTTTCTGTGACACTCCAGGTGTCTTTCTCTTTGGCATAGCCACTACTTCTGTCTTTGAAGCTGCCACCAAGATACCCAGCACTGAGACAGTAACTCACCTTTAGCCAACACCACTGCAGTCCCATTTGCGTTTTCTGCAGGCCCTATGGATAGCAGCAGCTTTGGGTCAGTATGGCTGCCTCAGGTCCTAACTCCATGTTTGGAGCACTCAGCTTGGTTGAGAGGTGAGAGGGAAATCCCTCATGACTGTTGATGTTGGAGAAGGCTTAACCTGGGCCCTCACTGCAATTGGAGACCAGCTGTATGGAAAGCAAATCTGTTCTGGGAGATACTTTCCTTCCTGTCTCTGGTCACAGCACTTGGGGCTGACTTCTTGTCTCCCTATGACCCTACAAATCACACCTGCTACTGTTGGAGGAGACGGCACCACCGAGAAGAGACATGTGCAGGAGACAGTTCTCTTCCTCCCTGTGGTCAGATCACCTGGGGCCCTTCTGGTCAGAACACATCTGTAGTCAGAGGGACCAGCACCATATTGGTGTTTAGAGATACTTATCTTCCTGACTTTTGTCAGAACACCTGGGGACTCTCTGGCCACTGTACATCGCTGCAATCAGAAGGCCTGGTGCCATACTTGTGTGTGGAGCCTGTGCTGTTCCTGCCTCCAGCCAGAGCACCTGCAGCCTACCTGTCCAGAGCACAGGTGGGACAATAGGAGGGGACAGCACCACCCCTGTACTTGGAGATACTTCTGGTCCCACCTTCATGCAGAGTACCTAAGCACCACCTGTCCAGGGCACAGGTTGTGCAATGGGACAGGCCAGCATTATATATGTGTCTGGAGACACTACCATTCTTACCAATATTTCGAGTAATGGGGAGCTTATGGACATAGAGTATGTTTCATTAAAGGCAATATTCCCTACAGTTTAAGGGAGACACTTCTAGTCTCACTGTCTCAGGTCAGAACTCTAGGGACCCACCTACCCTTAACTTTAAAGGAACCAGCACTACTGAGAAAATACCTGTGCTTGGGAGCACCTTTGCCACCAGCTTTGGTTAGAGCAGCTGTGCCTCTTGTATGCACACAGCGAGCAGAAGTGTTTCCTTTAGGCACCCTCATCACTTATTCAGGGCTTCCATGGAAACAAGTGCTAGGCCTCCAATCCACTAATTTTATACTAGCACAAGATCCAGGACCTCAGCAACTAAGGAGGAAAGGCTTCCTCTAGAAATGGCAGGGCACCACGGGACCCCATGAATGGGCCTTGTTCTGCTGGGCAGAGGCGCAGTCCCTTTTGGTTATGTCAAACAAACTTAACCTTTTCTTTTTTTTCTTAAAGTAAACTGGAGGCCCCACAACTCAGGGTGTGTGTGTGCGTGTGTGTGTGTGTACATGTGTTAAAATATGTGGGGCAGATGAGGCCAACCAGATGTCAACACACTGGACTTGAGAAGTTCCACTGTGTGGAATAGAGAAGAGCTCTGTATGTATAATCAACCAAGCCATCCTTGGCTTTGACGTTTAGCCTGGCAGACCTAAGCTCTGGGCCAGAACTGGCAGGACACCCACTACTGCCTATAGCTGCCCCTTTCCTATTTGGCTCGATGGTCTCTTATGTTTCTTTCCCCAATTATAAATATAAAGCTGTGTTCCTATTAATTTGGCCTCTGCTCTGATGTATTTTGCTCTTTGATTCAACTGAAGAATTGACTTGCATGAGTGGTGACATATTGAGCCAGACTGAGCTGTGCAAAGTTTTCTGGGCCCAGCAACTAGGATGTGGTACTCCCCACACTTTACGAGTACACATGCTGAGTTCTGATGGCTGTTTTCAAGTATAGAGATGGCAATGCAGGAGGAAGTGAGGTCCAGAGAAGGGTTAGAAGAGGAGGTCACCCTTGCCTCTCCCCTCTCTGTTTCCCTGTCACCATTCTGACCTTGCTCTAGTCTAGACCATCACTGATGTGGATTAGGAAACCACAGCTTACAATTTTAGTCTTTACAAAAAGTTTAAATGTCTTTCTTGTGCCTTTATATTTAATTAAACTTAAGCCAATACCCATATATTTCCACCTTAATCAAAGAGGATGGGCTTAGAATCCAGGCTCTTGGGTCTAGAGGGACAATGAAGAAGAGATCATACCTGCTCTGTAATGACTGAAAAATTTAAGTCTAGGATGTTACATGTTACTTAGAAGTTGTTATCATGCTGTTTTACATGTCAGAAAATACCTAGATAAGGCCTATTTGGAAAAAAATAATCTGTCTGGCTCTAGTCCAAGTCACTAAAATACCATATTGCAAGAGTTAGGATTTTACCCAGATGTAGCTAACCCTAGTTATGCTGCATCTCCATGGACCTAATTGCTAAAAAGTGCAATCTTTTCTAAGCTATTTCACAACTTATGAGAACCCGCTTAAGATGGGGGACAGAGAAAAATACAAGTGTTTCCCTCAGCTCCTTCCATGTTATTATATTAAGCAGTTTTTTAGTGAGGACTCTACCTCTTACCCTGTACTAGGCTCTGGGGACACAGAGTTGAAAGACATCTGTTGCCTCTGAGAAAATTATCCTATAGTGGAGGAGACAGATGAAGAGTCAACAATTACAACTGGAGACATAAGTGGTAGGGTTATGGGTGCAGGTAAGAAGGACATAAAACCAAGTCTGGGAAGATATAACTTGAGTTGTACCTTAATGAAGAGGATGCAGCCTGGTGGAGAAGGGCTATTTCTAGGTCAAGGAAAAAACAGTAAAAAGTCAGGGAAGCAAAAGAGCTCATGAACCAGTGGGGCACCAGCCTGGTGGCCAGGTGTGGCTGGAGGGAGAAATCAAGCTGAGAAATGCAGCTACATTGAGGATAGTGGTAGACCCTGACCAAAGTTATATACCAAAAGGGGGAATAGGTCCCTTATCCTGAGAGCATAGGTAACCATCAAAAGATCATAAGAAACAATGTGACAAGATTATGTGCAGGTTGCAGAAACATCTCTGTGGCTTGGTGGGAAGTGAGTATTGAATGGATGTCAGAACAGAGGCAAAGAAGCTTATGGGACCCAAGCAGAGACCAGACAATGAGTTCCTGGTCTAGAAAACTGACAATGGGGATGGTGAGGAGATAAAATAAGAGGGAGATGAAGTGGGTGACTGTAACACCACTAGCCCTATTCTAGCCATCTGGCTTGGAATAATGGACGTGTGTGCTTTTAGCAAAAATGTAATCAGTTGAAGTTTTAGTAATATGAGATGCTTGTGGAAGGTAATATTCAGAAGGCACTTCATTCACTCATCTAGTTATCACTTGCTGTATTTAGTCTCTGGGATGTGCTGAGGACACTTCTAGGTAGTAGCATCAATTACAAGAAATGGCCAAATGCCTGCCTTTGTGGAGCCTACATTCTAGCTCTAGGGGAGAAAATAAATAACATACATAATGAGTCAGTAAATTATCTGGTAGTTTAATAGCAACAAGTGCTGTGGGCGGTGGGCCCTTTGTGCCAGAGTCTCTGACTGTGACAGAAGTGCCCACTTAGGCTGGCTTAGAGAACAGAAACTGTTGGCTGCCATTGGTTTTTCTAGCCCTCCAGGAAGGCTGCCCAGGGCCTTTAAGTGTCATCAATGAGCTGTTTGGAAGTGAGGGCAGGCTGCTGGGGGGAGAGTAGGAAGGCCAGACTCACCTACCATACCCCCTCTTGTGTTTGGCTGATTTCTCCTGGTAGAATGTAAGGGGGCGGGGGTGGGGGGAATCAGAAGATCTAAAACTTTACATGGAATCACACGATGAGTGAGTGGCCAGGGATCAAGGGACCAGGGGCCAGATGTATCAGGATGCAGAGAAAACTCTCACTGAAATATTTATCCACCCACCCTGGGTGATCAAAAATTCAAAGCTTTTAGGGAAAAGTTATGTTATTGTGCTGAGCTTCCCCAGGTCTAACCATACATGGGATTTTGCAGAGCTCTCACAGCAAGCTCTGTGCCTTGGTTGAGTCTGCTGTTTCATGACTTCTCTTCTGTACTGAAGAGGAGAGGGATGTGCTTTAAAAAATTCCAGACTGCCTTACAGCAGCTTTTAAGGAAAAGGTTTGAATTAACTCCAGAAATGCACTGCACAAAATTCAGAGATATCACATAGCTTCTCGCAATCTCATCTTTCTCATCTGAAAAATGTAAAAATACCCCTGCCTTCCAAAATAAGTAGACCATATGCAAGGGATTGGGAAATGTAAAATCCAAAAGGTGATAAGTCAGAGAGCCTGAGTTTGAACCTTGCCCCTAGCACTCAGTAGATCCCAGGAGAATACTTAATCTCTGGGTGAAATGTTAATAGTGCCACATTTATTTAGTTGTTGTGACAATAAAATGTAAGGCACTTAGAACACTGCCTGGCATATAAAAGGTGAAATATACATATTTGCCATTTTATTATAAAATGTTAGTAATTCATAGAAATTATCAACATGTTTTATTCATGTATAATCCGTTCAAAATCGGTATGATGGGGCTGTAAACCTGAGATCCTAGTAAAGGTTTAATTGGCTAGCTGAGAAGGCTTGTTGGGAAAATATATAGTTGATCTTTATCACTTTCTTTTCTATAATTACCAACTGCTTGGCTCTCCAGGACATCAATTAATTAATATCGTTAAAAGGTAGCAGAGCACTGAATCTAACACTTTGAAATGCTTCTCTTATGGAGAACTCCACCTCCATTTGAATTTGTACATGAAGTGTGAAGCAAACCTGCCCCCAAATGTGCCTACAATGGAACCCAGTATGGTATCCTGCGACATCAAGGGTAGAGCCCCCACGGTATGGAAGCTGGAGCAGTGTGAGTGGATTTATCGTTTCTTACCCAGGAAAGGCTTGTTAACAGAGCTACATACTTTTTGCTGAAAGGTCAAGTGCAGACAGACAGGTTTGACAGAAAAGAGTGGTTCCACATTAAAAGCCTAGAGGAGAAATGTCTGTCACTTCTCTCAGTCACAGTCAGCAGCTGTCTGGTGCTGCAGTGACATGTTTCTTTCGCCATTTTGGAGCTTAGCTATAGACTGGGTTCAGGAGGGACCCTTCTGGGTCAGAGGATGGGGTAGGTTAAAGAAAGAAAACATCTTTTGCTTCATTTCAATAAATAGACAAGTAGTGTTCCTACTCCATCTTCTCCCTCAAGATCACTGACAAAATGAAGAAAAATGTAAAACTGGGGGAAACCATGGTGGGGTAGGATACAGGACAGAGCCCTTCATGAATGATAGATGGAATTAACTTTCTATTTCTTCTTCTAGGAGTCTTTCCTCCTTTCCTTTCAGAACAGTAGGATGGTGCTGCCTCTAAGAGGTGTCTCTGCTGAATTATATTGTTAGGTCGAGTTTGTTGGAACAGGGAAGCAATATGGTACCTAGCTTGCAAAGACAGCCTCCCAGCCATCCAATATCCGTGTTCTCTGTAGTCCCGCCCTCTTTGTTTATTTGAGGTGAGGGAGATGGAGTTCTCAGTCAGAAGCTGAAATAGTCAGGAAATTGAAGTGCTAAAGTAGAAGTCAAAAGTAATAAAAGAAAAAACTGTGGGATTGAAAGCACAGTTGTCACAGGAAGCTAGAACAATGCACAAATCTATGCCTATCAGTTCAGGTGGCTTATACATGAATATGAGATTCTGCATTACAGTGACCCTTTTGTGTATGTCTTAGAACAGTGGTTCTCAACGAACAATATCAGCATCACCTGGGAACTTATTAGAAACGAAAACTTGGGAACTATACCCTAAACCTACTAAATCACACACTCTAGGGTGGGGCTGGAGTTTAACAAGCCTGTGTTTATCATTAAAGTCTGAGAACCAGTGGCTTGGAGATTCGTTACTCACAGTGTAATCACGGAGCTTGTTATAAATGCAGATTTAGTCTGAATGAGAAAGGGCTTGTTCACAGTATCCCCAGATGAATAGTGTGCAATGATCATTTGAGAAGCATTGGCTTAGAATGTTCATGACAGACTTAGTGGTAGTACATCCAAGCATGAAGTGTTTGCAGAGCAGACATTCTGGAGAATCTAGATGTGTTCCTATCTGAAGAGGTCCTGGTCCTGAACAGAACTGAGCCCTGGTTGAGTTGGTGCCTGAACCTCCAGCCTAGAAACCTTACCTAGAAAGACCTATACTCTCTACCCATCTCTAGGATATAAACCAAACTCAGGTTTGGAACATTGGAATGGCCTAAAGATTCCTGAGCAACAATGTCTTTCCAAATAGAGAGGGAAGGCTCCTTGCTGCTGGAGTTAGCTTTAGCCCTGAAGTTATAAGTGTGGTTTCTTATCAAGAATTCTCAACAATATTTTAGGCATTGGCTGAGAGACTAGCAAGTCAGGGCAATGCCTCTTATCCCATTTTCCGGGCCTTTCTTACAGTCTTTTATCAGTGATGTCAGCCCCTAATCTCATTGGTAAGTGGAAAAGCAATCTTTCATTTCCTGAGCTCCATTATGCATAAGGCGTAATGCGCTTTCTTTGTAGACCTCATAACATTGTTCCTTATAACCATCCTATGCAGTAGGCATTACTTATTAACTGATTTAATTTATATAAGCTTTAAGAGCTTGTCCACATTCCTATCAGTAGAGTAGCTTTTCCAGGCTCTCCCATCTTCTGATACAACTTTCAGGTCTATTCATTATTAGATAACTCAGAGTGACTATAGCAGAATCCTACCTAGAATGTAGGGAAGGATGAGATGTTTGAATTAAGACATTTTGTTAGCCTTTTTAGGAATATCTAAAGAGAAAAAATAATCCATAATCTTCCCAAAATGCATCTGATAGGCCTTCAGATCAGTACATTCTGACAATTATGTAGTCTTTTGCAAGGTAACTGTTAAGTCTTTAATTTAGGAGTGGAGGAAGTAGGGAAGCAGCACAGCATAGGAAGAAAGCATTGAGTTTGGATTCAGGCTTTGAGCTATGTCCTAATTTCCCAGTTTATTAGAACAGTGACCTTGGTCAAGGTTAAGGTTAACACCCTTGAGCCTCAGATTTTTCCCCCCACACACACATAAAGAGCCTGATACAGAACAGATATTAAAACAATGTTAGCCCTCTTTCTTGGAACCACGAAGCCACTTACATTGGTTTTCCATACAAATGGTCTGTTTTAGCTCACACTGCAGAGTTTCCCAAAATCTCTCAAAGATTCACAAACCACAAACAAGCAGCTTCCAGCCTCAGTATGCCCCATGCCTTTTGCTAAGCAACCCAAATCCCAGCATTAGTGGTAGCCAGCCTCGGTTTGCAGCTTAGCCTCTCCCAAGCACCTGCAAGCCCAGCACAAGTGGCAACCATCTGCAGATCACTTAGCCGCTCAGATCAAATTACCCTGGGTAGGGCATAGGCAGCGGATGACCTTGGCCTACAACACAGCCCTGCCCCACTCCACCTCCCTACAGGAGGCCCCAGAACCAGCACAACTGGTGGCTAGCTTCAGATCATACCTGAGCACCACTTAACCACCTCCACAAATGACACACCCAAAAGACAGACTAAGCATGCACCAGAAACAAATCCCTACTGAAGCAAATTCTGTTTTATAGGAGCAGCCCCTGCACAAGAGTTCCTCCACTGTAGTCACAGCCAGTCCTTACAACAAATCTACCTGAGGGTCAATCCCTCCCATTGATATGCAAACAGCAATCAAGTCTCAACTACAACAGAAGGGCACACACAACACACACAAGAGACACCACCTGGAGCACCCAGCTCAGGTAACTAGGAAGATTGTGCCACTGGGCCCCACGGGACTCCTACTACATGAGGCCACTCTACTAGCACCAGGAGACATAGCAGCTTTACCTAATAGAAACAAACAGGGGGAGACAGCCAAAATGAGGTGACAAAGAAATATGTCACAAATGAAAGATCAGAACAAAGCTCCAGAAAAATAACTAAACAAAATGGAGACAAATTATCTACAGACGTGAAGTTCAAAACACTGGTGATACAAACATTGTTGTAAGAAATTAAATAAATGGAAAACACTCATGTTCATGGTTTGGAAGACTTAATATGTTAAGATGGCAATACTCCCATAATCCATTTACAGACTCAATACAGTCTCTTATCAGAATCCCAGCTGACTTTGTAGAAATTTGAAAGGAGATTTTAAAATGCTTGTGAAATTGCAAGGGACCCAGAAGAGCCAAAACAATTCTGCAAAAGAGGAACGAAGTTGGAGGACTCACACTTTTTGATTTCAAAACTTTCTGCAAAGCAAAAATAATCTAAGACAGTATGGAACTGGCATGGAGATAGACATATAGATCAAAGGAATATAATTGTGTTCAGAAATGAACTCATAAATCTGAGGTCATTGCTGATCTTCAACAAGGATGCTGAGATTATTAACAGGAAAAGACTATTAATATTGTCTTTTCAATAGACAGTACTGGGACAATTGAATAACCACATGCAAAAGAATGAAATTAAACCTACTTCACATGACATTACACAAATTAACTCAAAATAAATCAATAACTAAATGTGAGAGCTAAAACTATCAAATCCTTAGAAGAAAACAGAGATAAATATTTATGTTTTCTAATTTGGCAAAGGATTCTTAGATACAACACCAAAAACATGAGCATCAAAAACGAGGTAAATTAGATTTCATCAATATTAAAAATGTTGTGCTTTAAAGGACATTATCAATAAGTGAAAAATCAAACCTGCAGAATAGGAAACTTATTTCAATCATATGCTAATAAGGACCTGTGTCTAGAATAGATAATTAACTTTTATAACTCACTAACAGAAAGACAAATCACGTAATTTTAAAATGTCGAAGCATCTGAATAGGGAGATATTTCTCCAAGGAAGGTATATGAATCGCCAATTAGCACATAAAAAGATGCTCATTATCATTAGTCATCAGGGAAACGCAAATCATAACCACAATGAGATACCACTTCACCACCACTAGGATATCTAGATTGAAAGATCACAAAATACAGGGGATACCAAAAAAATGTACACACAGTTTAAGAAAGGGAAAATATATTAAAATTAATGCTGATGGTAACCACTTTGAGCACCTCTGTATGTTGGTGAGCATGTGGAGAATTTGGAACCTTCATATACTGCTCCTGGGAATATAAAATGGTACAGCCACTTTGGAAATAATCTGGGTATTAAACAGTTAATCATTAAATGGAGTAATCACGTGACCCAGCAATTACAGTTCTAAGTATATACCGAAGATAAATGAAAACATATGTCCACACAAAAACATGTACTCCGTGTTCATAGCAGCATTGTTTATGACAGCCCAAAGTTGGAAATAACCCAAATGGCCATTAACTGAAGAATGGATAAACAAAATGTGTTACGTATATACAATGGAATATTATTTGGCCTTAAAAAGGGAATCTACTAATTATACATGTTATGACATGGATAAACTTTGAAAACATTACATTAAGTGAAAGGAGAAAGTCACAGGAGACCACATATTACATGGTTGTATTAATACAATTGTCCAGAATAGGGGAATCTATAGAGATAGTAAATAGAGTAGTTGCTTTGGTCTGGGGTTGGGGTGGGGGTTATAGCTAACGTGTAAAGCGTTTCTCTTTGTTGTGATGAAAATGTTCTAAAATTGAATGTGGTGATGGTTGCATATATTTTTAAATATACTATAAACTTTTGAATTGTATACTTTAAATGAGAGAATTATATGGCATTTGAATTCTATCTCAATGAAGATATTTTAAAAAGGGAAGGAGAAGAAGGAGGAGGAGGAGGAGGAGAAGGAGGAGGAGGAGGAGGAGGAGGAGGAGGAGGAGGAGGAGGAGGAGGAGGTCTGACAAGGGACGATGGACAGTCCAGGGCAGAGTACCAAGGAACCAGTCATATAGAAGACAGTGACCTTGTAAAGAAACTGAGATACATTAAAAAGAACTGTAGCCCAAAACTCCCAAGTCTGGTTTTAAAACCTCAAGATAAAATTATAAAAGTCACCTTAAAAACAGTATCCATAGTGAAGGTCCTAAGGCAGCTGCAGAAACAATGTGAAAAGTGATGGGGTTGGAGAAGTGGGGCACATGATTCTCTAACCCCTCCCAGGAAGTTATCCCATCCAACTGACCATCTTCCCGTTGGGAGTGCAGGCAGTTCTGCTGATTGGGAGTATGCGGGATGAAGAAATAAATTTATAAAAGACCTAATTTGCTTTTCCCTAATTTTGAGACTGGTTCTGTCCATGAAAACCATCCTTATGTGACAGTTGTTAAATCAAAAGGATCCAGTGACAGAATGTAACCCTCAACTTTCCCTTCTTTAATATGGGAACAGGTTAGCTGTGCAAAACAATTGGAGCAGGGAGGATAGATAGGTATGTTATGCATATTCTTTTCTGGGAAGGTCTCTCATCTCGTCCTTCCATGGGTGACACTAAAGAAAAGGTAGCTGTAAAATTTAATATTTCTTGGAGTTAAGAGACTCCTTAGAGTTCATTTTAATAGTTTTCAAAATTTTATTTACACTGTAGCCCGTTTTCAAATGAAATCTTACCTGAAACTTAAATACATAAAACCAGTGATATTGTTTTAATTGATGCCAGGCTAAGAGTGCCTTTCGGCAATGATAGAAACATGAACCCCAAACTTAGGTTTGACCAGATCATTGTCAAAAACGCTTTAATTCAGTCAATCGCTGTAAGGATATTAAAACCAAGATTCAAAAAAAAGTGATTTGTCTAGTCCCCCTGGCTATTAATTATCTTAGCTGGAATTTCAGGCGTCCTTCTTCCCATCATGTGATCTGGGATTGAAAGTAAATTGTGAAGCTGCAAATTCTCCCAGATATCTAGGACCAGAGAAAGTACAAACAGGAGGCAGAAATAAGCTGTTTTTTGTTTGTTTGTTTTGTTTTGTTTTTTGTCAGCAGTGCCTACAACAGAAGATGGCTCTCCTATGGGCATCTTGGAGGTGGATACATTTACAGCATTCAAAATATAAACAAAGATGGCAGAGACATGGCAGATTGGGCCAATATAAAATGAAATTCTTTGGAGCAGCATCTCAATCCTGACTGCACATCGTTATAGACTGTGGAGTGCTTTTATTGTTGTTGTTGTTAAATTACAGATGCTAAGACTTTTGTTTTGGGAGGTCATTAAACTTTGTCAAAATCTTATGACAGTGTCAACACTTTACCCAGGGGTAAAAGTGCACACATGTTCACAAGCACAATATTTTGCACATCTTTGGGGTATATCTTACCGTCCTCCAGAGATACAAGTAAAACACCCATGGGCTTCACTTTAAATTCCCTAAATCTGGAGTAAGGGTCTCCATTTTTCAATATTGTTTTATTTTAATGTAACTCAAAGCATGATTCAATTGTAAAAGTACAAATATACAAATCATTTTAATGGCCATATATTTTGAGATAATGACCTCAATAATAGGCATTCCCTACTTGTCTAGGGATTCCTTGTAATTTAGAATCAGACGCCTTAGTATAAGCTCTGGAGCGCAGTCTCCAGTTATTAACTGATGGAACGAAAGACCATGTGGAAGCCAGGCTTTACCAAACATTATAGAAACAGAAAAACTGGTTATATCTTCAATCTCCCTAATCTCTGCAGATGCTTCCAATTCTGGCCACAAGGAAGGCACATCTCCACCTCAGACAAAGATCATGGGCTTCTGAGTCAGACTTCCCAACATCCAAGATGAGTCCTGCCATGTACTAGCTCTGGAACATTGAACAACTTGCCTCAGTTTCTTCTTTTGTGAGACAGTGAAACAAAGTCCTTTTTAACAGCATGGTTGCAGAGATTAAATAAAATTATGGTGCCTGGCATTTGCTATGAGAAACTATATGTATAAATAGAAAATGTACATAATAGTGGACATGATATGACAAGTGGACAAAGTCTAAGACAGTAGAATTCTGACCCACACCGTCTTCAGCATCCAGTCCAGGAAGCCAAATCATAGCTTCCGTTAATAATCAGTCCAGTAGAGCAGGACTTCCAGCTTCCCTAATTTTTGCCTCTGCTTCCAACTCAGGACCAACCAAAGAAAGCCAAATACGCTTTCCAAAGCAATGACACAGGATGCACCCGCTTCTAGTTAGCCGTCTCCAGCTTCCACGCCAAGTTTCCAATCAAGGCAGACCTGAAGCCTGCCCTTTTCCCCACCATTAAGCTTTTCCACTCCTCTGTCTGCTTCTGAGTCTTTACCAAATACAAGTGATGATGGCTGACTCCTTTGCTTTAACAAGCTCTGAACAAATAGCCTTTACTTCTCACTTGGGTGGTCTTTATTTCCATAAATTAGGTATTTAATAAATATTAGTTTTTGCCTCTGTGCTACCATTTGTCCTCCACCTGTGGATACTAAAATGTCCTTACATTGATCACCTCTTTTACTGTTAGGAATCAGTCACAAATACGTCTTCTGAAGGTGAAACGAAGTCTCTCTTTTAATCATAAAGGTATATCTCTAATATATTTCTCACTTTCCAGACCAGATGTTTCCCAGGACACTGTTAGTTAAAGAATGTCCTGCAAACCTCAGTCTTCATGGTTGGAAGGACTGAAGAGACAGGGATTGAGGTTAGAGAGGGAGGTGCTTGCCTGAGTAGAGACCAAGTTGCACATATGTTTTGTAAACTGAGACTTCCTTTTATCATTATTCTTTTTCTTTTTCTTTTTTTTAACTTGTCACTGACCAGCATAAAAAGAAAGGGGCTTCCAAATAGAGAAGGTGAATTCACTTTATTCTTCCAAAAAATAGAAAAAATAATCTTCCATTAAACAGCCGTGAAAAAAATAAAAACAGTCTTATTCCAGACTACTGTGAATCTTCTGTTCGGGGGTCTTTCTTCCTTTTTAACTACAATAATAACACCTTGTGGAACTGAGCTTTCTGGCTTCAGTCTTCTCAGTGTGGCCTGGGCGTTATTTACAGAGGGGTTCTGCAGATATTACAAACATTGGTAAAATTTCTTTGGAGTCCACTGGGCAAAGGAGATAGATGTGCATATATCCTTCATTGCAGAGCTGAGCAGGGCTGGGAAGATGGAAGACTATTCACAGGGGCCCAAATTATCTTGAAAACAGCTTGCTGGAGTTCATGATTAAGGTAATAAGATGTGCACCATATGCTGGCGTGGGCATGCTAACCCCCTGGTCCCCTGAGTGTTGTAAGAGGATGATGGCACTGACCACTCAGATGGAGATGGCTTTCCAAGCTACAGGCTGCTTGTTTGCATTCCTCTAGGTCACTCAGGCCAAGGCTGTGTGGTTACCCATGCTGCCTGACCTCAAATCTCCCTGTAATTTGAAAAGCAAATGACTCATTTGTTGGGTTAAACAGCACCAAGGTTTTGTGAATCAATTGTGCACTTATTAGAATACAAATTAGACAATGAGAACCCTTCATGTCAGGATATGCAGTAAACTCTGAAAGCCACTTTCTATGCTGGGTAACAATAGAATCAAGCCTCTTGACATAAAGCAAACAGAGTAGGAATGGACAAAGCTGGTTTTAGATGGTCTAGTTGTCTATAACCTGGCATACTTTGTGTACCTGCACCCCCCACCCCACCCCCCCAGCATGTGACAACTGGCCACAAACACTCTGCCGTCTCTAGTGAGATTAGCTTTCCTTGAAGCACTGCCTCTCCCTGGGACATACTGGCCTCTCTGATGGAAGAGAAGGTCAGATAGAAGTGCAATCTAACTTAATACAGAGCTCTAGTTTTTCTCATCTAGTTCTGTGTTGTGGGCTGTTTCTAAGAGAAAAGAGTACCTTCCTTACCATTTTTGCTTTGGTTTTGGTCAAAACGATTACAGTGGAGGCAGCAGACTACAGCAGTGTTATGGACTAAGTGTTTGTGTTCTCCCAAAATTCAGATGTGGAAGGGAAGCCCTATCCCCAAAAGTGATGGCTTTTGGAGGTGGGGCCTTTGGGAGTTAATAAGGTTAAATGAGGTCTTGAGAGTGGGGCCCATGCTGGTATCAGTGTCCTTATAAGAGAAAGAGAGACCAGAACGCTCTCACTCCTCCCCACACCTCCATGTGAAGACAGAGAGAGGGCAGCCCTCTGCAAGCCAGGAAGAGGGTTCTCACAAGGGACCGAATCTGCTGACACCCTGATCTTGGACTTCCTGCCTCTAGAAGTGTGAGAGATAAATGTCTGGTTTTTAAGCCACCCAGTCTATGGTATTTTGTTATAATATAAGCAGTCATTTTTAAAGTTGCTTATTCTAATTTTATTCATTGTATTTTTTCACTATTTCTGTCTTTTATTCAAAGATCATATGCATTTTTTGCATGTTCACTTTATGCCAGTCATGGTGCCAAATGGGTGTTTATAGGGCATAGAAATAACTAAAATTCTGGTGGCAGAGGCAGGCACATTACCTAGAACAACTACTCCATACACTGAAGGTTCTAACAGAGAGGTACGAAGGATGCAGCAGGATCACAAAGGAGGTAGTGTTACATTGTCTATAAACAAAGTAATATATGTGTATGTAAACCAATTTAATCTATGCCCTAGGAAGATCGGTTAACATCCAAATGTTGTCTAATGTGGAACTCAGGTCTTAGGTGTGGTGAGTTACTTTTATCCAGAGTGTTTGTACTTTAGAGGTGTGCATTTCAAATATTAGTATCAGGATATGCTCAAGTGGGATTACCAGTTACATAACATATGCTACAAATAATTTGTATTAGTCAAAACTTACAGTGTTTAATGCATGAGCTTGGCTATTTGGCTAGAATAATGTGTGCACTTACAGTCATTCTTGCATAATTAGTGAATAAGAATTTAGTGAACCATAGGCACCTCAACCACTTACACTAGTGCCTTAGAACTAGAATTGCATTTGGTTATGTGTCCCCCTAATTAACAGAATATTCTGCTTAGGTTATGATTTGATTATGTTATCAAATTATCTGTTGCATTTTCCCTGGGGTGAGCCTCTCATATAAGCCTTTATACAGTAGCTTCATGGGAAGCCGCTGTGCTTGACAGAGAATTGGGACTTCAACGAGCTTAAATAATTAGTAGTGATATCGTTATATGCCTACTTAGATAATAAATGTCCTTTTGGGTGGCAGTATTTGGTCTGAAATTGTCTTTCATTTTATGCCACTCAGTTGAGCTTATGAGAACAGACATATAATTTCTACCCACCTCTAACTTGGGGCAAAATGCCAATATTCACCAAAGATTGGAACTATAAATGACCAACTCAGTTTAGATCAGTTTTTAATAGCTTCGCAGAGGAACTGATGCCTGTGCTGTGCTCAAAGTTTTACGTAGATATGAAAATAAATCAATGACTTCCCCCAACCTGCTAAACAGTGCTGTGCAAAGAACACCTGCTTGCAAACAGTGCCTGTCATTGGTGTTCCACTTCCCTCACTTCTTCACCTTGGACCTCAGAAAGATTCAGAAGTCTCCAAGGCTGTTTCCACTTCTGCAAAGCAAAAAAATGTCTTGCTTGGATGATGTATCAAGTTCTTCTGAACTTCTAAGGTGGTATATACTGAAACACAACTGGGTTAATGAAATATATCTTTAAAGAAAAGAGAAGCCCATGATGTGGGTAAGAAAAGAATCAAGGGCCAAAAAGGAGACTTTTCTGCATCATTCATATCTTTGGTGAGCAGTCATTTATTGAGGGCCAGCTGTCTTACACAGTTATTTAAGCACAGTCTAATGAAGAAGACAGGAAATGGGGCTGAATATTATGGCAGCACAATCCCCTTTCACCTTCATTTTTCTCATGTGAGGTGTGAGCGTTTTGTTTTTTTTCCAAGAGGAAAAGGGCAGTGTCAGTTTCAAGATAATTGTATGGTAAAAGACACAGAATTTGAAAATGTTTGAAGAATTCGAGTAGTTTAGATAACTAAGTGAGGGATGAGAATAGCAGGAAATAAGATAAAGACCAGATCAGGAATCAGAAAAGAGAAGAAAATGGGTAATTCATGAGTACCCTGGTTTACCATGCAATAATCTAGGCATATTGGTAGATTATTTAAGTTTCAGAACAACCCTGTAAGTAAGATAGTGTTATTCCCATTTTACAAATGAGAACACTAGCTTTGTGGATTATACTAAAAAAGTTGACATATTACAGTAGTCTCCCCTTATCTGTGGTTTTGGTTTCTGTGGTTTCAGTTACTGCAATCAACCACTATCCAAAATATTAAATGGAAAATTCCAGAAATAAATAATTCACAAGTTTTAAATTGTGCACCATTCTGAGTAGCGTAGTGAAATCTCGAATCACCCTGCTTTTTCCCTCCCAGGACCTGAGTCATCCCTTTATCCAGCGTTTCCACACTGTATTCACTCCCTGCACATGAGTCACTCAGTAGCCATCTTGGTTATCTGTTTATGGCAGGGAGGCAGGGACCACATTCACATAACTTTTATTATAGTATATTGTTACAATTGTTCTATTTTATTAGTTGTTATTATTAATCTCTTATGGTGCCTAATTTATAAGTTAAACTTCATCATAGGTATGTATGTATAGAAAAAACGTAGTACATATAGCATTTGGTACTATTCACAGTTTCAGGCATCCACTGGGGATATTGGAACGTATTCCCCCATGGTTAAAGGGGGACTACTGAATTCTTCAGGTGATAGGGAGCCTGTGAGAGCCTTAAAACAGAGGAATAGCACAAATATACAGTCACCACGAAAGCTGGCTTCCCTGGAGCTCTTCAGAGAAATGAGACCACAGAGCTAACTTGCAGGCCTTTTCAAACAACACGTCGGGAGACACATGGCTGGAAGTAGGAGCATCTGTCAGCAGAAAGGCTAGGCTTGGCTTGCTCCAGCTGGGGAAGGCTCTCTTGGGGAGACCTGTCATCCAGGGGCTGCGGGCTTGTTCTGCCCACATACTTTTCCCTGCCAGACACAGTTCCCACAGGATGACTGCAGTAAGCCTGTAATTGTGGGGAGAAAAGTTAGTCTGAGCTAATTCACTACTGTGGAACAGAAACGACCTTGACTGAGAACAGCTGTTCCTAAAAAGTAAACTCAGAGCTTTCAAAATAGTTTTTAAACACAACCTGGAGTAAACAGCGGGGATGGGGTGCAAAAAGAGTTATGGCCAACCTAAGGGAAAATGGAAGTGTGAACAAAACCCAGAATTTCAGAGTGGAGACTGAAATTACCAAAGGGAGACACTGAAGTATGGAAGGGCAGAGTATCTGGGCTCTGCAAATGTGGTAGGTGGAATTTCTTGGTATGTGACTGACTCGCAGGAGGATGCAAGAGGAAATGATCATGGAATTGCCTTTTTATGCCTGCCCTCAGCCGTTGTCCATGGCTGGAATCTGCAGCTGCTCTTGCAGATAAATGAATCGGTTCTAGTTGAAGAATGTGAAGCTATGAAAGGACATGAGAATGAATCCTAAAAGGCCTTAAAATTGGTCCAACACTAAAGAGTTCATCTTTCTTTACATTTGAGAAAACTGAGGCTCAGAAAAGTGAATTGGTTTAGGTCAGATAAGTTAATTGATTTACTCATTGTGACCCCAAAAGTTATGAGATAAAGATGAGTCAGTAACTTTTAAATCTAGCCTGATTACTTGTAGTTAAAATCACCCTTCATTGTCTCTGAAAATATTATAACAATGACAGATTCATAAGAAAGAAATGTCAAAGAAAGAAATAAATGGTTATCAGAAAGGAGCAGCTATATTCCAGGCTACTATTAGATAGGGATAGGACCAGGGGTTGGGGGGAGTTTGGTGGGAGGGATGGACGGATTCCAGGTCTCAGGGGTTCAGGTCTTAACAGGATATTAGCCCAGCAGCTCTGAATCTCTGCTTTGTTCCTAAATCTGGACTGAGGTGTTCCATCATAATATACATATGACTAAATAATATACAATAGCTTCTACTGAGGAACCTGCACATTCTTTTTGATATCTTCATATTGAAAATCCATAACTTTGATAAATGAGACTATCATGATGTGAGACTAAATGACAGGGTGAATCCTGCTCCTTTTTTTCAAAGTATACAGAAATTGCTAATGGAAAAAATGTCTTCCCTTTATTTTTGTAAACCATTTCTTCCTGCTATTGTTTGTCTCTCCTGGAAACTATAAGATGATTTCTGATTTACACCCAAAACACACGTTGTGTGTTCATAAGTTGGCAACTTTAATATTGAATGACAACAAACACCCTGGCTACATCTAGCATGAGTAGGTCCAATGGTTCGACTGATTAGAGTCTAAGGTTAAACTCCAAACAACTGATTTTATAATCAATAAGAGGTTCAGGAAGATAAAAGTTAAAAAGTTCAAATGACTGTATTGATGTTGGAAATAGAGACAGCAGTTTTGCTAGTATTTATTGAATATCTTCCATTCTCTAGTGAGAACACTGATGAAAGAGGCATGATCTTTGCCTTGTAGGTGGAGGAGCACTGCCATTCTTGAGCACGTGACATAGATGAGACATTTTTCTTATACATGTACATTACTTAGTTTCATTACTTACATTAAGTTATTAACATTTAAAACAACCATATGAAGTATTATTTTTACATTGTAAAAGTGAGGAAACAGGAATTCAAGGTTAATACACTTGAGCAAAGTCACATAGTTTGTGTCAGAGCTAGAATTAAACCCAAGTCTGTTGGATCCCAAATCAATAGTGTTTCTACCACATCATTTTAGAGAAGTACATAACATCTGCCAAAGCCCAAGCAAGAACAGGAGTAGATGCCAGGGCTAGATGCTGGACACATCTGTCACCTATTGGCAGATCCACTAGACACAATATGCTAATGGCCCTGCCAAGGAGCCTACAAATTCCCTTTGATATCTTCATATCTGAAATCTATAACTTTCATGAATGAGACGATCCCAATGATAGGGCTGAAAGGCTAAATTTTTCTCATCTATGATTAAACCAAGCAGCTGAGAATAATATACTGAAGACATTTTGCTCCCGAGTTTACCCCACGCAGATTTGGAAGCCCACTAGGAGCTTGAGTTATTTTTGAGGTGAAGAGACATACAATGAGCCCCTTGGCATGGTTTTCTCTGGTTACCCCTGATGTGAACTGTTATTCATACTTAGAGTACATAGGATGGTATGTCCTGGATCCAATTTGTCACCTGCTGTAACTCTGGAGTCTGAATATCACAGTCTTTTGGCCAAAGTAGGCCATTTCTATTACATGTCTTTTGAGGATGCCCCAAGGAATGCACGCACCATTGACATCTCCCTTCAAATGTAAGACTGTTTCACTTCTAATCAGTTTGACTTTTCTGACTAAATTTTCCTGTAGGACGTTCCTTGGTTCCCACCTACTACAGTCAGTGATTTTCCACAAGTCTCTCTCCTACTGCTTGCTTGGACTTTACTACTTAAACACGGTGAACACTTGGCTCAATTTGTAGCTGGGCATTGTGGTGACACAACATCCCCATTCAGGTGAATTCATGAGAAATAAGAATGGGCTTCTCCCTCTTTCTAACAAATGTACTGATCATAGTAAGTCTTGGATTAACATAGTCTTGAAAAATGGACCATGATATCAACACAATCTACTTGGAGAGGAAAAGAGGGGAGTGGTTCTTTCATCTTTTTTCTACCATAGTACACATGGGTATGGTATAATTTGGATCAACTTACTCAAAAGACATGGGTTAAAAAGTTACATCTAACACGAATTTCTGAATTTCCAGACATTTTCCCTTTCAAGATCTCAGTTTCTCATCTCAAAATGAGGAGATTGGACAAAAGCAGGGACAGAAGCCAGTTGTGTGTTCCAAACCTAATGCAGGCATTAGTCAGTCACCTTTCCTCCTGGGTGCAGAGGTACAATCTGTCATGGCTCAGCACTCAGGCTGTGACTGCTGTTTAATGAGATTTTCCATTTGATACAAAGTCCATGTGTCATCTTTGAATAGCAGATCTCAAATATAGCTCTAACATTTTATGATTCTTTTTCTGGTCCAGGGAAAACTGTAAAAGAGACAATTGTCTAATCAATTTGTTATATTTTGTAGCACTTTTCCATTTTCTGTGCTCTTTGAACTCCGCTGTCTCACTTATTCTTCACAACAAACAGGAAAGCAATCAGTTTTGTTCTCATACCTATCAACTAGCTATTGCTGCTTAACAAGTCCACCTAGAATTAAGTGACTTGAAACAATAAACATTTAGTGTTGTCACTGGTGTGTTGGTCTGCTGCATAGTGCTGGTCTCAGTAGGAATTCGGTGTGTATGGTCGGCTAGGAATTGACTGGGGGCAATCTTGTCTAGGAGGGCTACTATTTGTAAAACTGAGAAAAGAGGCTGTCCTTCAATTGACCTTTCACTGACCAAAAGACTAATCTGGGCTTGTTCAGATGGCAGCAACAGGGTTCTGAGAAAAGGACATGAACAATGGCTTTGGAAGCCTGAGCTCAGAAGTGGCAGTGTCACTTCTACTTCATTTTATTGACCAAAGCATATAAAACCAACCCAGATTCAAGGAATGGGAACATAGATTTCTTAAGTATTCTGCCAAGGTAATCCCCTTCCAAACAAGGTATAAACAATTTCCATCAATGCAGAAAGTTTTCCTGTGTCTTTTTCTTGTTGATTGTCTTTTACTACTACCCTTCATTTCTTCAGGATACCAACCGCGCTCTGACTTAACACTGAATCATTTTAGTATGTTTTTGGATAAACAGAATTATAAATGAATGTCTACCTCTTTTTATTTTGTCTAACAATGTTTTTTCAGTGTAAGCTATTCTGTTGTGTGTATACAATTTTTTTTGTCTGTTTATTTTGTTCTTTTTAATTTTCTCGTTGGATTCTAGCTTTTGTTGTACGTTTCGTTCATCATCCTGTGTCTCAGTGCTGATCTCAGCATTGTGTAAGTAGTAATTAGTCTACATATAAATGGAATGAGACAGCATATTCATTGTAGAACATTTAAAATGTATGCTAAATCATAACAACGATAATTACTGGTAATTCTATAGCTGTATTATCACAGTGAATTTACTGTGTTTCTATCTTTAAAAAAAATCTATTATTTATTTATAGAAACACAATCAGAATCATGCATTTACAGATTTATGAACTGTTCTTATTTACTCGATATTACACTATAGTTTCCAAACCACTAAATACTCCTTTTTTCAGCATCCTTCATATTTTTTTCTTTTCCTACACTGATATATACATATTATTTGTTTGTATTTTTCCTTCCTTTCTCTCTCTCTCTCTCTCTCTCTCTCTCTCGTCTTTCTTCCTTTCCTTTTTCTTTCTTGTTTATCTTCCTTTTTTTATTATCTTTGACATTCTCTCTTATTTGATAATATTTATGTAAGTTTATTATTTTTTTCTGTGTACACCTTTGTTCCCCACAGTTTTGTTGTTTTATTGTTGTAAAATGTCTGTAATATCAGTTATCTTTGCCTCCAAACTTATTTATTAAAACATATTGTTATTCTACTTATATTAGTTTTGTTGCACTTGGTGTTTATTGCTTTAAGCAAGATAATTCAGTTTGCATACTTTCTGTGTTTTGAAATGTATTGATTATATATAAAGGTATTATAAACATTTAAGAGAATGTGTCCATTCTATATCTAGGCACAAAATCTATTTATGCCTCTTCAGTCTGACTTATTAATTAAGAGACAAAGTAGTTAAGAGCTAAAGTTCTGGAAACAGGTTGCCTGCGTTCAATATTTAGCTCACCTAATCTCAAACTGTGTAATATTAGTCCATCTACTGAATGTTGCTTGTATTAATTCCCACATGTGTAAATTAGATTATAATAGTAACTGAGGGCTGTTATGAGTAGTAAATGAGTTGAAAATATGATAACACATGTAATGGATATAGCAGTACCTGACACATAGTAAATACTACTATGGCTGTTAGTTTTCATTATTTTATCTTATTTAAGTCATCTATCTCTATTAATTATTTTCTGTTTTTTGTGTTAAAGATTGCGATATATTCAAGTCTTTCATTGTGGCTGTAATTTTATAAACTCTACTTTGTATTTCTACATTTTTGTTTTAAATATTTTACTGTTAAATTATTTGAAACATAAATGTTAATAATTGAGTACATATATGTATATATATATATGTATATATATATATATATTCATTCATTTATTATTTATGTAAAGTATGCTCATTTTCCCATTTGACGCTTTTGAAGTCTACAATAGTGATATTTCCAAGGCTATTTTCTTTTCATATGAAATTGCCTCATAGATAATTGTCCATCTTTTTAGATGTACCTTTTCTGTTTCATTCTGTTCTATTGTGTCTGTTATTAACATAATATAATTATTTTAGGTTCTTTTACCAATACAAGAGAAATTTAATTCTCTTACAATAATTGTGATAACTGGTATTTTTTTATTGCACTTTTGCCCTCTTATTTTATACTTTGTACTTTTAGGCTTTATTACTTTTCTTTCCTAGATTGGCCTTTATCAAACAAGTTTTTTATGCTTCTTTCCTTCACTGACTAGAATCTTACACATACTAATTATACTAAGTATGGTTACCTTTAAAGTGTAAACATGTTCGAAATTTTATTTTCCTATTATCGTAAGAAAGAAAAATATTATTTATTATGATATGTAATGTACATTACCACATAGTAGGAGAGCATGCTATTTTCTTCACTTGTCTCCAATTTTTAATAAGGTGTGATTTTAAACCTCAGTTATAATTGTCAATAATAAATAACTGTTATATTGTACATTTTATCAACTATAACCACCATATTAATAATTAGATATTGTGAGTATAGATTTTTTAATTTTATGATTCTCAACCGTTTCTTTTATACTATGACTTCTTTCATATTTTATACTAAAATATTCCATAAGTATTTTAAGTAACGAGTCACTTACAAAACACCTAGAAATAATATTTTCAGGCAGTGTTTGTGGGTGTGATAGATTCCTGATTATTAAATTCCAGACAATTTTTTTAATCTTATGCTTGAATGATAAAGCTCAAAAGAACATCTGGTTCAACCCACACTTTTAGGAAGTAATTAATTAACATCTCTTAGATTTATTAGTCTTCTCATCACCTATAAGAATAAAAATTTCATGATGTTTAAAATGTTATATCACTTATTTCTAATTTAATTTGTCTTCAAGCTGTCAGTGGCTTTTATCTGTGTTAAACAAACAGATTCCACCTGTTATTTCTACTTTCAGTCTTGCTCCTTCTAATCTATCTCACTACCACTCTCACTCTACAGAACACTGATTCTGTAGTAAGTTGTTCCCTACACATGCAGTAATGGATGTTGTGATGTTATGAAAAGAACATGCAGACCTGGTATCAGATGCCAGCTTGGCTGTCATTAAGTTTTGAGCATTATAAAATAGTGTATGTCAATTCTTAATATACACCGGGGATACAAACAATTTAGTGAGCATTGGACATAGATGTAATTTGAGGCAAATAGAAATAATGAAAGATTTGTCAGCAAGGAGCTTGAATACTAAGTTTTGTAACGAGGCAGACATTAAAACGATTGAATAAGCCACTGGGGTGTTCATTTTAGCCCATTAGAGGGTTTTCACATATGGTTGCATGGGGATAACTTTGGGTGGAAAAAGACAAGTTAGCAAGCTACCTACAGCTATTTTGAAGGTGAGAGATGATGAGAGACTGAACTGAGGCAATGACAGAGGGATGAAAAAGTGTGGATTCAATTGATACTTACGTGATAAAACTGAGAGAAATGGGATTGAATTTATCTTTCAATAAACTGTTTATATATGTATACATACATATATAAAATCATGTGTATAGCTTAATGTATTTTCATAAAGTGATGTAACTAACACTGGCCAAGAATTAGAAGATTCCCAACCCCAGGAGTATTTTCATGCCCCCTTCCAGTCACTATCCATAAACTCAACTTCTGAAATCATAGGTTAGAGTTGTCTGTTTTTGTGCTTCTATAAATATGATCAGAACAATGTGTACTCTTTTTTGGGTTTGACTTCTTTGGCTCAAAATGATTGTCACGCGGGGTGTCATGTGGGGTCTCTGCTCCCGCTCCCCACATAAGAACACAGGACACGTTGAGGTCAAAAAGGAACACCCACGGAGCCATAAGTAGGGGAGTCATATCACTATATTCTCCCTGGCTGCATCCGCCTCTCTGCAATCCGCTCTTGCTAGCTCAGCCACCATCTTCTTGCTAGCCCCCATTTTTCTGCTAGCATAGCCACAGCAGTTATAGTAGTGGCCAATGGCTCACTGGTTACAGCGGACGGCCAACTAGCCATAGTTGATGGCCATCCAATCACAATTGATGGCCATTTACTACCTGAGCCAGCATCTTTCTATGTGAGGCCGAGAGCCTGGAAACTGCTTTCTGGGGCTCTGTCCTCACAATGATGTTTGACAAATTCAAGTATTTTGTTATGCACTGTTATTGACAGTTTCTGCTCATAATTTCTCCTTTGTATAAATATCCCACATACATTTATCTGTTCTACTGTTGATAGACATTTTCGGTGGTTTTTAGTTTGGGGCTCCTAAATAATGCTGGTATGAATATTCTTATACATATTTCCCCCCAAATTGATCTTTAGATTCAATGCAACCCCTGCATCATCAATAATAGTATTGTTACATTGTGTTTAGAATTGCATTGAATTTATAGGTCAATTTTGGGGAGATTATATAGTATTATTTACAGTAGTGGGTCTTCTAAACCATCTACGTGGTACATGTTGGTGGAGAATTTTGACAAGTTGTTACTCAAATTAACATTATAATACAAAGGGGAAAATTATTCAAAAAATCTTAAAGAGGAACAAGTTTAGAGGAATTACACAATAGATATTAAGATATAAAATTCTAGCAATTAATACAGTGTAGTATTGAAATAAGGATAGGCACATTACTCAATGGAAGAGAATAGACAGTTCAGAAATATACCTACTCATATACAGTATTATTTACAGTATTGGGTCTTCTAAAGCATGTACAAGTTTTATTTCTCTACCTCTTTATTTAATAATTCTCAATAAGTCTTGTATTTTTTTTTCTGTACAGAGCTAAAGAGAAAGTATAAGCATATGTAAACGAACCTTCCAGATCTTGATCTTGAATGACAAGGTCCACGATGCTATCATAGTGTGTGTGTGTGTGTGTGTGTCTGTGTGTGTGTGTGTGTGTGTGTGTGTGTGTGTGTAGCAGTAAGAGTAAGGGAAAGCATTAAAATTATGTTTAGATGCCTTTGGGGCATATAATTCAGGAAGTCTAGGAAGAAGTTGGAGATATCTCGGAAACTTTAGAACCTAGGAAAATGTTTATTCATGTATTCATTCAGCACATATTTAGTGAATATCTGTTATATTCCAGTAACTTTAATTTTCAGGCACTGGAAATAAAATGGTGAACAAAACATCTGCAAAAAGCAAAAACCTCTGTTTTCATGTTAGAGAATCAGGTATTAATAAAAGAATCACACAAATTAACACAATTTCCCAGGACATAATTGAGAGAAATGATATGATTATGGAGCTCAAGAAAGGCCTCTCTAAGGAAGTGTTCAAATGCTTATAGTGAGAGGAAAACTGGGTGTGACATCTGCAGAATAAAATGGTCAGCATAAAATTCTAGAGGAAGAAGGAACATGGTAAGAGAAGTGACCCTGAGGATATTGAATATATGCTAGGTATTTATCTCAGGAGCAGTGGGAGAAACTGAAAGGTTTATGCACTATGGCTACCATATCAGATGGCACAGATTATAGAACATTTCCAACAGTGCTAAAAGTTCCATTGGATAATTCTGGTATAGAGGTTTCATTTATCAGTCAAGTGTATATAAGTGGAAATTGAAATCTTTGCATTGATGAGCTTGCTAGGAGAAAGCCTCACCTTGAGAAACTCCAATATTTAATTGCTATGCGGAATAGAATAATCCTAAAAATGAATCAAAGAAGGAGAAGCTTGAAGGATAGGAAAAAATTCAGTTAAATGATGTCCAAAGGAATACTAAAAGGAGTGGTTCATTGTACAAAATTCTCCAGACAGATCAAGTAAATGAGGATGCCTGTTAGATTCAGCAATAGGTAACATTATTAGCAGCTGTTTTAATGGAATGGTAGAGGGTGAAATTCAGAACAAATGAATACATCATGTATAGATAACTAGTTGATCAATGTGGATGCAAAACAAAGAAATACTAGTGACTAGAGGGTATTGTAGAATACCCATATTTTTGTGGGTTTTTTTTAAGGGAGTACCCCAGACAAAGTAGAGAATAGTAAAGTAGGATAAACAGGACCAGTTTTAAGGGATTGTTACAGGAGCACTATAGGTGGAAGGGTGTAAGGTAGATGACAGGATTCAAGAAAGGACAGTTCCAGATAGAGACAGCTGAAAAAGTGAGATTATTTTAGATCTTGGAAGACCAAAAGACATAGGCAATTTGGGGTGCTGGAGGGGTAGATGCAGTTATGAGCACATATTTGTGCATGAAGGAGAAAAAAAAATGGGTTGTCTCGAAGGGCGAGGCAAATTATGAAATATTAGAGTTTGAAATTCAAAAGTGCAGCCCATCCAGGTGTTGACATAACTAGTGAATTTCTAAGGAATGAATATAAAGTCACTAGATTTGGGGCGGTCAAAGGCTTGTAAAATTGGGTTAGAGGGTAAGTCACATAAGCATTGAAATTTCCCAAAATTATGATGGGTGGAGGTAAAAATGAAAATTTTTAATGGGATTCTAAAATGAATGTTGGAAACAATGATGGAGTCTTTAAAAAAAGTGAAAATAATGAAGCTATATTCAAAATGAGGAGTGGTGTAGTCATGAATCAGTTATTAGCTTCATTGAGTTTTGATTTTTCCATCTTATAAAAATAATCCTGTTTTTTCCTAAATGTCATTGATATTAATGTATTAACATAAGTATGTTGCTTATGTACTGTACCCAACCTATAGTGTATGCTCAAGAAAAGAGTTTGCTTTCCTTCAATCATTTGTTGAGAAATTTCAAGTTACTAATATTAAGAATATATCAAGTTTAATCAACAATAGAGATCTTGAGGCTAACATCTGGCAGTAGCTGGTGGAAGAAACTTGCAATGATCACGAATGTTTCTGTGACAACCAGAGGCTCAGTCTGGGACACAGACTGTTCTCTCTGATCTCATTGAAAATGTATCGTTGGTGAGTAACATCACAGCATATGGATCGCTCTAAGGACCTTTCTTTATTTGCTCTGGCAGGCAAATGCTGGAGCATTTGTACACTACTATGATTTGAAGAACACTAGTGATATATTGCTAGAGAAACTTCAATTGCCTAGCTGAGTCACCCAAGTTCATGCCTCACGGGAATCCAGAAAGAGAAAGCATGTGCCTCAGCCTCTGGAAAGGTACATTTCTGATGTGAGCTCAGGTCTCAAGGAAGTTGATTCAGTTCAAAATTATGCGGACAACATTTTGTAAAACCAAATGAATCTAGTCAGGAGAGACAAATTAGCAGGGAGACAGCCTTGAAAAAGGTGTGAGTGGCATAAGCCAGCTATTCGATG
Organism: Rhinolophus sinicus; assembly: GCF_057876585.1. Classification (NCBI taxonomy): domain Eukaryota; kingdom Metazoa; phylum Chordata; class Mammalia; order Chiroptera; family Rhinolophidae; genus Rhinolophus; species Rhinolophus sinicus. The sequence continues at coordinate 58,852,986 of NC_142515.1, read as the reverse complement.
TAGTGGAGCTAATACAAAGAAGGAATGAAGGGTGTGCATAGGAAGACAAGATATTTGAGAATTAGAGATTTTACTGCAAGTCAAAAAAAAATGGTCCCACACATTTTGTTGGGTCAAAAGCCAGATTTGTCTGCATTTTTCCAAGGTAGTAGGCAATCTCATAAAGAATTACTCCATGGATTCTCATCTCTGAAAGTCACATTTTCTATCTCTGTAAGTTACCCCTACTTTGTAAACTTCACATGTTTAATTGTCCACAGAACACATTGATGAGAAGCGGGCTAATTAGAAATTTGTCAGCTCTTACTACAGTTATTACTTTAAATCATGAGATTGGATGGGACTCTACTTTCCTAAATCAGAAAGATTGACTGGCCATGGTGAGTCTAAAGGAACATTTAGACCCAAATTTTATATCTCATATAAAACTAATTCCAGAAATGTTTTCAAATTTTATTTGCTCCAATATTAATATCTGTTGTTGTAAGAGCTATTTAGCCTCATAGGTTGGTGGGTTCAGTGGAAAGAAATAATGAAAAGTAGAAAAATAGAACTTTTTATAACTAAGCTTTTTTCTTTCAATTTTTGTAGGAATATTTTTGATACTTTGCAGGGTATAGGCAGAAAAATAAGAATCCAAAACAACCTTATTCCATAACCTAGGAAAATCTAGTAAATTGGCTTCTTGTTTCAGAAATTTTTGGAAAAACTTACTTCATGTGTTAGTATAGCCACACACACACACACACACACACACACACACACACACAACAATAGTAAGCTTCATAGGAACTCAAATTATGGAGATTTATGAGGAGATAGAGAAAGAAGAAGGAAAGAGTCAGTTGATAAGAATTTACAGTATATAATTTTGGAGGAGGTATGAATTAAAATGGGGAAAATGGAGCCCAGACAGAAAAGGAAGATCGGAGAACAAAGAATCCACTGATTCATTTGGTTAGTTAACATTTCATTGTTCTTTACATGAGTTATATCAATATTTCCTAACTAAACAGACTTTCCTTTTGGCTGGTGAGACAGGAAATCAAGGGAGAAAGAAAGAGAGAAAATAACATTACACACAATCACTGTCAGAGAGGAAGGAATGAAAAATCAGTTGTGCTGAGGGGATATATATATTCAGTAGTCCACCCCCATCTTTTATCTGCAGTTTTGCTTTCTAGATTTTCAGTTACCCATCATCAACCAAGGTCCAAAAATGTTAAATGATAAATTCCAGAAATGAACAATTCATAATTTTTAATTTGCATGCTGTTCTAAGAAGTGTGATGAAATCTTGCGATGTCCTATCTGGGAAGTGAATTATCCCTTTGTGCAGCGTATCCACACTGTATACACTAGCCACCTGTTAGTCATTTGGTAGCTGTATTGGTTATCAAATCTGCTGTCAACACAGTGCTTGTGTTCAAGTAGTCCTTATTTTACTTAATAATGGACTTAGCATAAGAATAGGGATGCTGGCAATTCAGATATGACAAAGAGAAGCTGTAAAGTGCTTCCTTAAGTTAAAAGGCAAAAGTTCTCAACTTAATAGGACATTTTATCATGTCATATCATAATCAGAAGGGTGAGTACAGTTCAATATTTTGAGAAAAAAATATAACTTTTGTTAGTTATTATTAGTTATTGTTAATCTCTTACCGTGTCTAATTTATAATTTAAACTTTATCATAGGTATGTATGTATAGGGAAAAACATAGTATATACACGTATAGGGTCCAGTACTATTGCAGTTTCAGGCATCCATGGGGCTCTTGAAACATAACCCCCATGGATTATGGGGACTTATTTTATCTCTCAGGGCCATAGGCCAGTAGTTGGTAAAATACATTAGTGATATAAATACAGTTAACCCTTGAACAATGCAGAAATTAGGAGTTCCAACCCACCGCAGTCAAACATCCACATATAACTCTTGACTCTACAGGTTGCCCTTTGCATCTGCAGATTCAATACACCAGACATTGAAAAAAGTATTTGTCTTGGGCAGTTGGGAATCTGCAGATGGAAATGTGAAAATAGTTTTCAATCCTCTGTTGAATCTGCAGATGTGAAACCCATGGATGGGAAACCTGAGGCTAGGAAAGGGCCATTGTATTTACTGAAAAAAATTTACTTGTAAGTGGGCTGGCACAGTTCAAACCCATGTTCAGGGATCTACTGTACTTCTACCAACTTCAATTACTTGGTGAGAACTCAACTTCTTTTTGTTCAAGATACACCACATTTTACTGAAGATATCTTGTTGAAAAGAGCAAAACAAATTTAAAAGATTGTAAAAAGATTTAAAAAGTTGTCAAAATTCCCATGGAATCAATAGCATTGCTAATTAGATAGTGATGGGAGTTTCATCAGTGATCAAGGAACCAGTGTTTTGGACTTTAGTCTACATTTTTTTTTTGCTAAAATAATATTTTAGGGAAGGTTAAATTTTATATTGGAGGTTATAATTTTAGTTATTACCGAACATACTCATCTGTTTATTTTTAGTATATGTGCTGCCCAAACAAGCACCATCTATTTTTAGTGGGTGAAAGTAACTAGAAGAAAATACAGTCGTTGGTGTACTCGTATATACTTTTTTCTTTACCTTTTATAAAAATTATTTTCAATCATGTTTTTCCTGAGTCTTTCCAAGTTTTAATATTTCAAAAGTCCCATTTATCATTGCTTCAGTCAGAATTTTGTTTAAATCATGGTTTTCAGTTCTGATGTTGGCCGCCGTAAACCATGGATGGGGTGACCTAGCTTCAACGCTCACTGTCCACTTACATGTTGTTACCTTTTTCCACTCAAATCTAGATCTGAAGGTTATATGGACAAGTATTTCACTTCTCCTGGTTTGCCATGTCATTGGGCATTGTTTTGTGTGTGGATGTGTTGAAATGAATTCCAGTCGTACTTACTTTACTTTGGCAACTTAACCCTAGAAAAAAGCCAAGCAAGTAAATGTTATTTATAATTCTCTTCATATTGTAGATGTGAAAGTCTAAATAACCAAAAATAAATTATTCCAAAATTCAAACTCTGCTGCCTTAGGTATCTATATTTACCACATTGCAGTATGCTATCTTACACTCCTCTCTTGTTCCTGCAAGGTGAAATCCTGGGACTTGTGGAGCCACATATATGTAAGAAGAGTTGTTAAAAGGAAACAGATTATTCTTGTTCTGACTGGCCTACCTGATAGCACTTATATAGTAAATTTTCCTCTGGTCAAAGTAACACCTGGAACACTTTGATTATACATTGAGATGGGGAATTGTATTGCCTACTTTCTTTGGAAGCTGTCCATGATGTTATATTTCAAAGGGAAAGGAATATAATATGTGATTCAACAGGTTCTTCTCAATCAATTCCCAATAATTTTCCAGTTAACAATGATGAAAACAAATGTTTGTTGAGCACCTAATGAATGTCAAAGGCTATCCTAGATTCTGTGTGTACACTAGTGAAATAAAACAGAGATGATACTTTTCTTTGTAGCACATAAAGTCCAGTTAGTATAAATTGCCCTGTATTACTTTTGGTTTACAGTGTGGTTGTTTGTCTGTGTATAATATTTTAGCATACCTTCATAGCAATTTAAATGAGAAATTTAGGAGACACATTTTGGCATGATTAGTCTATTGCCATTTTTATCCAGAACTTTTATTTTTTTTTTATTAATTCCTGTCATTTTGTTTCATGCAGTATTCCTCCCACACTGCAAATGACCAAAAAAAAAAAAAGAAAATTGTATTTTTGGTTCTTCTCCATTTTTGTGCTCCTGAACACAATTTTATAATGTTTCAGGATTTGAGAATTTTTATTGCCACTTAGGCTGAGAATAGCAACGATAGCAAACATACAGGAGTGATGAAAATTAAAAAAAATTCAGTCTCAGTCACTGCTTTACAGTTCTGTATTCTTTTTGATATATAATTGAAACTACTCTGAACTCTTGCTCTTACATTTTATTTTTGAGCACGGAAGTTACCTATCCTTTGTCAACACCTGATCTCCACCAAGCTGTAAGATATATTTGGGCCCCCAAATTCTCATTTAAGCAACCTGTATTAGTCAGCCTAGGCTGCCATGACAAAATAGACTATGTAGCTTAAACAACAGGAATTTATTTATCATACTGGTAGTTCTGGAGTTTTGGCAATTTAAGATTAAGGTGCCAGCTGATTTGGTTTCCTAGTGAGGGCCCTCTTCCTGGTTTACAGATAGGTCACTTCTTACTGTGCTCTCACATGATGGAAGGAGAGAGAGCACTCTGGTGTCTCTTCTTCTTATAAAGGGGGCTTTACCATGATAAACTCATCTAAACCTAATTATCTCCCAAAGGCCTCATCTCTAAAATACACATTGGGGGCCAGGGCCTCAACATATGAATTTGGAGGGGACACAATTCAGTCCATAGCACAAACTATAATTATCGTTGAGACCAATTGTGCAGAGAAAACATTGATTGTTTGAGCTTTGATTTTTATCTGAATATATATAAAAGTTTATAAAATTTAAAATTGATACATACATCTTGAAAGGTTTTAATTTGTTGTTGAGAGCCTAAAGTGTTACTGAATTTTTTAAAATGCTTCCTTTGTAAATTATATGCCAACATATTTTGGGGTAAGATTTGTTCAAGAAACCTTTTTTCCTTTATGGCTCCTGTTTCAATGTCACTAAATCATTTTCTTTATATCCCTGCTGATTGAAAATATTTGGAAATGAGCAAGATGGAACTTGATAAAGCATCCAGAATAGAAAATTCTCACAGTAGGACCTGCTAACTTGATTGCTTCATCACCATGGAAACACTCATCGGTCAGTATAACCAGGTAATGAGATGGCTTAGTTCAATTAGGGTTTAATATATTCTTCAACCATTGCATATGAAATTTACAAAGCATTTGTCTAAAAGTAGGTCATGCTTTTCTATAACTCATAAGATATTCTGCGTTCAACAGAGTGCACACACAAAGGTAAGTGAGCAAATCCATCTCTAGGCTCCTCCATTTATTTTGTTCTTGAATAATGCATAATGCTTAAATATGTCTCTGAAAAAATAATATGTTTACATAAATTCAAGAATATACTGTGCTAATTAAATATGATTTGGGAAATAGTTATAGACATTTATACATAGCCCATTTGGTTTTCAGTTATTCTGAACAGAAAACTGATTCAGAAGAGACATGCTTCATTTGGGGTTAGAGATATTAGTATCAAAGAGAGGAGGCATATTTCTTTGTTTTCTTTTTAAATTACATTTAATTTAAAACTTTAAATTACATTTAATTTAAAAATTTAAATTACAGTTGACGTTCAATATTATATTAGTTTTGGGTAGACAGCATAGTGGTTAGACATTTATGTTACTAAGTGATCCCCCGATAAGTCTTGCATCCACCTCACACCATATAGGTTTATTATAATATTATTCATTATATTCCCTAAGCTATACTTTACATCCCCATGACTATTTTGTAATAAAATGACAATAACTACATACCTACCAATAAGTACTTTAAATATATTTTAATGAATAAAGGTGTGGCTCATGTGGTGACAAATGTCTGTGAGGAATGAAGTTATGCTGGTAGCTCAATTTCCACTCCCATTTTCCAGCTATTCCAGAGGTTTTTGTGTGGTCCCCATTGTTTTTCTACTGTCCAAGCAGAGCAAAGTTCACCTCGACTTTGAAAATTAGGGGCCATTGGGCATGCATGTCTTCCTCTTCACCTACAAATACCTGCATCTACATTACTTCCTTAAAGTTAATTCCCGTATCTACCTTTCATCTTCTCTCCTGGAGTTTCAATTTCTCCCCATTTGTGCTGCTCTTTCTCCTACCAAAGATACATGTACAATTTTCTCACATATTAAAACTACACACACACACACAAAAAAAAAACATAGTACAAAATGTACCCTTGCCTTTTAAATTTTTGTGGGTTGGGGTGACTCTTACTACCTTTAGAAACAAGCATTTTAAAAGAGTTGTTTATTTTCTCACTTCCCTTGACTTGTTAGCCCACTGATATCTGTCTACTGCCCCTATCGTTGGACTGGACTGAAATTGCTTATAGTGAAATCAGCAACATTTAATGAAGCATTTGTTATGCACCAGATATTATACAGTCGTTTGGTGATACAATATTAAGTAAGAGATGTCCTTGTACTCAAGGAATTCATAATCATTGTCCTGATATACCTTTTAACAATGAACACATTCTTCTTTTTTGACAGTCAATATTATTTTATATTAATATCAAATGTACAACATAGTGGTTAGAAATTTATATAATTTACGAAGTGATCCCCCTGACTAGTACCCACGTGGCACTATACATAATTATTACCATATTACTGACTATATTCCCTATGCTTTACTTTACATACTTATGACTATTTTATAACTACCAATTTGTATTTCTTAATCCCTCCACCTTTTTGACCCTGCTCCCAACCCCTCCCATCTATCACCCCAACAGATCTACGTAGTACCTATCTGACACCATACATAGTTATTATAATATTATTAACTATAATCCTTATGCTATACCCTACATCCCCATGATTACTCTGTAACAACCAATTTGTACTTAATCCCTTCCCCTTTTCACCCACCCCCAAACCTTCTCCCATCTGGCAATCATCAAAATGTTCTCTGTATCTATGAGTTTGTTTCTGTTTCGTTTGTTTATTCATTTTGTTCTTTAGATTCCACTCTAAGTGAAATCATATGACTTTTGTCATTCATTGTCGCGCTTACTACACTCAGCACAATATCCTCTAGGTCTATCCATGTTGTCACAGATGACAAGATTTCATCTTTTCTTATGGCAGAGTAATATTCTTTGTATATATGTACCACCTCTTTATTTATTTATTTATTTATTTATTCATTTATTTATCCATTCAGGGACACCCAGGTTGCCTTCATATATCTTGGCTATGTAAACATTGCTGCAATGAACATATGGATGTACATATCCCCTCCAAGTAGCATTTGGGTTTTCTTTGGATAAATATCCAGAACTGTGATTACTGGGTCCTTCTTTGTCTCTTGTATAGTCTTTGTTTTAATGTCTATTTTGTCTGGTATGGGTATTGCTACCCCAGCATAAGCTTTTTATTGTTATTATTTACATTTTCATGAAATGTCTTTTACAATACCTTTACTTTCAGTCTGTGTGTGTCTTTTGAACTGAAGACAGCATATCTCTTGTAAGCAGCATATGTAAGCAGCATTCTTATCCATTTTGCCACCCTATGTCTTTTGATTATAGCATTTAATCCATTTACACTGAACGTAATTGTGCATAGATATGTAGTTATTGCCATTTTATTATTCGTATTTTTGACTTTTTTTTTTCATCTTAAAGAGGTCCCTCTAAGATTCCTCATGATACTGGTTTGGTGGGGATGAACTCCTTTAGCATTTTCTTTTCTGGGATGCTCTTTATCTGTCCTTTGAATCTAAGGATAGCTTTGCTGGGTAGAGTAATCTTGATTATAGGTCCTAGCTTTTTAATCACTTTGAATATTTCCTACCAGTCTCTTCTGGCCTACAAAGTTTCTGTTGAGAAATGAGCTGACAGTTTCATGGGAGCTCATTTGCAGGTAACTAACTGTTTTTCTCTTGTTGCTTTTAAGATTCTTTCTTTGTTTTTAAACTTTGGCATTTTGATTAAGATGTGTCTTAGTGTGGAGCTTTTTGGGTTTATCATGTTTGAGACTCTGCACATCCTGGGCTTGAATACCATTTCCTTTGCCAGGTTAGGAAAGTTTTCTCTCATTATTTCTTCAAATAGGTTTCTAATCCCTTGCTCTCTTCTCTTTCTGCTCCCCCTATGTTGCAAATGTTGGTATGCTTGGTATTGTCCTAGAGGCACCTTAAACTGTCTTCATGTTGTTGTTTTTTGCTGTTCTAATTGGGTGTTTTCTGATACCTTATCTTCTAACTTGCTGATTCGATCCTCTGTTTCATCTAATCTACTGTTGATTCACTCTAATGTATTCTTCATTTCAGTTATTCTTTATTTCTCACTGGTTCTTTTTTAAGGTTTTCTATCTCTATTTTTATGTTTCTATCTATTTGTTGAAGTTTTCCCTGAAATCATTGAGCATCCTTATATCAAATGTTTGGAACTCTGTGTCTGGTAGATTGCTTGTCTCCATTTAGTTTAGTTCTTTTCCTGGAGCATTGTCCTGTTCTTTTATTTAAGACATGTTTCTTTGTCTCCCCATTTTGGCTGCCTCCCTGTGTTTCTTTCTATGTATTAGGTAGTGCTGCTATGCCTCCCAGTCTTGGTAGAATGACCTTATGTAGTAGATGTGCTGTGGGACCCAGTGGTGTAGTGTCTCTTGTCACCAGAGCCAGGTGCTCCAGATGTGTTCCTTGTGTGGGTTGTGTGTGCCCTCATGTAGTTGAGATTTGATTGCTGTTTGCATGTCAGTGGGAGGGATTGACCCTCAGGTAGATTGATTGTAAGGACTGGCTGTGACTACAGTGGAGGAGCTGTTATGCAAGGGCTTTAGCAGGGCTTTGGAGCCTGCCCAGTCTGCCCTTTGGGTGTGTGTCCTTGGAGGTGGCCAGGTGATGCCCCAGCCCGTTCCAAAGTTGGCCACTAGTCCTGTCAGCCCTATCAACTGCTGGGAGGGGACCCACTGCAGGCCAAGTTCAGCTTCAGTCTGTGCCCTGACCAGGGCCACCTGGCATGAACCACAAAGCAATCCAGACATGTCTGTCGCCCACATTGTGCTTGGAGGTGCCAAGCCACGAACCAATGCCAGCTATCGCTATGCTGGGCTTAAGGTGGCTCAGCCAGAGGTACAGGACATGCCAAAGCCAGGTGCTCTTTGTTTGGGTTTTGTGAACCTTTGAAAGATTTTAGGAAAGTCTGCAGCATGAGCCAAGGCAGACCGTTTATATGGAAAAGCCACTGGAAATGGCTTGGGTGTGCCAAAACTTGGCTGGGGTGTGGTCTTAGGGAATCATTAGGATGGGGTAGGTGAAAGGTGATAGCCAGTTGGATGGAGACTCAGATACGGCGGCCACCTGTGTCTGCACACAGGGAGCAGGGAGGGCTCAACAAAGAAACAATGGCTTCCGTTAGCTCCTCTGTCTTGGGAAAAGCTGCCCCTCAAGTCCTTTCCCTGAAACTAGACACTTCAGTTCCTCCCTGTATATCCCTGCTGCCTTTCAAGCTGCTGCCCCAGCACTGAAGGTCAGAGCAAGTGAGTCCGTGAGCAGGTAAGTCCATGTGCAGTCCTTTTAAGAGGAGCATCTGGCAGTGCAGCTGCTTTCTGTCTCTATCAGCCAGAATCTCTGCTGGTTTTCACAGCCAGAAGTTATGGGGACTTCTCTCCCCGGCACGGAAACCCTGGGTTGGAGAGGGTGTCATGCAGGGCAGCCTGCGGGGTCTCAGCTTCCACTCCCCACATAAGAATGCAGGATGTGGCTAGGCCAACAAGGAACACCCACGGAGCCATAGGTAGGGGAGTCATACCACTATAGTCTCACTGGAGGCTGGATTCACACGACATGCAACCTGCTGTCCACTTTTCTGCCTGCCTGCTAACCGACTGACTCCCCTCGACTTGACTCACCAACCAGCGCAGCCACGGCAGTTATATCAGTGGCCAGTTGGCTAACCAGCCACAGCTGACAGCCAACTAGCCACAGTGGACGGCCATTTACTACCTGAGCCAGCACCTTTCCACATGAGGCCGAGAGCCTGGAAACTGCTCTCTGGGACTCTGTCCCCAGAGAGGGTCTGGGACCCTTCACTCTTGAGGGGTGGGGGACATCTATAGCTGATATGTACCCCTCCCAATTTTTAATGGTCAAACGCAGGTATGGGTCCAGCCCATTCTGAGTCTCTGTCGCTCCTACTGTCTCGAGGTAGCTTCTTCTGCATGTCCTTAGTTGTAGGGCTTCAGTTGAGCTAGACTTCAGGTGATTCTCAATAATTGTTGTTCTGTGGTTTATTTGTAATTAGTGTGGTCCTGAGAGGAGGCGTGGGGACAGAGCCAGGAGAGCAGTTTCAAGGCTCTTGGCCTCATGTGGAAAGGTGCTGGCTCAGTTATTAGATGGCCATCAGCTATAATCAGCTGGTTATCCACTGTGGCTGGTTAGCCATTAACCAGTAATATAACTGCCGTGTCTATGGTAGGGGGTTGGGTTGGTTGATTGGCAGAGAAGTGGACGGCAGGTTGCGGCTCCTGCTTCCTGTGTCTCTAACCCAGCTGCCAGTGAGAATATAGTGGTATGACTCCCCTATCTGTGGCTCTGTGGGTGTTCCTTTTTGGCCTCACCATATCCTGCGTTCTTGTGCGGGGAGCAGGAGCTGAGACCCTGCATGACACATGGCGCAGCGAGCAGGGTATGGTGCTGGCCAAAGCTCTCCGAAGGGCAGTGGAGCAGTTTGTGTGTATGAACACTCAGTCACAGGAAGCCTGTGAGGAGCAG